>NC_141793.1:2580986-2902047 GCF_054643075.1 Acanthaster planci
CACTTGCTGATCTCTTAAAGGTGGGGTCGTCAGCGTTGGCATGGCGTTCCGAATTTCCCAAAAGCTGTAAAAACACAGAAGCAATTGAATAATTGTCGCTAAGGTGAACTTTCTCATTGAACAGTCCAGTTGTATAATCCCTAAATATGATGCTTGTGGAGGGAATGTTTTACTCGTAAATGTAACTTATAAGTCTTGGACAGTCTGGGATCCTGGTATTATAACAATAAACAACAAGATGTGCATTACATGTGCATATTCGTGACCAACTGCTTCCAGTTCTTGTATGAGTCTTATTGACAGCACTGGTGTCAGTTTTAGCTCGATCTTTAATATCCTGTGATAGATTGCAGATGTAGTGATCTACAATACATGTAATCCTCTTAATAGCAAATCCTTCCAGCACGTTCCCTGTTATGTAACATTGGCACGCGCCATCGACATCCACTCGTCCGTGATTACTGCTAATTAACGAAAGAGCCTTGGTGTTGCAAAGATTATATGATCATCATTTCAGGCAAAGGCGCCACACTAAGCGAACCCAGTCTGCGCTTACACTGACTTGAATCAGCCACGGGGAGAAATCTATTTGCACTGAATGAATAGGCATATTTGTCACCACAGTAATATTTTGACGCAGCTGTGCAGCAAGACTGATTTCTTTTCTTCTTTCTTTCTTTCTTTTTTTTGGTTTTTATGGTAGGCAGTAAGGTTTATTGACGGGTTGTCGGACGGACTCATGTCTTTTTTGTTCTTACACATTTCTGTCACTTTTGTCACAGAATCTTTGACAATTGTTGCCTAAGTGTCCTCGTCATTAGGCAATCTTTACAAACGCACTTGGAGTGCAAGATACCCCAAAGTACCAGATGTTCTTTGAGATTACATGTAGCATACATTATTTTCATGTATGGAGGAGCGGAATCCTGTAATTCTAACGGGATGATTATGATTTGAATGCACTTGTACAGCTTTTTTTTACAAGTTACAATGACCTCCACCACATGCTAATGAAAATTTCCATCTTCGTGAGCCAGAGCATGATGCCATATAAGACAAACAGGAGCGTCTCCATAGCTTTATGTACAAGATATTTATCACACTTTTCTACATTTTTGGAGTAGGCTCCATGATGAAGGCTTTCATGTCGAGCAACTTGTTTTGACAATGGTGGTGTCTAATATTTCTTCAAACATTGTTGGTGGGCCGCTTTGAAGGATTGGTTTCTGTATTGTTCTTATGCTGTCTTGACAAAGAGTGCCTTGTATGACATCAATATAGCGCCCTCATGTACACGGTGATGAAATTATTTTCTAAGTATTGAAAAACAAATACCTTCCATTCAGTTCTGATGAAAACAAGTATTTAGTTCTTGTTTGAATTTTAATGCATAAAATCAAGTTCAGCTGAATATCCGATGCATGTTTCCTTCAAATTCTCTTTTATAAGTTTTTTGTAAAGTAGGAAGGCGGGGGTGATACCTAGACCTATTCGTTCTCGGGGTTACAGTGGTGGCAACAAAAGAAAGCTTCCGGTGTTGCTACATCCCTGCTCCATTCTCCTGATTCTGCTTATTATCTCCTCTCATCCCTCCATCTGTCATCGCACCTCGCTAATAGGGTCTTTCCGGGCGCGATTTATAAAGGGGCTCCGGGCCCATTACACCCTGAGGTTTCCCCGAGAAAGACGGCCAGTGGTAGGCAGTCGACGTTGAGAGTAAGCTGAGACGGGAGGACAAAGGTTGTGATGCGGCGCAGAAGCCATATAGGCTAATTGATGTCTTGCTTGTTGCAGACGATGAAGGCGAGAGGGGAAGAGGAGGGACATGAGGCCACCGTTGCTGGGTTACTGTATCAGCAGTTGCTTGAGGTGAGAAACCACTTTTTGGCGCTAATTGGGACAGTGAAATCTCGTTATGAAGAAAGGCGTTGGCTGACTTCTGCTTTGAAGATAAGCGCAACATCTCAAAACTGCGGTCTGGAGAAACAGTTCGGCCGGTGGCGAAAGTGCATAAAAACTGTTTGTGTTCGAAAAAGCCAGAGTGAACAGGCTTTGATTAAGACAGAAAGGTTTGCTGTTGAATTTGTATCTTAAACTGGATAATCTATAATAGGGCTTACATAAATACATGTACGTCGTTATATTTATGATGGCTTCACGTGATTTTACAATGCGTGTAAGTGCGACCGAAAAACTTATCTTTGTGCCAAAAAATCGTCTTTGAGGTAAGTGTCCGGCCCACACGTATTCCTCGCACGACAACATTTCGAAAAGAAGCTAATTATTCTGCTCTGAGTAAGTTTTTCATTATGCAAACTTGGAACTCAGTTCCGCCAGACTCTGCATCCTGATGTGTTTCATTTACTTGAGTAATTTTTTTTCGGTGAAACAGGTGTTGTGTCATCGTGGAAATGGTTTACAGAAGCCAGCTCTCTAATGAATTTTCTATCCTGGTTGTCACTGAAAAAAGTATCAATTTTGCCCACATATTCACAATTGCTTCGTCTGTCCGCGTAGGGAAAATGAGCAGAGTCATTAATCTCAGCCTAATCAACTCTCGTTGCAATTTGGCGCGGCGACTGCCAGACTATTTTTTTTTACAGTCAACAACCACTCGTAAGCCGGTTAATTATTATCGAACGAGCCCAGGAGAGCCTCGGAAATGGAAGGAAACTGTTATTGAATTGGAGGACACGCGGCGAAAACGATCGGAAATGTCAACCGGTAAGACCGCGGCACTCGTCCCGGGAAGGCACGGCTGGAGCACCGGTGTGAGAGGGTGGTTGACAGAGGAAGCTCAAACTGGTTACTGACTGGAGGGCGTTGGGCGGATGGGAGGCGATAAACAATGAGTGGTGATTTGGATGGAGAAGCTTTAATAGACCTGGTATTTGAAACACGAAAAGCCAAATAAAAATCCAATAAAGATTCAAGGCTCTGCACAGTGTGGTTGTGGCCTACTCTGTAATTTGTAGCATTATGGTCTGTAATCTGTGGCTTTGAGGATTGAGTGTAATGCCACGTAAATGCTTCCTTTGTGACATTTCTATTTTTAAAAAAGTCCACAAACAAAATGAAAACACACAATACAGACAAGCGATACCCATTAAAAAAAGATATTACTTCGCAGAAAATGAATAGTACTGGGGGGGGGATTCCAGTGGTCAACTAACATGTAGCCTTACGGGGCAACCAAAAATAAGAGGCAGTAATCTAAATAGTTAGACAGCAGCGCAGAATGAAAATATGATAATATGAAATGAAAATATAATAAATATTTTTTATCTTGTTCCTTAAGTCTGTCGTATTCAATGTAATCTGTTAAATGGGGTGGTGCCAGGCTATTTTGAGTTCAACTCACTTGTATTTTTTTAAATGTTGCTTAAAAACATTTAGATATAATTTATCGCCAGTTTTAAATAGTTCTAAACAAAATCTGGCATGAACCTGTACGAACGTTTATTTCGTTTCGCTTATATTTTTACACCTAGGTCCCCCAAATAAAACGTTTTGCCTCACTTTCAATTCAAGGTGGCCGACACCTGAATACATTGTATTGATAACTACACATTCGGGGGAACTGATAAACCAAAGTGCAATACATTAAGTGCTGTGTACCAAGTACATGAATAAACCCATAAACGAGGAATCCGACCGCGTATGTCTTAAAGCCCAGTAAAATTTAAATTCTTACAGATTTTAAGTCTCCATGAAAATGAAATTCCTGTGGGATGCACAAAGCCTTCTGTATCATTCCTTTGTCTTTGTCTTTGTCTTGAGTCATGCACAGCTGAACAATAGCTCTCACCCGAAATGACTCATTATGATGTGATTGATTGCGCATAGCAACGCCTCGGCCAAAATGTGACACTTTTCGTATTCCGGAATAATTCACGGCCAGAGGAAGAGCTCCCCCGGGATCCCTCGCTAATTATCTCTGTTGTTAAATAAGACTTTTCCCCGGCTCGCGACACGCGAAAACGTCCACTCCGTCCCACGCCCGGTGGCCTATACGGCTCCCTGGTGGACTGGGGCCGTAACGTCCTCTGTCGTGACCGAGTAGAATCCCTGGTTATGCACAGCCTCGATCTCAAAACAAAAACCTCCCATGGTCGGGAGAAAAAAGCGCGGGAGCGAGCCAATTTCTGCCTCCCAGCAAGAGACAAGATAATTGAGATGATGGCCACTCGTGCGTTACGCAGCAATAACAAGTAACCAGAGATCGCTGCCACGCAATGACGCATGGCCTGTTACGTTTTACTTACGGCTTAAATTTCGCGGCTAGATCGCGCACGATAATATATACTTTTGGCGGGAACCTTAATACGATACATTGGATAATATATTTTACGATCGGCAAGCTTTGCGCAGACGGCACAATGCCAATAACAAAATGAAAATGTAAAGCAAGATTCGCTCTGACAGTGTAGCAATAAGTTTGAGTGAAAAGCGAAAGGTTTCCATTCTCATTCGCTTTACTTGGTAATCGACAGTAGGCCTATTAGACAACAATGTGGTATTTCATATAACCTCCTTCGCCATATTGGTCTAGCTTGCAAAAACGATGCAAGTCGTCTATACCTATGATATAACGATATTAATGCTTTCCATGGGCTAGGAATCCTTGAACCGGATATCCGTCTGCACACGTTCCCGCATAAGGTTATTATTGTTATGCGGACTATCGTTTCGTTATCTAAGGACTGGTTTAAAACTTTTTTTCCCTCTCAAATTCACGAACTTAAATCAATTCCACAAATGCAGTCGCACATGGAGATAATTACTGCGCAGTGCATTCATGTGCACTAAAACATGAGATGTAATAATTGTGACCAGGTGAAAACCAGCTTTTGACACCGACTGCATGTCATGAAAAGACTGCATGTCACCAAATAGCGTTACAATGTATCATCGTGATAACTGTGGCAAATGTATCGAACGTTCACGATCATGAATTCTTGGCACGTGGCATCACATGTTTATTTTTTCCACACAGGAAACTGCATATTGTTAATTTGACATAGTTTTGTGCAGATGAGTGTGCATCTTGTACATTCAACATGCTCACCGGTCAATCTTCTTTGTTGACGCAAATTATGGTATCAATTTCTTGCCGAGTCCGATTTTTATGTTCTAGATGCTCCGAGTAAAATATCCAACCGTAGGAAGTCGGCTTCATCACACTATTTGTGGTTTTTAGTCTGAGCATTTCAAAGTTTCCTTAAAAAAGCCTATTTAATATCCATTCCTAGAGAATCAAAAGATTCAACCCGCCTCATCTTAATTGTAAATAATTATATGGAACAACATTTGGTCATGAAAGTGGCGTCAAGAATAGATCATATCTTATCGCTGGTCATAGTGTCAGCAAAAATTCATTAAGTGAATTTTCAAAATCTTAGATCTTCATGATCGTAGTTGTACTCATTCATGTCTTCTTTTCTTTTTGAAAAAGACATAGGCCTAATTAATAACAATATAAAATAAAGGACATGAAATGTAAGGAAATGACCTTTACCATCAAGCTGTTTTTCTAATTGTGCAATTGATATCATTTATATAAGTCATATACGGTGCTTTATATATAAAGCATCGTAGAAAATAGTCATTGTTCCCTCTAAACTCGTCAACACGTCAGCTTATAGCACCACATATGTTTTGTCCAGCAAAAGTGTAAGCCATACGACATGCGTCGACAGGTGGTACATATATAACAATCGCACCTAACGCAATTGTTAATATGGGTGTATTGGATGCATCCAAAATAATGGCTAAACGCTTCAGCAACAATCATGCCAACACTGCAAAAACGCCGACGTTCAAAACAACACTTGTTAGTGTTATCAAACTGTGTTGCTTTAACACCGCCGGTGTGCATTGCATTGGAGGGTGTTAAAAGTAACACCCAGAATGTCAACACTATAGTGAAAAGTGTTGGAAAGGTCCTCTGATAGCACCAAGTTTTCTGCAGTGAAGTAGCCCTTTTACTAATATGATGCTCTGCCTTCCGCCCTCACACAAATTATCAGCCAAAATTAAAGTGAACATCCGGGATCGTAAATTTCTTTTCATAAGGAAATAGTTTCCCTTGTGTCATTTTAAATAAGTACAGGAATGATTAATAACGACAGTGTTGCTGAAATGATGCCCTGATATTCTTAAAGCCTCATAAACCGCAAATCAGCATTGGGAAGCAGCTGATTACAATAATGTGTTGCATGATGCTTTTACAGCACCACCTAGTGTTCTGTGGAAATAACCAATTCCTTCAAAAAATCCCCAGGAAGTACTTCTTTGTCTTGTAATAATATTTTCAAATTACCATATGACAGAATGAAGATTTACTTACCAATATCAGAAGCAAAAGGAGATATTTCAGTATAAGTCCATCAATGGAGTACCAAAACAAACGCAACTTCCAGACACGGTAGCGAAATAAACCACCGCCGTCCTGAACAGAAGGTTGAAAACAAAATGACACCGTGCGGAAAGTTCACTGTCTAAATACAGCACACGCGAGTGCGCGTAGCAAATTTAGCACGTGATCTCGTACGGGCCGAACCGAGTGCTGTGAACCAATTAGAAACTAGATCGTGATGGTCGGGGGAAAAAGTCACCTGAACATGCGCAGTGGGCCGTCTGCAAGTAGTTGGAATCTTACTTTCCTGGAGTGGTGCGGGCGGGCGTTCCACTTGCAGTCCATCTGTCCAGTTGTGCTCGGAATGAGTGGTTTTTTCTCTAGCGCCCTGCGGGGCTAAATCGAGTAGAAGACTCCGTGGTTATGTATGCGTAAACACTTGAAACAACATTAATATAATGACCTTTCTGCTTTGCCTAGCTGTGCCGACGAACGACTCTGTAATGAACTGCAACGCGAAGCTTAATCAATAGGGGGCGTATTAACCCCCCCCCCCAAATATCAGAGTGATTATTGAACAAGATTGCAAAGTGTTACAAGCCAATAAACAGGTTGAGAATTCGTTTCCGTCCAAGTAAAGATGATTTTCAAATGTAAAGTTCGTGGTATAGTTGTCATCTGCCTTTGTGAATGATCAGCGATTGGATTCCTGATATCGTGAAGGTAATACCCAAATCGTTTGAAACAGTTAACGGGAAACACGTTAAAATGAAAATCAGTTTCAGTGTATTTTTGTCTTCTTTCAGCATCTAGTTTGGGCGAGTAATGACACAAAAGGTGTTCAAATGCGATATTTCTCGCAGTGTTTATGCACAGGTGTAGAATTTACACCATAATTTTGGAGCTGTCCTATATTGTAAAGGGTTTTTTTAAAAAGTGTTATTAGTATGTTGATGGGTGTCTATCACTGCTTTGAACTTGTCTGTTTTTCCACCCTAAGTATCTATTATGGGAAAAGAATTTATCCCACGTCAAGGTCATAAGGATTAGGGCTAATGCGTGAGCACTCCCCAGAGCGTATCATCTCGACTTGGGATGTAATTGATTAACGAGGGAAAGGTAGGTAGGCGAGGGTTCGCAGCCAGACGGCAACGGCCGTGTGCCTTGGAACTCACTCGGAGCTCAATTTGGCCCAATCTAGTCCAATTTCGGCCAATTTGTCCCAATCTGTGCGGCAGACCCGTCCCAACCAAGGGTGTATATCGTAACAAGTGCAGCACACCCTGGGCCGAGCAAATGTAGCGACAGGTGGGAAGATAAATGACGACGTGTAATGAATGTCGGGATCGGTCCCTGTCAATGATCTCGCTAAACATTGAGGCCATCTATACTATATTACTTCAGACAGTCATACAGTTTACTCAAAGTTGGTGATCATTGTTCTGAAAGTTAGCTTTATTGGCTGGGGGGTGGTTGAATCAAGATCAACAGACTTGTTTTCTGAGTACACTCTAAGTGCACATGTAGATCCTGATTGTGATGGGAGGTCTTCCGCGTTTCATTAAAAAGCGTTGGTAACCAACACCCTCGTATGTTACGATTTTTTTGAAATGAGACAAATCAGTGTGTGTTATATAGGTAAGAGCCACAGTTGTTTGTTCGGCTCGTAGAATGAAACTTCTTTATGGGGCATGGCACATTTCGACACTGTCCTGTGTCACCCTTTTGGCGTTTGGCCTGTAGGCAAATTTTGATTAATTTTGTTCTTTGAATTCAACTTCTCCAGAGCTTTACTCTCCAGGCAGTGGCGTAAATCTGTGCTGGAAAAAGGGGGGGGGGGGGAGAAAGTGGGGATGACTTGCCTGACCGTGAAAACTTGAAAAAAGGGCTGGGGGCAACACCATATACACAGTGGGGCGATGTTTGTGATAAAGATGTACATCAGTAATGTGCATCAAATCCATGCAGAATCTTACATCAGAAAGGCATATCATGACTTTAAAAATTGTTTTCCTTTTTAGTGATATTCCAAACATTTTAGTCGTTGAGAAATCCAAAACATTCTTCCCAATCCACTTTGGTTTTTTACTCATCACAAAAAGTGTGTGGGGGTGATTTAATAGCCCACCCTCCCACCACAAAAAGTGTGGGGAGATATATACCCCTACCCCCTGGGGATTTACGGCCACGTCTCCCGGGGGTGACATTTCATTTTTTTCTTTCTAAAAGCGGTCTCTTTTCCGAAGTTCCTTTTTATTTTAAAAAATGTGCTCAGACGAACAACAATTTCGTGCAGACACGAGCAAAATGAATCATCAGTGAGACGCACGAGTCGCAAGTGGGAATTCATAATTTTCTCGTTTTAGTTTAACGCAGGGTTTACGTTCCCGAGGCGCGCCCGGCTATAATTGTCTTTAGCCAGAGCAAACCCAGCGCTTATCCGATGGACGCGATCCGTCACGACTCCCATTTCAGAAAATTACCTAATTCAATTCCCCGCAAACAGCGTTGCATTAGCCTGAGATTTCGGCCGACTCGCCGTCCTTATTACCGCCCTAATCCGATTTCTGCAATTTCGAAAAGTGAACGCGGTTTTTTTGGCGGCAAAATGTGATTACTTATCACACTACACGTGTAAGAATATTGTCGACGTACGAAGAGTCTATTCAATTAGAGAAATCGTATCATTGTGCTCTGGGAAAACCAGTGCCAAATGAAGGCCCACCGATGCTGAAAGATTATAACCAAAAGGGCTGATTCTCTGCCGCAGTCCGGCTTGATTTCTCCAGGGTTGTTTGTGCACTGTTTAAAGCACTGGAAATTATCAACCGTCAATTTGAAACTTCGGGCCGTGTTCTGCTCTTGGTGCCATCCACTGACCGTGAACGAGTTAGTGATAAATGCCTCTACTTCTCACTCCGACAGTTAAGGTCCTATATGGTGTAGTTTTCTTATCGGACAAACATACGAAAAAATGAGTCTTGACATAGATGCCTTTGGACATCGAGGAAAGGTTTGGCCTATTTATGCACCTGAAAACTCTATAAAACAGACTCCAAGTGAGAAATAACGTGAGTACTTTGATGCTAACAATTATACATTGTAGATTGAGAATTTGTAGATTACAAATCAAAAAGTCAACACAACACAGAGGACAAACGGTACAGTGGGAACATTGATTCATCGTGTTTTGACTTTGTTGAATTGGTCTGAAGAGGCCGTTGACAGTGGGCCTCACATCCCCTCTCGCGTTGTGATCCGTGCTCGGCCGCAAATTGTCTCTAATCGTACACCAATCCGTAAGAAATCCAATAAACCGAGAAACGGCGGGGGAGATAGAGGGAGAGAGAGTTGGCCAGCCAGCATCGCTCTTTTAGCGGCCTTGCATGCATAGTCTCATCATTATCATCATCCTACACGCGCGACTCTCTTAACAGCAACGACGGGAGAAATGTAATCCCCGGGAGTGTTCAGTGTCTTTGTTAGCGCGCTGCTCAGCCAGAAGCCGACTCTAAGTGGTCTGGTCTCAGGTGCGAGCCGGCCGATCGCCGAGAAAAGCTCCCATCATCTCAGCCCCTCATTCGCGGCTCTCTTCCCCCCTCTAGGCAAACACATCATAAAGTGACGGTATATATGATGGTCCCCGGGTAGAAATCCGTTGTGTCTATTATGGCCACGAGTCTTCGATATTGTAGTCAACTTTTCTCCCCCCCCCCTTTCCATCGTCAGCCACGATTCCACCAGAAATCCCGCAAATGAACGTAGGGCGTCAAGTCATTAGTGGTGCGGCGATACTGGGTCCCATGTGGACTGCGTCTGTCTGCCCTTCGCCGTGGCTGGCTCGCAGACCACGGTATGAGCTCGGCGGGCGAGGCTCGCTTGGCACTCCGGGGCCTGTTACGCTTGGGTTGGTGCGCATCTGCCGTACCGAAAATCGCTGTATAAACCCTGCCAAGCTCCAAGAATAACAAACCAACGCCTGACTTTCGTTTCGTGTGTTGATAGAAATGGACGAATATCGGTCTGAAATCGCAATAAAAGCCTCACGTGGTGAGTTCTTAAAAAATGGAATCTATTAAAGATGGGACGTTTAGGTAATAGGCCTAAGCACACACGGTGACGCGTGTAGACAATGGGTTCACATTCAGTCGTGTCAACTGGTAGAAATTTACACGCGTATTACGTTAAAGCACAAGAAAACTTAACTAGCTTAGCCTATATAGTTATAAAATAGGCGACAGAAAAGCAGATCTTTGTGTCCTTCATTAATTAAGGTCATAAATAGAGTAGGAGCCTTATCTGCTCTGACCCCTTTAATTAAATGCACCGCACTTGGTTCTTCATTTTAACAAAGCAGTCGCACTCCTTTTTGTTGGAGAAAAAAGAAAAATGGGTCAACATCACCCAGAGTTTTTAAGTAAGGAGAAACTTAGCGGTAGAAAGGGACTCGAAGGTGCGCACTTTTTTTAAGGGAGTACTGAAAACAAATAAACTGTGGCTTGTGCATAATGTGTACACTTAAATATTTCGAGGGGGAGGCCCCCCGAGGTAGGCCTGCGGACCTCCACTGGAGAAAAACTGTACCCCCGTTGTGACTCCACTGACATCGCCTGTCGGCATCAGCCTCGTTGTGAGACTCAGAGACCCTGACGTGTAGAACGACAACAGTAACATCACTTTTTTCCATATTTGTTTTAACTACTCCTCAAGGGACCTATCCTGATTAAAAAGAAGCGCGACATTAAACTAATTTAATCACAAGCACCCGAGACAAGGGATGGTGCGCGTACGAGAAAACCAAGATGGCCGCCGCGTGAAGGCCCATTAATCAATCCGTTCTCGGTGATGACCCGATTGCAGTGGAAGCCCGGACCGACACGGCCACCTAAAGGCTCAATTTCACCTCCACGCTCGTTGCCAGGCAGCCGCGGAATTCCAATCTACTTGACATCGTGACTTGGAGAGCAGTTCGAGCTCGTCTCCCTCGGAAAATGAAAATGGTTATTAGCAGACAGCTACAGGGCGGGAAAGGATCCGCCCGGGTTCAGTGAAACGGTGCACGGCTAATGCGTTTGTAAGTCTACCGTTTTGTTTTGAAACACAAGCCTACATTCCTGGAACGAGTAGGTCAGAAGTTTACAGAACTGATGATACCTTGTGGAATTGAAGGCAGTATTTACGGAGGATCAAAAGGCACTCTACCCTTGTCGTGGGGTTTCAACATTGTCATGCCGTATTGCATTGATGGAGTCTGCTTCAATTGCTGTTGTATGCGGGCGCAGTAATTATGCCTCGCGCTTCATTAATGTTTTACAAACCAAAGAGCAAGTAAACCCGTCTCTCAAAGTTAATCAGCATATCTGTGGCCAGAAACCCGAATGAAGTTATTCGTACACTTATTGACGAAGTGGCTCCAATTGGCAAGGAAGGGAATGGGAAATAATTGGAAACCGTTCCGCTGTTAAAATTTATAAACATGTATGTAGGGCCTACAGAGTACATACACATAACCGGCGCACGTTCAGTTGCACGATACTTCGACAACGTGTGTATGCTACCAACAATAAAGGCATACTGGGTATACAAATGCCGGTCTACGTGTTCTACCACTGAACGGTAAATGAGCGGTGTTCATAGAAAGTCGAAACCGTGTTATAGTCCGTAAAACCGTCATATGTTACAATTACAGCCCTAACTTTGAGTCTGGCTAAATCCCTTTGAAAATTGCATCGAGATGATTTTTGGGACAAAATAAAAACGTTGCCCGTTCTTGAATGGATTTCTACTTAAGGATCTTATGGTCCAGAGTAGAGAGTTGCCTCTACGTAGCGTAGTCCCAGACTGATGCCGTTCCTCGTAGAAAAACTACTAATGAAAAATAAACATTTATAGCGTACAACACTGTGCGTTGACACAAACAATACATCAGCAGGGAATAATGCAAATATTTTGAGATTCGTTTGTTTCGTTCCGGCGAGTGATAATTTTTTTCCCCCCGCTTCATCCTGGAGCTTTCACGCCGCGCGAGGAAAGACATTTATCGCGCGAAAATTGCTCAACAAACAGTCGACGGTCCGAGTTCCCCCGCTCCCCTCCCCCGGTGCTTTGACATAATTTTTGGCCGTAGAAACCTACAGAGAGAAGCGGCGGCTTAATCTCCAAGCGCGCACTTCTTCCCCCTCGATATTTTTTGATACCCGACCTGAAAAATAGTTTCTTTTTGCTTTTGGTCTCCCGAAGCATCCTAGTGGTCTTCGGGGACTTTTGGCGCCGCCTGTGGCTTCAGCTTTGAACGAATAAATATGGCGGAGGGCGGGGAAAGCACGTATTAAATTGATAAGGGACAACCTCTCGTGAAATGGATATGGGGAATTATAATAATAGAAGTCATCTCCTGCTTTCCCCTTCGGAGGGTTCGTGGGATGGCGAGGTAGCTTTAGATTTGGCGGGTTAAATGATGGAATATAAGCAGCACAGTCAGCGTTAAATTTATATAAACCGGGTTGTTCCCCATGTGTTGATCTAGGCTCTGGTTGGGGTTGGGCGGTCAACAGCTGGGTGCATTCGGGATTTTGAATTCACAGGAAAATTTTGCTCCAGTACTGAGGTCTCATGGGTTAATGGTTTGTAACGTTACACATCTTCAGAGTTTACGATAAGCCTGTAGCCTATGTTTGGCCTTAATACCAAACTTCGAGAGGGCAGTACTTCCAAACCCACCCCTTGTTGTATAAAGCAAACAGCGTGTGCCGACGGAGCAGTAATCACCTGGAATGCTGAATTCTTGAGTTTTGCTTTCCCCCTTCCTTGATCTGTTTCGGGTACAAGGCCCCGATCACGACCGTTCCGCCGTTTTGGAGTGCGTGCCACTTTTCGTGCGAGTCTTTCCCGTCTCGCTTAATCACTCCACGCGAAACGCAACGGCACTTAAAACTCGCCGAATTTCACTCGCTTGTCGAGAATCTCTTTCCGGCCCTGCAGTTGACATTCCCTTTCATCCGGCCGTCAACATGATTAACGTATCGTTTCTGCCCTGGTAGATGGAGGCAAATCTCTCTCTCTTGCCGTTAGACGTAAGACAAAAACGGTGTTGGTGAGATGCGCGTCCCGTTTTTATCTTGCCGATGAAGTGGATAGTGGGTGTGGGCTGAAAGTGTTAGTGTTGCCGTTTATTTTTTTGTTTTGTTTTATTTTTTTGTCAAATCTCGAACGTTCAAGTGTGTGCGAAAGAACACAAAAAAATGCGAGTACACTACGGGGGTAATTTGTTTTAATGGCATTGCACTTCTAGCGACTCACGCGTCGATGATGCGTATAATCTGATCTTGCCTCAGGCAGATATGGTGTATGGCTATAGGTTGTTAAATATCGTTGTCAGGACGGATCGAGATCCGAGTTGTCTGAGAGGCCAAACTTTCCGGAGTGGGACAAAAATGTGGAAAGTTTTACATATTACCTTTTATGAACTTTCTGAAGGACGAAGGTTCATTTTGCTTTTTGAGGGAAGGGAAAGGAAATAAAACAGAAAAAAATCGCCTTTCTCTCGTCATTAAAAGTGGCTCTTTTTAAGGGGGAAGGGCCCCGTTACCCTTAGGAGCAAGCCCTCCATCTTTCGGTAATGAAAAATAGGGAAATATTTACAGAAGTAGGCGACGCTTTTTTTTCTCGAACAGAAAGTCATATTAATGGTAGGCCTGGGAAGGAAAATATTGTAAACCTCCAATCGACGAGCTTTAAACAACAGAATTGATGCCAGACTAATCTTCAAACTATTATCTTTCTTTTAACTTCATAATAATCATTGTTATGTAATCATTAAAGTGATTAGGCATCATCATTCTAAAGTCCTTTGTCTTGAGTACCTTTAAATCTGAAACAACGCCAATAAAACCCTAACAGTCGCCTGTGGTTTTTGGTTACCGAGCATACCGCTTTGTTTGGGGCACTGGCATTTCATTTTGTTCTGAAATCATCGCACTAATCACCTTGAAGATTTTTTTTTATGACTCCAAATCGTGGCGGAGTCTTATCTCTGGCAAATAGTTTTAACGAGTGTGGCACGCGACTTTGACGGGGGAATAACGATTAGGACTCTTCGCGACGTTTCACCGCAGCCAGGTTTAGACCGGCACGGCTGCATAACGAGCAGTGCGATCTCAGGCCGTAGACGACAAAGTTAAAAGCCAAACAAGCAGAGCACAGCAGATTTCGCTGAACAAAGCCACTGATACCGAACGCCAGATAAGCCCACTGCAAGTAACATTAAATACCTTCGGGAGGCCTTGCTGTTTTCTGCTGGTACAAGCTAACGTCAGCAGTTGAGACAACAGCAGAAACACGGCCTTCACAGAAGTACAAATAGCCACTGATTTGAATAGACATACGCGTCACAAATGGGAAAACTGTAATGGAGCAGTCATATGGTTTAGCGCCGGTTAGACTGATGTAGACTAATGCGCAAGTAACTAAAAAGTAATCCGGTTGGGATTTGCAATCTTGTCAAAGGTAGTTTATGAAAATATGGGCTTGTGGACACACTGTTAAAATTCTCTTATCCTATAATCGGGTATCTATAAAATGTATCATGGAAGAAAAGAGAATCGTTGTAAAGGACACATTTTGTAACTGTTCATGTGCTACATGCAAATTTACAACTTTCCTCTGTGACATGAAATAACATTCACTCACTTCTTTCTAGGAAGCAGACTTTGCTATTTTCCTCGGATTTTACGTTATTCTTGTGGCTGCTTGATACTTTTTGTGGATAAAGCGTTAAATTTGAAGCCATTTAGTCTGTCGAAAGACAAGAATCGCATAAAGGAAAAGAGATTTTTTTGTGATATGCCAACATTGCTACAGTTAAGAGATAAATCACTGCACATAATGCCGGTGGGGTCTCATATCAAGACCAGTAAGAGATAATCCGTGATCACATTTTTTGTTCTTCCAGTTAAGGAATGCGTAACTTTGGTTGAGTATTATACTTTATTGCTAATTATGCATATATACATGGCCAAGTTTTGTTCACGAGTCACTGAAGAGTGAAGCCTGCCTCTTAAACTTGCCGTTGTCACAAGTGCATGAATTGTTTTCATCGACAAAAACAGTATCACATTTAAACCCTGTTCAGCCACAGAGTGGTCAGTGTATTTCTTCTGCGCATTTACACAGCCATTGCTATGCCAATAAGCCTTTTGTGAGTTAAATTTGAATAAAATCTGGTACACGCAGTCATCTTATTTCACGTAAACATGGCAATTTGAATTTTGTTTGCACACACATTTATTTCAACATTGCCCTAAAAAGACACATAGATGGTACATTGCTATACTTAAGAATGCACGTTATTAGATTAGAAATGCATTTGAACAATTAAATTATTACATAGAACAAATAATATTAACAGTTGAGCACAAAAACAGAGGGCAATAAGGTAAGTGGGTGAAGCTAAAAGCTTTTGTACCCCGACCTGGGACTGACAAAGACTATACAAACATTAGATCTACAGGAATGAGACAAGACTCAATCATGGCTGAATCCATCTGTCTGATGGGTACATTGTATAATAATTAAGTGGCATTACTAATTTTACAAACATGTAGGCCTATTAAGTAGTGTCACTTTCAGTCTCTTGGCTAATGCAGGCAGAGTTGACAATGATGTTAGAGCGTCATTCAGTTTGTTCCAACTTGAAATGCCACGATTAACTAGGCTTTTTTATTGGGGGCTGTTGTACTGAATTGAACATAGGGATGCTTTCCGGACGCACTTCGAATATTACAGGAATGAACATTTGATGCTCAGGTAAAATATGCATTAAATCAAAACAAGATGGTAATGCATTATTCGTATATGCATACATTAATTGACATAAACAAAATTCGTACAAATCATTAAAACGTAGGATTTTTAAGTTTGGCAAACAGTGGAGCAGTGTGATCACAATGACCATACACGTACAGCTCTTTTTTGCAACTTCAGGATTTGTTCACCGATAGATGTAGTCCTACCCCATGTAATAATGGAATAGTCCAAGTACGGAAGAACAAAGGAAATAGACAGGGCAAGCAATATACTGCTTGGTAAATAAAACTTTGAGCGATTCATTTCGCCAATATTTTCATAAAATTGGTCATTTACTTTGTTTCTGTTGGCGAAATCATCATCAGAAACACGGGTATAAAAATGGTCACTAATGTCGGTTAGTAAAAGACCAGAAGAATGATTTACAAAATCATTTGTGAGTATATTGTCGATCAGGGTTCCAGTCATGTTAGTTATTCTCGTAGGTTTAGTTATAGTTGGATAAAACGACTGAGAAGAGAGAGCATTTAAAAAGTTCTGGGCAGTACAAGACTGTTACCATCATCTTGCGTTAAATCAATGTTAAAGTCCCCCATGATATAGCATTGTTTATTTTCACTATTACCATGGTCCAAAATTTCATTCCTGTTCTCCAGAAAGCTGTCAAATGAGGTACATGGTGGCACATACACAACTCCAATAATAACATTAGTCGTATGAGTATCATTAAGTTCTATAAAACATGATTCAATATCATTATTATTCACATCTATGTCATCCGGATCTTATACTCGTAACCCTGTTTAACATAAAGTGCTACACCACCACCCCTTCTGTTTTTTTTCTTTAATTACCTTCAGTCGTGAAGTTTTGGATTTGAATAAGTGGGTCATTAATATCCCTTAACCATGTTTCGGACATTCCAATTATTGAAAACCTATCCTGTAGAAGATTAACATAGCAAGTAATGCTAGAAATGTTTTGGGAAAAGCTTCTAGCATTAATACGTAACAATTTCATTTCATTATTTTGGCTAACATCTTTTAGAAAGTCACCTTGGTCATAATAATCACAATGGATATCCAAACATTCAACAGTTAGGTCTGGACCTATGTCAGGATTCACAATCGTAGTGTGATCCGTAAAATCCATACAGTAAAAGGATTCAACACAGTAAATATTACTGTACTTTGCTCACGTGACATGAAACGATGAACCGTGGTGTCTTGTCCCATTCTTCTTATTCTTGTACATGTAAACAAACACAACAAAGTGACACAACATGGATAACTGTTATGGTTAAATTAACTTTACATGCTATGATGTAAAAAACAACATTAAATTAATGCTATGATGAGGTGCGGTGCCGATGAGTGATCATGCCTCTCGCCCGAGCTGATAGGGACGGAACGGGCCGTCGCAAATCTTGTCGCGAATTTTCCAGACTAACGACACTTGCTGTTATTATCTCGTGATTCGAGGCAAGCTTTTGCACATACAGCGACCACCACCTCTGGAATCGACTGGTTTCTTTGTGCCCTGTCCACCGAAAACAGTATCTTGGAGCATGGTGTCCCTTATGTAAACCAGGCAAAAGCTTGCCCCGAATCACAAGGTATGGCAACAGTGTCTTAGTATGGGGATTTCAAATGTTATGTGTTCGTGAATTCAGAGTACTAAGGGAACCCCTAATTCTATGTACAGAAGCATTTTGAACTGTGCAGCCACTGCAGCGCGACTTTGATCCCATTTAGGGCCTAGATTAAGTTTTATACTCGGGGTTTCACAAAAGTGACAGAAGATCCCAAATAAATACGAAAGATTGCGTCAACACACATTCGCTACAACTCATAACCCCAAAGAATCTCAAAATTCACTTTGAAGGATTTACGACTTTCCCCTTAGCGTTTGCTACAAAATACCATCCGTCTTCTTCAAAGGTACTCCAAAGAAGTTCCAAGGGGCCCATGCCAACTTGTTGACGGATATCATGACGGATCTCACGGCGCACCACCGCCACGTGTCGTGGTGGCCCGTAAACCCAAATAGTAGTAAAATTTTACAGCGCACCCGTGGCGGGCGAGTCAGACCCCATGTCGGCGGGGTGCCCCAGCCCGTATATAGGGAGGGCCATGGCAGTTTCAACTCCCCTGGGAAGGGAAATGAGCTGTTTATGTACGGGCGGGATTTGCGTTCGTTCCGGATGTCTATTTTATCGCATGACTGGGATCTCCAAAACTTTGCCGTCTAATTGGGCTGCCGTGTATAAAGTTATATTGATTTATTTATAATTATACTATGGCTGCTTAAAGTTTTACATGAATAGTTCTTGTTGAGGGAAACATTCTTACCCCTATCCTAACATTGCTCCCTATATACCAATGTCCCTTGCCTTACCTTTGCTCTTAGTTTATCTCGAGCGCATCTTTGAAAATCCTGTGCTAATTTGTGGCAAAATGTTGCTCTAATATCGAGGTCGATCGGGTGGTGGTAGGGTTGTAATCGTTTCACGCCTTCAAAGATCACGATCAGTCAAAAATAATAAGACAATATACATCAAGAAAGCATAGTGCCTCGCCTTTATGCGAAACTTCAACCATTTCTATGGCCGTGCTTCTAACAACCATAACGTGGTTCTTGTATGTGGCAGGTTGTATTTGTCAACATCAGTAAAGTTGAAATCTATTTCCTTTTCTGTGATCTGTTTTTCAAATGTAAGGGCCTATACCATCTTAAAGGATGTGAATAGTCTGAGTTTGTTCACCAAATACTATTTTATACTCCACATTAATGTGCCTGCGAGAAAGAGTGGACTATTTTCCTGAACAAAATCTTCAGTTAGGTATAAATTGAAGACAGAGATGGAATAATATCGTAAGGATTGAAAATTCTATACAATAACTTTTTTGAAGAAGAGAAATGGAAAACCTGGTCAGAAAACTCCTATTTGGGGGCAGTCACTGGGAGTTTTTCACGCCGAATGATTCAAGGGAGGTTTGTCTTTTGCCAGAATTTATTGCTGGAGCGAGATACATAAAGTGAGATTGGTGTTTGAGGGGCTTAGAGAGAGAGAATGGGGGAAAGTGCAACTTGGATTCATCCCTCGAGATGACAGCTATCAAGAACGCCGGACACGCGACCGGAGCCGGGCACGAGCTACCGGGAACAACTGTGTAAAGTGCAAAGGGGAACACAGGGGCTGCCTTCAATATCTAATGCGATTACATCTGTTTGTCATCATCTCGGCCAGACACAGTTTCGTGCCGTCCTATATCTATCAAAAAGACCAGCACCTATGTGATGACGGGCGGTGCATCGATATACCCGACATCGAAACCCCTCGTTTGTTATGATTTTGAGACCGGTATTGCCGTGTTTATTTGGTTTTTCCGGGCTAGTGTCTGTCATGCAAAGCGGGGAAGATGGATTCTTCCGTCGGTATTGATTTCGAGGCTGCACACTGGAGAGCCGGAGTGCCACTTGTCTGCGTTTCTTCTCGTCACGATCTCTTGCACACCCATCTCCTCGTCTTTGTCTCGATTTCTTCTACCTACACAAGTCGGGGTCGGTAATATATAGGTAGAGGGAGAGGTACTCCCCTGCAGGCGTGGGAAACTGTCCCGAGTGGGGGGGGGCATAGGCCTGCAACTTGAATGCGTGCGGAAACTTCACCTTAGCACAATGGTCAGCATAGTTACAGGTAAAAAGTCGTCCACAGTTATACCCGCTCCAATCTCTGTTATCTTTGCCTTTGTGCTTGTCAAGCGTGCACTGGCCCTGTAATTGTCATACTTTTTGAGGCTATATTGAACTCTGCGTTTCCTCCTGCATACAAAAGGTTTTAAATGACATAGCAGACACAAAATTTAAGGATTCTTCAATTTTTGTTCCTCGGTCCTGCTGTTTGCAATTACGCATGCTATACTGTCATTCGTTACAGGCTGGGGGCCACACTTGGTCCCAGCAGTCCGTCCTATCACCACTGTCCGCTCCGAGATGTCATAATCCTCAGCTCACAGAATCATATCAAATCTCGAGGCGGTGGAGGCAGAACCCCTGGGGGAACTGTATCCCCCATCGTCCCCTCATTCACGGCGGGCGTGCGGGGTCCCCTCGTCGTCACGCTTCCACCTTTCCCCAGGCCCGTATCCCCGTGTCCGTCTCGCCTCGCCCTGGACATACAGCGGGCACTCACGCGTGTCCGCGACGAGCGCCCACGATGCGGTGTCCCGTTTCTTTAATATCCTCGGCCCCGTGATCACAACAGGTGTGCGTCGTATATCATTCTCGTGACATTCCCTGACAGATGATAACCTTATGAATGTCATATTTAATATCGAACTGGGAAACAAAGATACAATTTTAACCCTTGTGGGATTTTCAGCCTTTTCCCCGGCAGACATGGGCTTAAAAGCTTTGTGTAATATTGACCAGTTGTTATTATATTTGTGATATTGCTTTCTCTTTAGCTTCATTCTAGAATCTTAATTATTATCCTTTCGAATTCTATGCCTCGGGCGGAAACACTTGAAACCCTGGTGGAAAGGAGCAAACCAATAAAATTTAGACAAATCTTTACCATTTAGCAAGCAAGGCTTCACAGTTTCACACAAAAATGAACAAGAACATATCGCATAAGAGAACCGGATTAAACAGGATCGACCATAATGGGCGAAAAGTAAGCATGGAATAGCAAACATACAAACAAATACACAACAATGTTAGCAGAAAGACAGACATAAATTCGATTATCAAAGGCACCACACATACACATACAGACCAGAGAGCTGTGGAGAAATAGCTCACGTTGAAACAAACAATATCTAACCAAACCGGTCCCAATGTAAAAAGTTAGCCGGACGGACAGGAGTATATGCATCACTCAAAGCAAAGTAGCAAAGTATACAATCAGTCAAGCAATCGGACATTCCCACAATAGACTACACGATGGCTACATCAGCAGACCCCAAGATTGTCCTTTTGTTATTCCAGAAGAACACGCCAAGAGTTTGAGGTGTTCCCGGCCCTGCTGGCTGGCGCGTGCCGCACATCTGTCACGGCGCGCGCTAGCCCCGTGCGAACGCGTTCGAACGGCCGCCAACTGACTTGCATCACCATTGATAACTTGCAGGCCTCGTTCGATTAAAGGTGTCGAACTGATCCGTTGAAAGCAAACAAAATAGACTGTACCCACGACCAATTATTTCATGGATACCTCGTGTTTTGAAACGCAGAAGCTGGTGATTGGGCCGAATAAAAATCGAGTTTCTTTCAAATATATAAATTTGTAAATTTCTAAAATTTCAAACATTAACGACGCATCTGCTGCTTACATTAGGAATGTCAGTTACCAGTGGTAACATAGATGTGACTGTTATGGGCGATTCACTTTCTCCAAAGCTAAATTGTTCAGTGGTTGATCTTTTACAGGATAATCGCAATACCGAAAAGTCTCTTAACAATTCTGCCCAGACCAGTTGCTGGTCTTTCTTGATCCTCCTTAGACTCGCAATATTGAGCCTAGCCACAATAATAACAATAATTTCTACCGATGCACGTGGTGCCCACGCAGTCCAACAGTGTCTTCCCTGGCCTGCAGTGCGTATGTAGCTTTGGGTGTGTGTGTGTGTGTGGGGGGGGGGCAAATTCAAAAGCGAATGCGGCTTTGGGCTTATTCAACATGATGTTGGGGAAAGTATCAAAAACTTTACTCAAAAATCCGTCGGGTGCGGAGGGGGGGGGCAAGTT
Source organism: Acanthaster planci (assembly GCF_054643075.1). Taxonomy (NCBI): domain Eukaryota; kingdom Metazoa; phylum Echinodermata; class Asteroidea; order Valvatida; family Acanthasteridae; genus Acanthaster; species Acanthaster planci. The sequence goes on from NC_141793.1 coordinate 2,602,897, forward strand.
ACCTCCCCTACCATCCGCTGGATACGCCACCGCCACGTTGTGAATGAAGTGCAATTTTTGTTCTCCAAGTAGATCAAATGTATGGATGTAGTCACTCACTCCATTGAGAAAAGCATGACCAAAGTGAGTGGCAGTCGCACGTGATGGACTAAGTGCATCTCGTTAGAGCTAAAGCCTTATAATTTTCACGTGTATTCTGTCCATAGGATTTCTGAGGGTTATAAAATTGCTTCTGTCAGATCCTGTCAGAGTATTTCGCAGTCTCCTTACAAGTAAAGAGACTGATCTTTATCAGATGATTCCAATTTTGTTTTGCGTATATTAATACGCGTGCACTGCAGCAGTGTTTTTCCCGCCCGTATTGGTGATGCTTGATACGATCTGTGTCCTTGATCTGTTACCAGACTCCAAGCTCCAACTTGTCCTTGCTTCGTTTTTGATATCCATCCAGCTTCCAGTAAATGGTAAACCTATTCTGTTTCTTGTGCTTCAGTCTGTTTTGCCAGCCAACCGTGCGATTGTGATGAACAGTCATTCTGGCTATTAATCATGAAAACCAAGGAGACTGTGACATCCAAGACAGCGAAAGGTTCCCATTATTGTCATTTAAAAACCTGGGCACCCGCTGAATACCTGGGAACGAGGGCGCACACACCAATTACGGGCCTAATTAAGCCCCAGCATTCGGCCTAAATCCAGTTTGAGAAGGGGAGCGGGCGCGTGCCCACCACTCTAGTAATTGCTCAGTTTGAGGCGAGGAAGATTATCAATTAAAGGTCACGGCAGTCCTTGGGATGAACTGGCTTCTTGTTGGCCCAACAGACGGCTCAGCAAGGCTCTTGATCCAACTGGCCTTTGACAAAAGATCAGTGGTGGATGTGATCAGCAAGGGTATTACTGTTGCAAAGAGGGAAACAATAATGCAATTAGATCTGGAGATTCTTGAAGTTTCGGAGTGCACGGGATAGTTCTCCGGATGGGAGATCCTAACTCTGTCAGCACTCATTATTCAGGTTTTAAGAAAGTCAGTTATTATTTCTTGAGGGGGCAAACATGGTTGAAAGGTTTACATGTCATTTTTGTGATCTTCTGTGGAAATACATGAAATTTTGAACATGTCGTTTCAATCAGTATCCCGGATGCATTTTCATTCCAGCCATTCTTCAAATTCGTCTTCCCGTTTCGCAATTCCAACCCTCAAAAAAGATTAATTTGACCCCCGACCCCTTATTTTCCGGAGTTGCTAACCTCTTCACCCGGCATTATTAGCATTCGCTGAACCGGTTCCGGAGAAAGGGCGGTCTTGCCTCTCTCTCCGAAAAAAGAGCCTTTTAATCTTGCCCAACCATCTCCTTATCATGTTACAGTTAATGAGCTTGCCAGTCCATACGCTTTCCCTCGGGTACCAGCGACCCGACTGTTTTCGGCATGAACTTTTTCAAGTTTCTTTTTGAGGCGCGAATTGTTAACCGATGCCACCGAGTAGGTTTAAGCATTTTGAGTGAACGTTTTTGTACTATGTGTTGGGTGTTATTTTGGTCATTGGCCGCTGATCGGTCTGTTTTTTGGTTATTACCTGTCAGGCTGTCTGCCTCCCGGCTCCCACATACACCTTCCAAAATCATCGGTATCCTCAACTCGAGGATGTATAGGACTAAATTTCACTGGGCTGTAGGCGGAATCGTTTTCGTCTCAATGATGTCTATGAAGCCGAGACGTGCGTGGGAGTAAAAAAAAAAGTTAAAGGATTCAACCTATCTCGCTACACGTACCTTTTCATCACTGGTCCGGGTTTCCTGCCCAAAACACTAATTCCCGAAAAAAAGTAAATCTGAATTGTATAAAATTTATTCATGCATTCTCCCCCGTTGTCATGTCGGTAATACACATGCATGGATACGGACGCTCTACTTTGACATAGTGTAGGCCTATGTTTCCATTCGTCAACACAAACACGATATCGTTATAACTTCTGTTTTACATCACTCCTTGTTCTAAACTCACTGACCTCGCCCCGAGTAACGCGAGATATTTGAGGTTTATTAATTTGCTTTCATACCGTCTTTTTCTTTTCTTCAGACTCCCGTTCTGGAAAAATACCCGGATTTGAAACACCTGTTTTACACCCCAAAAAAGACCGAGATCCGGCCGTGTCTCGTGGATCAGTCATGGGAATAGACGAGAGGTTCCTTCGACTGCTTATCTTACGCACGCGTCTCAATTTTGACTCGCAATCGGTAGAGGATTTGTCTCCGGCACATAAATGAGAAGGTTGAAGTCGACAAAAAAAAATCCGGGATGGCGAAGGCTCGTAATTAGACCAATAATTGACCAGAACTACTCAGTGCGTTTTTTTCCTTTTCTACCGCATTCGCTTCGGTCGGTCTTCTTCCCTCGTTTTTCCAAAGGTATCCGCAGGGCTAATTGAATTGGAAAGGGAAAATTGGGGTGACCGGAGACAACAATGGGATGCATTTTTCCCTGTTTTTTTTCCCCTTCCTAGGAAGTCTTCTGGTAATTAGCCCGATTATATGCCGCTCCTGTACGTGTCTGTCCGAGTACTAGTCATGAACGATGATTGCGATCGATTTCTACAATGGTTAATCTACGTTTCAGATCAGTAACAAGCCCGTTGATGTGTCGACGTAATGCCCGGTTGAGGTGAGATTTTTTTTATGGTGGCCCTGGAGGGACATCGCCGATCGTCAATATTAACGTGTGATCAAATTCACGACTTGTTGTATCTCCTGTCGTAAATGTAGCCATAATTTTTTTCTAGCAAGCCGGGTAGAGAGAGAAGTTGCTCGGCTTTAGACACAGCAATTGCTTTTTTACGTTGTGCTCCCTGCGTTGTGCCAAAACTGACCAGCCGAATAACGACTTGAGATCAAGCTGAAAAATGTAGGTCATTGCGTGTCCGCGTGAACACTTCATTTCATTGCTGGAACAAAAAATCACGGCAATATTTGCCACCGGTGGTACAACGAGTCGTAAATTTTGGTCGCAAATATTGACGATTGGCGATTTCCTCCAGGGCCACTGTATTTTTTTCTCCCATAGTTTAAAATGAGCAATAATAAATTTGTGTTGATGACGTGTTTTCCCTGTACGGTTGCTGGCTCTACATTGTAAGTAGGCTATTGCTGTCGTTTTAGTGACAATATTGTGTAGTTTTTAGAGTCTATGTTCAGCGGATTAAGAGGTCCACTTTGAAAAGTATAGACCAGTACCACCCAAATGGGTTGTCCAGATCCTGGAAAACAAAACTGCTATGCGGAGGGGGACTTTTTGAATAGTCTTAGTTGCTTCACCGTACAGAACGTTTCTTGACTTGCCAGCTCATATATTAATTTTTCAGGGAAAGGGGGATGAGTTTTCGTTTGGTGTTGGATGTCAGTTTTAGGACACTCGTTTGTCTCGATTCCCAGTGTCCCCAGTGCTCGTGTTCCAGGACTTCTTTTTAAGTCCAACAAGTAGCAAAAGGTGAGACTCGGGATTGACCTCGAGTCTTCCTGTAAGCCCTCACTCCAAACGTCTCGAGAACATTTTTTAAGGGTTTTTGAGGAAACGCTGTGGATCTTTGAAAGGCTGTGGAAGTCAAAAGTTGGATCCACACCACATGCAAATGGCCAGAGCATGCACAAATAACCACCAGTAAACGCAAGACAGCCAACGTGATTAATTCTGATAAGGAAGACACGACAGTGGCCCATAATTCAGGAGTATCCTGAAGATATCATCACCTGTCGTCCGATCGTATTACAAATTAACGGCAATATAATAACGCCTACGTGCGCTCACCGAGGCCGCTTTTGTTTATTGTTTATTGTTCCATGGTAACAAAAATATTATTATCTTTGGAATTCAATTTTAACAGATATTTCCATCTGCTGTGAGGTTTAAAATATCAATGAGACGACCCCAAAAGTGTCTTGTTTTGTAATATATAGTTGTGGTCGGCAAGCATTAATCTACTTAAAATTAGTCATGTAAAACCCAGAGCAACGTATGTTTTGTCTGCGCGAAATGATACACGGGGATCGAGGAAGAGGTTAAAGTTCAGTCAACCGGCAGCGAAAGTTCATCTACATGTATGTTTCCTGCCAATCATTGTATTAAAAGCGACAAGGGCTTCTTTCAGAGACAAACACAAGTTCTTTCAATTGCCGCTCACGGCGAGAGCTAGATAAAAAACAGAGACAGAAAAAATTTTCCCCCCATTTTTTTATTTTGCAAGAGCTAACAATATTTCTGTGAAAAAGTGTATGTCTATTGGATTATTCTGCCTACTCCTTAATGTTTGCGTAAGAAACCTCATCTGGATAGAACTTCTCCGTTTGAAGTAAACTTAAACTATTTTGTCTTAGTATATAAAATTTATATTTCTGCTTTTTAACAACTGAAACCAGACAAGTCAAATACGACTTCAGGCCAGAATAGCTGTGCAGTCACTGCGAAGTGCCGCATCACGAAAAAGCAATAAACAGGGCTTCCTCGTCCAATTCAAATTACTCAGCCTACGCCCTCAGGCGGCCGCAGGGCCCCGTGGTTAATCGAGGTCAACGGCAGACCTCTGTTGCTGAGGCGATGATGAAGCAATGACGCCATCGGGTCAAAGGTCGTGGGATGATACCGGTTCACCAGGGGAATGATGGCCCAGGAGTGCTGCATGTGCTGAAAGAGTCGAGATACCTTAGATTCTTAAACGGTCAGAAAAGCTGTTAAAATAGCTACAGCGCCAAATCTGAAAACATGTAGATTGGGAACAAGTACGTATAAGCTTTCGCAAATTCGAGCTGATGATGTGTTTAATACAAAACTCTTTTTTGGCGTCAGATATTGAAAGTAAATCGCAGTGTCATACTTAATTAATTGTGGATTCGCTTAGGTAGCCAATGATGTCAACTCGACACTTGGGCGTAATTGAAGTGATGGTTAAGCTGTGGCAGCAGACATTTTCTGTGTCGAAGTTGAGCTTGCATTTGGACCGAATGCAGTCGTATCATTTATCCACCAAAACTCATCAACCGCCCATGGAAATCAGTTAGGTCAATGCCTTTTCCAGAGTGCAAGGGATATCATATTATACTTCTATCAGGAAGTTTGAGAGAAAGTGACAGTGACGTTACTGTTATTAATATTCACCGAGGTGGGTACGAAGCTGTACGGTCCTTGGACATGGTGACATTTTTTCTCTCTTCTTTGAGCTAACTGGTGCCGTGCGCACGACTTATCAAGGCGCCTTTCTCTAGGCCTATGTACCTTTTTGGATGTGTTGCTTACATGATGCGTTCATGCGGACACAGAAATCGATTCCATTGACATAACACGTGGGTGTATTGCGTTCAGCCTTCAAAATCGCACCGGGATCAATTTTGACGGATGCGCAACGCTTGGCGCAAGTGTTGACGCGCGTACGGAAAGGCGCCTTAAGTCATACATCATATCTCGTACGTATGTGTACGACTTGCATCTCGTAAGTACATCGTATGAATCCTAACTCACACGTACGACTTATGTCGTACGTACAACTTATGGTAGGCCCATATAAATCGTACGTTCGAGATTAGTCGGTACGTACGAGTTATAAGTCGTACGCATGAGATAATATGATGTACAACTTAAAAGTCGTACGTACGAATGAGTTAGCTCAAATAAGCTCAAGGAGAAAAGAAGTTTTGTTTCACCATATCCCCAACACAGCTTCGTGATCGTATAGGTGTGGTGGTTGGGGTGGTTGGGCACGAATTTCCTGGATTACATTATTTACTTTTTCAAAACCAGTTTTAATGGGAGAAGCGCATGGACAATTGATCATTTAAAAAAAATTCCCATAAAATTAAAAGCTCCAAGGTTAACTGGAGACATATACCTTCTAGATTGGCGTGCAACTTATTGACATTTTCCATACCCGTAATTATTATTTTATTAGTTTGATCACAGATCACACTAAGCGTCTCGTCTGATGCCCTGCCCTGCCCTGCGATAGAACTACAACTGGGACGGCAATCGTGATCTTGACAAGTGCGTGGTCGTGATTGGAATTGGGAAAAACAATTCCACGTCGGGCCCCTAAATCACGAGGTCGATCCATCACAGTTTTCTTTCCAATAAACACACGTTTCGACCAGACCTTGGTCCACCAGTCATGACTGATCCTTGTACAGAGTTCCGCTGAGTTTACCCGATGTTCACAGTGACTGAGATTTTACGTCATACGGTATATGACATCCACACTTTAAATTACCGCACAGTAAGACAACGTCGTGAGCGGCTGCTACTTTTTTAGCCACAGCAAATTTTCGTAAAATGACAATTAACTTATAGGTAGCGCACCATTTAGGTTACAATTTGCTTCTGTCTGACAACCTGTGCCACTTCTTTTTTTTTTCCTGGGATAATGCTATACCACTAAACCGATACTTAGCAGGATGTTCTACCCTCGGGGCTCTGAGACATCAGTTCTTGGTCGTTAGTGACGGTTAAGCCGATTTGAAGCGAGCTGCCTACGGAGGGCGAGCGAGCGCCGTGATTTTCGTCGTCCTACCCGCTGAAGCTGTCTGTACTTTCACCGCTCTCGGTGCGGCTCCGGACGTAGTTATTCGTCGGCTGTCTCTCTCCAGGGGTGAGGCGAACTTTTCAAACTGTGCCCGCCGGCCAAAAGTTGGGGATTTTCTGCTCGAGGTGTCGCGAGAGAAGTATGCCGTTTTAAGGAGACTTGAGAACAAATCCATTAATTGGTACACCTCAAAAAAAAAAAAAAAACAAACAAAAAAAAACGAGTAATGGAGGATTTTCTCGGGGAAAAAAAGCGGCCATAAAATGGCATTATCAGTAAAATCAGGCAGCCTACGCGCTATTCATATTCGCATGGATACGTACTTCAGACATGCATTCACAAGAAACTCCGCAATTTCAAACACTAATTGAAGTCGCCCCACACCGTTCATTACAAGGTGACGGAGAGGAGGTTCCTCCAATCATTTTTGGTGGTCTGGACACAATGACTCCTATAACTCATCGTGCACTCCAACGGCCGCTGGTATGTCACAGTCACGTTTGAGGGCGGGGACTCAAGTACCCTGGATCGAGGTCTCATTATCAAAGATTGGCAAAATAAAAAACGGGAGGAGAGAATTTGCGTAGGGCACTCACAATACCCTGTATAAATCTCAATGAAAGAAAAACTTGAAGATGTGGCCTAGCCTTAATTCGAATCATTTATCTCAAACAATGAAATGTCACGACTGCTTACGTAATCATTTTGCGTCAGACAGTTTAAGGACTTACAACTGACCCATTTAAGATTTTGTCCAAGAAGTTTAGTTTAGTTGTACACGACCGAAGAACAATAAGGTTGTTCATTCGGTACATTTCCTATCTTGCCCAAAGCTGATCATCCATGCATAAATTGTTGAGGCCACGATTTTTCTGACGCAGACGGTTTGGTTCTTGTGAAACTCCGGATCCAAGACCTTTAATAATTAGACTGACCAGAGGTAGTGTGTTCTTCTCTTCGCCAGATCACTAGACACCGATGTGCCTCAGCTCCAACCCATGCGGAACTCTCGCAGTCCGACCCAACAGGTAGAGTCACCACATTTCGGATCATGGTGATTGCAGAGTGCAGTGATGAACGAGTCCATCTCGTCCTCGAGTGGCTGGAGAGGAGGCCATCCTCAAGCCGGAATGTTCCAGATCCTTCTCCTCATGTCAAGCACAGAGTGATTGCAGGCGAGTGTGCTGACTATGATCACAGAGAATCCAAGGCCGTTTTCCAATAGTCATCTTCGTCTCCGTCTCGTGCTTCGTTCCCAAAACCAATCCCCGGTTGTGGGCCTGAAGCGTTTAAATTACATTGTATTACTGTAATTTGTGGCTTTCTTGCATCTTATTTGATGTTCTGTGGCACTATTAGACTGATTACTGCGCTTACAGTTGCAAAGTCAGCTAGTAAAAAAAAACAGTGGAAGCCTAAGACGGAGCCGAAGTTGAGTATTGGAAAACGGCCCAAGACGGTAGTCTGATCTACAAGTACGACCTCATGCGTTTTTGCTGAGTGAAAGCATCTCAGTAATGACGACGAACAATTATCGGTTAGTTTTTCTTTTCGTTCAGCTTGCAAATGCAGTTCTATACTTCTGCTTGTAGGATCGATAAAATAAATATGTCAGCCTTCGTCTCCAGCTTAATATCGCCTTGTTAATCTATAAACCACACACAAAAATTAGTTTTACTAATTTTGGCACGCATTGACTAATACACAAAAAATAACAGTTGGGCACGCATGGATACTATCGGTTTATAAATCAAATAAGGAACCTTCAAAAACTAACCTTCAAATCACAATCCTTTGAGCTAACAAGAAAAACTGTATAAGGGACCAGTTTTTTCAAAGAGACTGATTATTGTAATTAAGGTCAGAGAGTTATTGTCTGTCAGTTGGGAAACTTGGAAATTTTCACCAAAATTCCGCACCTTCTAGGGGCCTCTGGTGGCCTGGGACAGAGACCCCATATGGTAAATTGCCAGAGCGGAAATTAGCCGTCGTATACATTGTGCACCGGACGTCATTGATAACTACACCACAAAATGGAGAGACCACGGAGTAAAATTAACCACAGAAAATGCTGAGGGGAAAAAGGCGCGCGGGTCTCTCGCGAGGGTGAGAAATAATTACAGTCACAAAACGCGCTCAAAAATAATGAACGTTTGCCTCGTTCGCAGTTTTGCCCACTTATTAACGAAATTCAAACCCGTCACTGGAAAGTTAGGAAAAATACGAAAAAAATACATGCAGTGATAAAAAAAGACCGTCTTTCATTTTACCAGTTCGCATGCCTTGGAGAACATTTTTTACTCTGCGGGGGACGAATTTCCATTAATCGCAACGTAAACCCTGTCCCGATCGAGGGGGATGCCTCCATCCCATCTCCTTTCCCCATCTGTCAGACATTTTGGACCTCCCGAAAATGGCATCTCTTTTCGGTCGCTTCCGGGAAACTCGACTAAAACTGGGCTATGAAAATATTAATGTCTATAAACATCGACATGCAATTTGAATGGGGGGACTCTTCGCGTCGCCCATTAACCCCATATGTCACGTTTTCAGCGGCGGTCGGAAAAAAAATGCACGTCTTCATTTGCGTGATCAATTTTCTTGAGCGCTACAAAAATCGATGCTTTGGGCTTAATTGTTCGCGGCGCGCATGAAACTACCCTCTACTCTAGCAGTAAGAGTCTTTGATTTTTTATAATGACCTGCAATCAGCAAGGCTGAGTGCAGTAAATATATGAATATGCAAACGAGCGGGTCCGCACTCTGGGTGCTGGCCAAGGTTGGACACACAATGGAATGGACTGGCTTATTGCACAGTTCATGGGACTGTGGGTATAGTGAAGGTTGGAGGGGGGGGGCACGGATCTCTGGCGGGGCTGCCGCCCGGCACACGCGCCAAGTCACCCGGCGCTGTCGGAACGCACATCTGTCACGCTTTTGGGGGGATGGATTTGGCATAGCAATGTATGGTGGACAGTGTTCTGTACGCTTGGTCTTCTCTATGATTGAATTCAGTGTTACATTACAATCCTGTTTGGTTGAACCATAGTTGTAGTGCATGACCTTAGACGTGGAATTTAAAGAAGAAATAAAATTTGCAAATAAAACCAAAAAGTTCAAGCGAACTGCCATCTTTCTCCCGACCGCCTAATATTTGAAGGTGTTGTACATATGCCCTTGCCAAGGATGGAAATTAATTTTGTTTCGACGAGTGAGATGATGAAAAGAAAAAAGCATCTTTTTTAAACTTTTGGAAAAACCAGTGAAGCTTCGGGGGAAAATGTTTCCCGTTGAGTTGGAACGCATTTTGAACAGGTATGCTGCGTCAATGCACCAGTGCGTTTGCGTTTCTAAAGACACTCTTAGTTAAATTCATTGCTAATAAGGACCAGCATGTTTCGTACAATGAACTTGTTTGGAAAAAAAAGACTTTTGTGGCATGATTAATATAATGAAATGGACTGCTAATTACCAAACTATGTTTTCTTTACAGAAACATCAAACACACAACCAGCCGGAAACATGATGATAACGAAAGGCGGGCGTTTTCATTTAAACCTTGAAAGCCATAAAGCGCATGCGCGTGGACTTGTATTTTTTTTTTGGTTACTTTAACCTGCCGAATATATAAGTATTACATTCAAACTGCTTAAGATAGGAAGAGCGTGTTGGCCTGGTCGGTAGGCACTCTAACGCTCATGCCAGTCATCGTGGGTTCGAATCCCACCAGGGAAAGCAGAGGCCTTTTAAATTCTTTTTACTTCAAACCTACTTCCGTATAAAAGAGTAAAATTCTGTTTTATTTTATTTTATTTTATCTAGTTAGCTACACTACCGCCACGGGACTCCAGTCCACCGCAGGTTTCCCTGGCCGGGACTCGAACCCGGGACCACCTACTCAGGAGGCGACGCATCTATCGAGTACCCAACTTGGGTCCCCATTAAGAAAAAACTTGTTTCTAATATTTATCTAAAAGACTCGGCTAAGGAGACGGAAAATAAAATTCCGGGCAGCGGATTCGAACCGAGCTCGCGGAGACACAAGTCCCAAGCCTTATCACCAGGCTACCAGCAATTCTGACACCGACGATCGGGTTTTAATTCTATCAGGTACAGTTCTATGATTGGTAATTATTGGGAAGCGTAAAAGCGGGGACTCTTGTCTGGACTCAAACCTTACAAACACTGCCCAGGGGTAGACTTGCTTGAACCATAAACCCGCAAACACCGACTTCTGCCGCCCTGTAAAATATTTATAGCATTTTATCTGTGGATCGGGGTGCTCGGCTGGAATCGAACACGCACTATCCATCTGCTGTTACATGCAGTTAATGAAGCAGTTCCTTTCTAAAACGGGAAGGATGACAAAAGTAGTGGCAGGAAAAAAAGATTATTTCAGCTTTACATTTAATACATATCGCTTTATTCCATTTTTAAGACTGTTACTTGTCCATTCTAGAACTACCATATCACAGGAATACCACCAGGACAGGTTACGCTGGGTGAATGGTAGAGAACATTATACGGAACGAGCACAAGAACCGCCGAAGCTCTTCAGACACATGTGCAACATTCATCAAGAAATCAGTGCAACTTCCCATTGAATATTAGCAAGGAATGGTAAGTGTTTGTCGGCAGGGTGTTCACAACAGAAGAAAACTAATAAACCGGATACACAACAAAAATTGTAACCTACAAGGAACAAACAGCACAAAACAAACAAAAACATGACAATATACAGACATCCAGACAAGATACACACCCACGTGGAATCTTAGACAAAAGAACAAAACTTACAAACCATCCAGAACAAAATCAAATAGAAGATAACCAAACGATTCAAAAACCCATACGAGGAAACAAAAAACAAAACAAAACAAACAAACTACTACAAATTCGCTCCCTAATTGCTTTGAGCACCAAGGTACTCGCGAAAGAGAATTTCTACAAGGCAAATAAAAGCACAACTTTATCGATTAATCGCAGCATCGAAACAATAATGTTCTAAAGAACTTCGAATCCATCGTCACTACAAAATTGCCATAGCAAAACATACATGTATACAACTCTGACAATGTAAAAAAGGACCTGCGATATTTTACCTTTATACTTTCCAATATGATTGATTTGAACTTGAATCATCTACTTAAATATCGTCACAAATTCTCCTTATGTACAATTAAAGTGACAAATTCACATAAAGGAATGATTTACATTACTCGAATTCATCCAACAACCCATTCCAGCACTGATTTCAGAACTATCAGAACTCCCAAAGGACAGGTGTCACCTAGTACCTCTCGAAATTAAATGCTATAAATTCTGCCATCAAAATGGCGCTTCCAGATCCGACAACACTTACCATCTTGTGATTGCGAACGATCAAGCTATATACATTGTGTGCGCCTTAAGATAGACGTTTACGTACATCAAATTGTACTTATAACCGGAAATCAGTGCTTAAAACCGAGTGCTAAATTGGACTATATGTTTCAAAGATTACAACCTCGGAATCTCAAAAATCTTTGCTCGGCATGGTCATAAAAGCTATAAATACAATCATAATTGAATACTTAGCATCTATTCATAGTAGAAACAAATCCAATGGAGCAACGTACTAAAAAAGGAAATTATCTCTACATAAAACAGCCGCATGCTCTGATGTTTTACTGGTAGCGTCTGCCGACCCGCCAAATTTTTGTAACAATACTACGGCCATTTGGCACAGACTCATCTTGAACTGACGTAGCAAGAAAACGCAAGAATCCGGCAATCTACTCACAATATTCCTATGCCAATTAATCCGAATTTGGCTGTTACACTGTAACTCATTCAGGAAGACTTGCTTGTTGATAATGAATGAATAGGATAAAGTATTAAAAATATATATTTTTTGGAAAAAACAACTTCCAATATCAAATCAAACCTAAACTATTCTTCCAGACAGATACTCGTAGTATATCCTTTTCCACTGTAAAGTCCAAAATGCAGCTAACGATGCTCATTCTGCTCTCCCAAAGGCCACTAAACTTAATCATTATTTCCCCAGTTTAACATGGCAATCGCTAACCGTAATACGACGTCTGATTTAAAGAAGTAAACAGAAATGCCACATTAAACATGATCGAATGCAAAACATAGTTGCCAGGTCAACTGTACAATTTCAACGACCACTTCAGCGGCTATTAAAGAATCCTGTCATTTATAACCCCTGAAACAATGACAGCTTTATTCATAATCGCTGAATTCTGAGAGAGGTTTGAAAAGAAAGTAAATTTTGTGAGACGTTTCGGGACTACCTCGAAAAGTGGGAGAATATACATGTAATAGTACAATTGTGGCAAATTTATGACCTTAACCCTAACAGTCCTCAGTCCTCCAACAGGTGAAGGATTGAGGACTGCTAGGGTTAATGCAGGTCTATAGTCGGATTTGCAAATAGTCACAGTTACCACTTGGTTATAGTTACTTGTATGCCTATCTCTAATTTCCCACACGTACCGACGATAATTCCACATTACCAGTTTTAAACATCAGAAAACAGTAAGCCCTGAATACATTTTAGACCTTTGCTTTTACATTTTGCAAGGCACACTTGACCTTGGACAATATTTTTTTTAGCTTACATACATTTTATAAGCGACAGTTTGGCAACTATTCCACGAGCAATTGTTCTGTTTGCATATATTCTTTAACATTAGTAAGCCTTTTCTTTCTTTATTAAAAAGCACCTACATGTAACTTAGTGGCAATTTCCCTTCAATAACGTTAAGAAGTTATTTTGCTTGATATGATTCTCGGTCCGAATGACACGGAATCCACGGAATATCTAAGCCCTCCAAAATACAGTGCATCACTTTTTAGTGTAGGACACCCGGGTGCCACTTCCAATGTGAGTAAATGCTCAAATGCATTACTTTATGGTTTTTGTGCACATTCAGTTGAAATTAAGCCACCCAAGTGTGGACAAGTGTGCATGCCTGGATATGTACTTTAGGAAGCATTTAACAAGTTGATGTGTGTTACCCAAGATAAAAAAGCATACTTGGGTAAGCTCTATGAAGTGTCATACTTTTCATGCAGAAATGGTTTCTTGTTTTGACTATGAAAACTGAAGATCAACAATCTTGCTTCGTTACCAAATAGCAAGAAGACAAAGTTAGACACATTGCTAACATGTCACACAACGTGTTTCCACTGGCTACCAATACTTCAAGCAGACGTCTCACCTATTTTTGAATTTCCTTTTCAAATTTGCTTCAGAAGGCATTTTCAACTTGTTCTTCAACAGATTTCTCATAATAAAATGGGGAACTTTAAACACTTGTCTCCTTTCCTAATTCCTCTCCACAGTACTTGCCAAACAGGTAGGTGGTGAGCTGCGATGGCACCTCGACCCTCTTGGCATTCGGAGCAGGTCTCCTGGGAGGTTGGTTTATGATGCCTGATTCGTCCTCCTCATCGGACGACCCCATGCCCATGTAGTCATGCAGGGAGTCCACATCGAGGTAGTCGGTCAGGGAACTGGTCTCGGTCTGATCGGGCGCAGAGGTGGATTCCGCGTACTCGGGCAGCGAGTTGGTCTCTGGGAAGGAGTGGCACGATGGGATACTGGGCAGGCGGCGGCGGTGCCGAGACACGAAGTCCGGCGGGAACTTTTGAAGCGAGCTGGGCCCCAACGATTCTGGTTGATAAATATTGCATTGTGGGATAGCTTGGAGGTCGTGAGTAATACCACTCTCTGTAGCTGAGTAACTAAATTTACCATCAGGGGGACATGAGGCGTCCCTGCAGGCAAAAGAAAGAGAAAAGAGGGAAAAGTTGAACTTTACAACCACTACACAATCCATCAGAGAGGAATTGAATGCTGAAGAAAAGCAAAACTTAACAGTATGACACCAATGTGAAGACAAAATTCTGTGACAAAATGACAACTGGTACATACGACCTGAAAGCTAAAGAAATGATGAGAACAGCAGCCAAGCTTTCTAAAAAGGCAGCAATACTGGACTAACTTCCACCAAAAGAACATCTGCAGAACGTAAGTGGCTTCAAAGCAAAAGTGTGAATCATTTCCTGGAACAAAATGGAAACAATGATGGCTGGAATGCTCATTGGAAATGATCTTTATCACAAAAAAGGAAAAAAAAAAGGGAACACACTACCATAAAAGTTCTTAACGCTGATGAGGTGGACCATCACTCCTTAAGACCAAGCAAGCAAGAATATAAAGAAAAGTTCGGTACTGTTATGAAACGGTGCCATGAAGCTGTAAAAAAAACCCAAATAACTAACGACTGGGATGTGAAGGGAAGCACAAAGTATTCAACACGGAGAAGAATAATTAAACGTTCTACTAAAATTGTATGTATTCACAGTGTAACAAAATATGACCAAAACAATTCTTGTTCACAGTGGATAAATTTGGCGTATTTGTCAACATAAAATGAGTGGCTGCATCCAACTTAGAACGAACAGCGGATTTCAAAATGGAGGCAAGGCACAGAACTGAAGCAAGTTTCTCAACGGAAGAGACACACCCAAATGACATCAATCAGCAGCACCAACCAACCACAAGAATGACTTACATGTCATAATGACAGAGACGCTCGCCCACTAGCAAACTACTAGGTGGCTGTGGGAAGTGGAAATGGGTGTGGTCAGTGACGACAAAGGGCGGGGTTGATGGGTAAAGGAGTTTTGGGCGTGGCAGAGAGAGGGGTCAAAGGAAGTGAAATGGAGAGAAGAAGTTAACTCCCAGTGCTCAGAGGGAACTTTATGGAATAGTCTAATAGCTTTGGCAAAGCCCAGACCAAGAAGTATGATGACGTCATCTGGAGTTCTCACGTACAGACAAACACTGGTTACTTGTGAAGATTTTACAGATAAGGCTTAAAAAAAAATCTAATGGCATATTTCTTAAAGTAAACAGTTTTCAACCAGTACTGCCAAGTCAAAACGTTAAAAACAATTCATCATGACATGTAAAAACATACTTTTGGCTGTTCGCGACAAACTGCAAATTAACTTTTCTGGACAAACAATGCAATGAGTGAACTTGAAACCTCTAACCATGCAATCTTGACATCAGTTGTGATATAAATAGTAAACTGAGGAAAAGTACAGCTCCTCATAAACTGGAAGCTACATGTACACACAATTTCAGCATCCGTGTGACACTAATATTGTTCATTTTGTATCTTTTCTTTCGGTGCAAAATCTACAAAAATGTCGGACACAGGCAGGTTGTGACATAAAAACATTATACAATGGGGAAACAGCCAATTCATACATGGTCCAGGGCCTACCCTTTCTTATGAACCATCTTGTGTGCTTGCATCACACTGGCATGGTGAAGAACTAGAACATGGATAACAGAAGTCAAACAGACTCAAATTAACAAAAAATGTGTCTTGCTGCTGAACTCATTAAAAAAAAATGTTTTTGCATACAGACAGCAAAAAGAATCTTTCACGAAAACAGAGAAAAACTTGAACAAAACTTGTAAATGAATCTGTACAGCACAGAAGTACCAGAGCAGTTTAAATCAAATCTGTCACTGCATTTAATGCACCGAATCTTTGACAACATGAAAGTTCCGAAAGACAAAAACTCAAACTCGACTTATCAGGTTGTTGGGATAAGGGAGTAGATGGTGGTGGTGGTGGTGGTGGTGGTGGGTAAGAACTAGGGTTAGGTTTGGAAATGGGGAGGAAGACAGGATGCATAAATGGTGGACGATGATTGCAGTAGAATGGTCTACCAGGAATTCGTAAGAAACAGTAAATGGTTCAAAGCATCCAATGGAAAGGAACACAGTCCGCCGACAGCGAGCAGCTTGAGTAAATGTGAGTATTTATCAAAACTTTTTCATTTCTTAACACCGGGTTATTTGATCAACAGGAGCAGCAAGGGCAAAATAGGAGCTACAGCTTAACTGAAAATGATAACTTTGAATAACATGCGATGACTGCTTCAATGAAATACCTTTTTTTAAAGATTATCACACGAACTTTACTCCACTTTCTCCACACAGAAACTTGATTAGTATCTTTACTGCCAAAAATAATTTGAATACTCCGAGGTATCGTATGAACTTGGGAAGACCGTTTTTGTGTTTTATAACGTATCGAAAAGAGACTATTAATTGTACACTCCGATCTGGAAAATGCTATTTCTTCAACATTCTTGGATGTACTGTCCTAATAACTTCAATGTAAGCTTTCTCCCTTTAATCAACAGTAGGCTCTCTGCTGGCCAGGTCCATGCTAAACTACATCTGGAAAACAAGAAAGGAATATCTTTATTGCATCATCTTACCAAGTTGGTGCTCTTCTTTTCCTCCTGGGCTATAATATCCTCCGTCTGCTCCTTGGAGAACTTCACTACAGCTGCTATCACCTTGGCCATCGTCTTCAGATAAGAAGAACAACAATTAATTTCACTCTTTGAAGTAAAATTTTTTAGAGCATATCAATAATAAATTTCGCTTTAGTTCCATTAAAACTAGCTCTCCTTAATGATCCAGGAAGCAATATATATTTCCTCGGCTTTGCCACAAGAAAGTAGTTCCATCTTGGATCACCATGTGCTAGTTTCAATCTTCATGTTGGAATAATTTCTTTTGCTTCTTGGTCACCTCATCCGCAGATTCTGCATTTCAAGAGATAAGGACTCGGCAAGTCAGAGGCGATGACAGTAAAATGGACATGTACACGTGTGTAAGTACGCTGTGCAAGCTTTGTTTCTTTTTTCAATTCCTCTTCCTATTTCCAAGTGTGAAAGCTGAAAGCTACCGACTGAGTGTGAGAGTTGCCGAATGTACTGCACTCTGTGAGAGACTCGCAACAATGGAGTTCGGGCATTGACCAACATGTCAGCAATTTTAAATAAAATCTGGTACACCGAGTTCTTTCAATTAACGTAAATATAACTTGAATTCTCCATACTAAAACCACTGTTGCTATACCTCTTGATTTGGGGCAAGCTTTTGCTTAGTTACATAAGAGACGCCTTGCAACAATACACTGTTCTCAATGGAAAAGAAGGGCACAGAGGAACCAGTCCATTCCAGAGATGGTGGTCGCTATGCGAAAGCTTGCCCCGAATCACGAGGTATAGCAACAGTGTCTGGGGAATTCAAATTGTTACATTTCTGTGCAATCAGATAATACAGTGTACCGAATGTTATTCAAATTTAACTCGCAAATGGCTTATTGTGTGTAATTTCCAACTGCATGTATTCATTATGCCAATTTCCAACTTGAGAAGACTATGCCACAGTCCGAGTCCACACGTGGTCTACTGGTAGAGACTTCTGTCTCATTACTAAAACTCAAAAGCTGGAAAAAACTTATGTCTCTAGGCATCACAGAAAAAAAGTATAACTTGGTTTTGAAAACGGACAGAATTATCTCACATACCTTGGTTTCCCGACCCATCATGTACTGATACAGCACATTCTTTAAATACTGCAAAAAAAAAGGAAAACTATCTTAATCCGTATACACTTATGTAAAAAGTTTGTACATATTAACAGAAATACTTCTGTAATTGAATATTTACTACACGAATAGTAACTCTGCTTTCTACCAAGTGACAAGTTTTGAAAGGTCCCCAAACATGAATACCATCCTACCTCAATCTGCGTGGGTTCTGATAAGGTGATTGTCTTGTGCTTGCTGGGAGTACTGTTGGCAGATGCTAATGGTGACCCTATCAAAAAACATCACAAAGTTAATGCCGACATATTTAAAGGGAACTCCATAAGAAAATGGTTGTTAATTAAGCAGCAAATACGGTTTGAATAAACCTGAAAATAAAATTACAGATTTCCTTCGGTTCATGAAAAGGTCATGACTACGTGGCCAAACTAGAATGGCAAAGCCGCCATGTCTTGCTGCTTGTTATGAATTTGAATTTCTGTAATAACAGGAAAAGAAGAGACATCCAAGTTATACAAATACGGTCACTAAATTAAACAAGAAAATACTCACCAAGCTTCAACATTTTTTACAAGATTGGCTGACATACGACTACAATACAGATGTACGAGATATTGCATCGACCTTAGCAATAAAATTCATTGTACTCTAGGAGAAAAAAACCTAGGTAGTGCTGCATGCAGACTGTGTTGAAAGGTGCCTGCTTTTTAAAAAAAAATCAACAAAGACCAGCAACAAGGAGATACAGGTACAAAAGCTTCACAGTTCTTTACAGGAGAAAGGAATGCCTATAGAATGGGGGTCCAATACAGTCAGACTAGACCTTTGTGAGTTTGATGGTGGTGCATAATTAAAATTCCTCTAAAGTACAGTTCTGCACTTTGTATCCAACCCCATCATACTATCCTCTACAATCCTGCCCCCATTATCCATATCCCATCATCCTATCCATCTCCTACTCTTCCCCCTCCCCATCATCCTATCCATCTCCTACTCTTCCCCCTCCCCATCATCCTATTCATCTCCTACTCCACCCCCTCCCCATCATCCTATCCATCTCCTACTCCACCCCCTCCCCATCATCCTATCCATCTCCTACTCTTCCCCCTCCCCATCATCCTATCCATCTCCTACTCTTCCCCCTCCCCATCATCCTATCCATCTCCTACTCTTCCCCCTCCCCATCATCCTATCCATCTCCTACTCCACCCCCTCCCCATCATCCTATCCATCTCCTACTCTTCCCCCTCCCCATCATCCTATCCATCTCCTACTCCACCCCCTCCCCATCATCCTATCCATCTCCTACTCTGCCCCCTGCCCATCATCCTATCCATCTCCTACTCTGCCCCCTCCCCTTCATCCTATCCATCTCCTACTCTTCCCCTTTCCCATCATCCTATCCATCTCCTACTCTTCCCCCTCCCCATCATCCTATCCATCTCCTACTCTTCCCCCTCCCCATCATCCTATCCATCTCCTACTCTTCCCCCTCCCCATCATCCTATCCATCTCCTACTCTGCCCCCTCCCCATCATCCTATTCATCTCCTACTCTTCCCCCTCCCCATCATTCCCTTCACTTCTTATTCTGACTGTCCCATCATCCCACTAATCCAGCCCCAACCATTACACCAACCTTATCCAGCATTTCATCCACTTTCTACATGTACCTTGTCCCCATGATCCTCCTCCTACAGGTACCCCTCCCCCAACAAGCATCCTAATCTGTCACTTGGAGTCCCTACCCATCCATTACATTTTCCCCACATACTGTACACGTACATTTGTATGTGTCTAAATGCTGTCTATACATGTCCATTACAGGAGTGCTCAGTACATATGTACTGTAGGTACTACAGGGTAAGTACACAATACAACTCAAAACGTTAACATTCACGTTTATAATTTTTTCCTTAAATTCATAAGTTTCTAAGCATTAATGCCATATGAGACTATTTTAATACTGATGGAGTTCCAAGAGGAAGCAAACAAGCACTCAATAGCACATTTTAACACCTTTAAGTGTATGGACCTGCAAGGAAAAAACTTTAACATTTGAGGAGGGCCAGCCGGACGAATGGACAGAAGACGGAAATCGGTATTACATAGGCTTGCACTCGCCCAAAAAAAGAGAGGTTTTTGGATGAGATGAGTGTTGTCAGGTACTAACCGTAACAACTCTATGTCCAATCGCATTCAGTGTTCAGACCACATGGGTTCCCACAAGTGAACACATACATGTAGCCAGCCGCAGTCACAACTTTTGAACCTGGCCTGGCCTACCTGATTCTGATCCCCTGAGGGTGCTGTTTTCATCCATCAGCTGCTTTTCTCTCAGTTGGAGTTGGGCTAGCTGGGCCCTCTGCTGTTGGACTTCAGCCTGCGTGTTGATGAAGGGCATGAACAATGAATACAGGGGTGGATCCAGGGGCGGGGGCCTGGGAGGCATGCACACGCCCCCCCCCCTTTTTCGACCAAAAAATAAATGAATAACAAAAAAGAGTAGCAAAAGGAGGGGGGGAGAAACAAGAGGATGGGAACCAGCCCCATAAATGTGACAGCAGTTCTTCCGGTTAGTTCAGTTTGCAACCCCCTTTTGGAAAATCCTGGCTCTACCCCTGAAATGTGTTACTGGAACGACACCAGGCAGTGAGCTCTGATGTAAAGCATGATGTAAAACTAAAAAAAAAAATCAAAAACAGTTTGTTTTCAAGTCAAAAAAGTTTAACAACTCCAGAGAAAAAGGTCAAGCAAAGCTAACAGGTTAAGCAGCAAGTGAAAACTACGCAATCCCGCCAGAACATAAAGCCCTCCACAAAAGTCCAGGATTACCTCCACCATGTGGGGAGGATGAGAAATGCTAAATGGGTGCACTACAAAGGAACTGGCATGAAACTGCAGAGCTGTCTTCAAGGTTTGTGTAGAAAGACAATACCAAGAAATTGACACACTGGCCAACACCGAGAAGTCAGAGATTGGAATACCCTTTTACGAGCCTGTATCAAAACAAGCAGCCACGTGAGTGAAGCTATTCACAAATTACATATACACGTACCGGTACACACATGTGCACTACGTACGTACATTATAGATGCAACAACTGCCATTTTGACATGACAAAATAGTGCCCTCTTTTTCTGCATACAGAGCCCTCTTTTGCGGGTACATTGTTTTTTTTCTTTGAAGTGTGGAAATCAGAACGTTCTGAATTTTTGCAATCTGAAAAATTAAAAATCAGGACAGTTCCGATTCAATTGGAACGATTAGCAGGTATGAGTTAAGCCTCTATCAACTAAATGTATTGAGGAATTCTCAAGCACCTGTCTCCAACTGGTATAAATAAGTGATTAAAGTATGCCAAATGGGTTAGCCTGAAACACTACCATGAAAACCTAGTCACATACAACCCAAGAGCGTGGTCGCTAGCTATTATTAAAGGAGGTGGATTCTAACCATAATGGTGCTTTTTCTACCTTTAGTATGATATTGTTTTGTTCCAGCTCCTGCGGATTTAAGGTTTCGGCACTAGCTAAGAGGGGATCTAGAGACTCAACTGAGCCCACCTCTTTGCTTTCCTGTGGAGAAAGTTTCAACAAGTTATCTAACAAAAATTCTACAGTGTCACTTCCTACCCCATCACCAGAAACAAGCAATTCAATAGCACTGTTAAGCACAGCCTTTATGAACTAAGAGCCAATTAATCTGTTCAACTATTGAAAAAAAGGAACTGACACACCGCACAAACGGACCACAACTCGTAATCAAGTTAATGACCAATCTTCGCGATAGGACAATATATCAAGGCAAATGTTCCCTTATTTTTTTGGAAAGTACATGATTAGCGTTCTGAAAAAATTGTCTACGAGTGTCTTTGTAGAATCCTCATGTAGAAAACACGGCCTGGATTAATGATGAATTCTCACTGCTGACTAATTTGGGGGTCAGACCTGGGGGGGAACAACTCGGGGCTGTAATGGACATGATATTTTGTGATACAAAAATTAATGTAAAAGCACAAAACATATTTCGGAACTTGAGTGGCCTGATTTTCAATTCAAGGTAAGTTTGGACATGCCTAAAAATGTTTAATGACATGGCTAAAAATTTTAAATGCTGATTAAGCCCTGATGGAGAAAGTAAGATCCTGGGGTGAATATTTGGCAGTGACCGATAGAAGGACTGACTGACCTGTTTTCCCATGCTATGTATCTGCTGGTGGGCAGCAAACTCCTTCCTGAGTCGAGCCTCCAGGTCAGAGAGCTCATTCTGATGGGTAGACTCCTGGTGTTCCAGCCGGAACTCCATCTCATTCAGCTGGGCCTTGTGGTCAACGTTCAGCTGGGCGATGCGCGACTCATAGGTCTGCTTCGCCTGCTTGATCTCTTCCCGACACTCCTGAGGAAAAATTGAGATAGATAGAGGGATTCATTAAGAAGCACCTGCTGCTGCCGCTCAATCCCGGTAGATTCACTGGATGAGCGGTTATCAAGAGGTGACCAAGTGGTTATCTGCAGTGGTACGCAGGGAAGTCAGGATTAACATCCCACGCAAGAAAACTTGTGATTTTTATGTAACTCTCAAACCAAGCCAAGAATACAGTACGAATATAAAGGTCTGTGTACGGGCAAAGCGTAGCATAAATCTCTCTTGCAAAACAAAATAAAAAGCGGCCTGAAAATGGCAAAGCAAATGAATACTGAATAGTGAACTGGCTAAGCAACAATAACAACTCCTGTTCACGAGCCAAGTGTTGTGTGATGCGGAGCTAATCTGGGTCCAAGGAGAGTATTGAGAAAATACCCAACATCTTACAGTAATAACCAAGATTCTTTGGCCCTCTTAACTTTTATAATCACAGAATTCAAAACCCTTTCACTACGACAGTTTCTAGGATTACCATTTGCTGGTAAAGATGTAGTTTGACACAGATAATGAATTGTAGATGCATCGTTTGTATGATTTATTTTAAGGGGATATTCCTGACCACTGCCCATAGAATCTTGATCTTTTTCAGGATTTCCAGGTTTTCAACAGGCCCTGCCGACAATGCAAGTGCTTTCAAAGGACTTACAGCGATTTCTTCCTTGTGCCTGTCGTTGATGTTTTCCAGTTCTCTTGCCTGCTCGTCGTTCTCTCGCTGCAGTTCCCTGACCATGTCTCGGTGTTCCTTCTCAATACGCTGTTCTATGTTCTGACCTTTATCTAATCATGGCGGAAACCAATATACAAGATGGTAAATTGTTGCTTTCGGTTGGAAGCAAAAGAATTTATTCTTGTGGGTCTTGTGAAATCAATTTAGATCCCAGGTGTGTGTATATTACAGTCCGAATCTTTTCTTGCAGTATTCAAAATCTGAGGCTACTGGGTCATTGAAAAAAAAATTCAAAATTTCATCAGAAGGAATGCCTCATTGAAAAAATTTATATTGGTGGCCAAGCTGTTTATCGTCTCCCACGTAGTCAAACTCTACACTGGAGTTTTGATGTCCAACTTGGCACACGACCGAAAACACGTGTGTTAATACAATTCTAAAAAAAGGCTCGCAACATGGACAGGTGAATGACAAAACAAGTGTGCTCACAGATGGCCTCTTGGAGGGCCTTCTCCGTCTCTTGTTCCTTAGTTGCCATCTTGGTCGTCATCTCCCTCACCATGTGCTTAATCTTGGAGTGATGCTCCGCCTCCTGCTCCTCCAGCTTTTTCTCATACTCCCTTTGGAGGCTCTCAAATCTCTTCTCATTTTCTTTACTTCGCTTGTCCACTTCAATCTTGTGTTCTTGCCTGAAGGAGTACGGTTAGCAAAGATTGCAATATCTTACTTTCAATGACAAAACAGTGCTGGTTTGTCTTTTTAAAGTTAATAACTATCTTTAGTAATAACTTTGAAAACTTTGATTTACATCCAGAGTGACGGTCCATAAAATTTTGTCCGAAAGCAAAGAGAGGTACAAAGAGAACCACAGGCTCCTTGAAAAGAGTTTCTCTGTTTCTCATACCAATGCCTGAATGGAGCTTCATTCCTGACTTTGGTATTTTTCAGCTAACTACAATTTAAACTTGATTGGAACCTGTGTAAACCTAAAATAACATTTGATGCTCGAGTCTAAATACTCACTTAAGTAGGTCAATTTCTTTCTCCCAATGCTCCTTGGTTCTTATCAGTTTCTCTTCCAGTTCTTCTGCCCTCCTCCTTGCCACCTCATCAATCTTTTCTCCATCTCCTGAAGGAGGAGCAGCCCCAAGCATCCCCTCCCTGGCAACCATGATGGTTTCCTCGACCGGTTGGGTGCTTGCAACCTGGATCTTCTCGCGTTCCTGTGTTAACTCTTGATTGAGTGTCAACACCTCAAGTTCATGGGCTGCTCTTAAGGTGTTGATCTGCTCCTCCAGAGCTGAGATCTCTTCCAGGTGGGAGGACTTAGCGGTGGCCAGCTCGTTGGTTAGAGCTCTGCATCGTTCTTCAATTGCATCAAATTGCTTCTTTCTGGTTGCCAAATCATCATGATACTGTTTCTTTATCTCTCCCAGTCTTCCTTCTGCTTTCTTTTTCAAATCTGCTACTCTCTGCTTGGTTTCCTCCTTTGCCTTCTCAACTTCTTGCTTCAGAGTTTCTTCCATCTCGCTGATTTGGTTGTCTTTGGCATTACAGACTTCTTTTAGCTCTTTAATCCTCTCAGATTCTTTTTCCTTTGAGTCATTTTCCATTGACAATCTTGCCTCTTGCTCCTCCACAACCTTAGCCGTTTCCTTCTTCAATTCCTCGATCAACTCTGCAATCCGATTATCTTTGTTTGAGCATAACTGCTCTAATTCTGATATTCTCTCCGCTGCCTTGCTTTGGGCACTTTCAGCAGTGGACCTTAACTGTTCCAGCTCTTCAACCTTCTCCCCTCGCTGTTTGAACTCCTCTTCAAATTCACTAATCCTGTTGTCCTTCAGGTCGCAGAGTTGAATCAATTCATTAATTCGCTCAAGGTCCCTGTTTTTGCTATCAATCTGTGCTGACAGTTTCTCCCGCTCTTCCTTCAACTGTGTCTTGGTGTCCTCAAGTTCATCAACCAGCTTCTGTCTCTCAGAATCATAGTTGGCCATCAGGGAACTGACTTCGGTTTCAAGAGCTGTTGACTTCTCCTTGTGAAGTACCAGCAAGTCCTGCGTTTGTTTTTCCATAAGGGCAATCTGTTCCTCTGCCGCCTTCAGCTTGACCTGCATCTCCAAGTCGGTGTCGATCAACTCGTCGATCTTTTGCTGATGTTCAATCTCCATCTGTTGGATCTGCTGCTTGTACCTGGATCCCTCTTGCCGTGTTGACCCCTCGAACTGTTTCTGCATAGCCTCTACCATCTCAAAGTGCTGCTGTTCCAACTGCTCCATGTTCCTCTTCAAGTCCTTGTTGTTCATTTCCAACTCCTCCTTGTGGCACTTTTCTAGTTTCTCGATAATCTCTGTAGTCTTCTTCTCCTCCAGAGCAAGGCTCTCTTGGTGTTCCTTCTGCAAAGAGTAAATGTTCTCCCTCAACTTTTCAGTCTCGGCAGCTTTTTCCCGCTCTAATCTTAAGACAGTGTCATCCAACTCTTGTTTAAATTCATCATCTTTTCTCCTGGACTCTTGATCCAACTCTTCCAACCTATCTGTGTATTTTTTGGCCGTGTTTTCAAGTTCCTCTGCATGGATTTTCTTCAGATTTTGGATCTCGGCTGAGTGATCACTTGAAGAACGTTGAAGAGACTCTGTAACTTTCTTTTGTTGTTCCTCGTTTATATCTTCCTGTTCCTTCTTTAACTGCTCTATTTGAGACTTGAGAGAAGCAATTTTGGCCTTGGCTTGATCACGGAAATTAATCATCTGCTTTTTGTGAGTTTCCTGCTCCCTCTTCAGTGCTTCTTGATGCTCTTGTGTGAGACGCTCGATCTGTTTCTGGTGTGTGTCGTGAAGCTTTGACATAACATCTTCGGCACCCACTTCCTTCTCTTTGATAATTTCTGACAGCTGATTCTGGAAATCTGTCTCCTTCTGACTTAGTCTCTCTTCAGCTTGCTTGCATAGTCTCTCCACTTCGTCCTGGTGATTCTTTGCAACAATTGACATCTTTCCCTCATTCTCTTCCTGGAGCTCATGTATGGTTTCTTGAAGCGATAAAATCTTGGATTCTAGGAGGGAAACTTTGTCTGCATGCTGGTTGCTAAGCTCTGATCTGTCTGACTCTACCTTCTCTCTCAGTGCCCTTTTACTTTCTTCAAACTCCTCTTGCATGTGTCTGCTTTTCTCTTCTTGTGCTGCTTTGAACTCCGCCAACTTTTCTTTGTTCTTCTCTTGTAGATCCTCATAGTGCTTTTTGACGGTGGTTATCTTTGATTTTGCCTGATTTTTCAACTCAGACATCTGGGTCTTGTGCATCTCTGTTAGCTTCTCGAATTTGTCACTGTGTTCCTTCACAAGATCCTGCAGCTCAGAATTCTTGTTTTGAAGCTGGAGGGTGAGGGCTTCATGGGCTTGAGTTTTGTTTTCAATCTCTGCTTTGAGAGACGCTTCGCTATCTTGTAACTGTCTCAGCTTCTGTTCCAGCTTGGATGCAAGTTCTGCTCTCTCTGAAGCTTCAGATTTTATCTGTGTCAGCTCTTCTTGGAGAGCCTTCACCTCTGATGACAAGACTGACTCTAATTCCCTCAACTCCCTAACATGGTTATCTTTTTCTGAGAGCTGAGCGGACTTTTCTTCAGCATCTTGTCTGAGACTCTCAAGCTGTCTCTCCTGTTCCTCCAGCCTAGCGCTGAGAGTCTCAGACTGCCCAGACTTCTGTTGCATCTCACTTTCAAGTGTAGCCATGTAAGCCAACTTCTCTTGAAGTTTTTTCTCCTCTTCCCACAGGTTTTCATGTGACTTCTGTAACTGCTGGAGCTCCACCTCTTTGGTTTCAAACCGAGAGTTCAAGGTATCAAGCTCAGTTCTCAGGGCGTTCCTTTCATCAGAGAACTGGGAAAGTTCTTTGGAGTGAGAATCCTGAAGCTGTGCTATTTCTGCTTGTAAATCCGACTTCACTCTTTCCAGCTCCTCAGTCTTCTCATCAAAGTCCTTTCTCAAGTTATCTAGGACTGTGGACAATTCAGTTTCCCTGTGTCTAGATTCTTTAACTTGGCTGTCGTTCTCTGCTTGGAAGTTTGCCAATTCGGCTTCCTTTGCCTGCAACTTGACCACAATGGCTTCATGGTCACTTTTGAGCTCATCGAGACTTTTCTCGAGAGAATTTGAGCTGGACTTAAGATCCTGGATGAATGTCTCCCTCTTACTTATCTCATCAAAAGCTTCTGTGAGTTGCTGCCCTAGCTTTCCTGTTACCTCATCAACTGAGCTCTGTTTCTGAATCTCAACTGACTCTAGTCTCCTCTCTAAATCCTTCTCATGGTTGAGTCTTTCTTCCTGTAGTCTGTCTTCAAAACTCGATTCAAGCTGAGCCACTGCTTCTTTATGACTGTTTTCATTTTCGGTGAGCTGCAGTTTAAGCGACTCACATAGGCTTTCCTTTTCATTACAGAGTCTTTCCAAATTTGAAACAGTTTCCTCACTGGTCCTTCTAATTGCTTCTAAGTCAGCCAATAGTTTCTCTACTTCATCGTCCTTACTTTTGAGTTGTGATAATCTTTCATTTAGGAGAGATTCCAGTTTGTTATTTGCCTCCTCGTGCTCATGCTGCCTTGTTTCTACATTTTCCTGTATTTCTGAAACCTGATTTTCAAGTTCAGCCACTCTGGATGCCTTAGAATCAAGCTCTGCTTGCAGTTGCCGAGTAGTCTCACTGTGATCATTCTCTAGTCTTGTCTTTTCCGCTTGACTGGAAGACAGTTGATCTTGCAGACCACAGGAGAGGGCTTCTTTCTCCTGAAGAGTTTTCCTTAGAGCCTGGATTTCCTCAGAGTACTTTTCATTGTGTGAGTTCACTTCTTGTAAGGCTGCATTTATTCTGCCCAACTGTTCGGTATGCTTCTGCCTTTCCAATTGTAAGCTCTCGTTAACAGCAGCAAGATCACCATCAAGTTTGAGTTGAAGAGCCTCCAAAGAGTTCTGTAAGTCTTTCTCTCTAAGCTGCATGTCCTGGATTGTTTTCTCTTGCTCAGCAACAGTACTATTTGCCTCTGACAGCTTGTTACTCAGCTGGTTGGCGAGCTCATCAGCTGAGCTCTGTTTCTGGATTTCCAAGGTTTCCAACCTTCGTGCCAACTCCTTTTCATGATTCTCTTGCTGGAACTGCATCTTCCGTTCAAACTCTGCTGTCTTATTCTCATGGTCTTTAATCTTAGCTTCCACATCTCTGTTCAAAGCCTCATTCTTATGCTTCAGATCTTCAATTTCAGAGAGAGACTTCTGGATTTCATTCTCTTTATCTTTGAGGTCTTTAAGATGATTTTCAGCTGCTCCCTTCATCTGCTCTTCCAGTCCAGCACTCCGAGCTTCAGCCTCCTTAACTTTCTGATCGAAGCGGTCCTGAAGTTCAGCATTGACTTGCTTCAAGTCTGCCATCTGCACACTATATTCTTCAAGTCTTTTGGCTTGTTCTCCAGCATCCTCTGTCCTTGCTAATTCTCCCATCCTGATCTTCTCCTCCAACGATTCTATCATTTCTTTCTTCTTCTGTGTTTCTCCATTCAGGTCTTGGATTCGCTGCTTCATCTCAGAGGCCTTGGCTGCCAGTTTCTGCAATTGGTCAATTTTCTCCTGGACAATCTTCTGATGATTCTGATTCAATTCATCAACCTTGGCACTGTAGCGGGCATCGGCATCCCTATTGATTGTCTCAAAGTCCTCGTCATGCCGCCTCTTCATGCCATCAACATATGACCTCTGCTCTTGCCTCAGCTCTTCTAACCTTGTCGTAAGCTCCTCCTGATGTACTGCTGTGAGCTCTTCAATGGCCTTCTCATGTTTCTCTTTATTGTTAGAAATGGCTGTACGGCTGCGCTTAACTATTTCTTCAATCTTATTACGAGCTGCCACTTTCTCAGTTTCGAGCATGTCTTTCAACTGTTGTATGCTGGCTTCCATCTCAAGCTTTTCCTGTGAAAGACAAAGATGTGTGGGTAAAATACCAATCAAAATTGTCATAGAAATGTGACAACAATATTCAGAAAATGACACTGCTTGTTTGAGGCTACACTAGCCTTACCAAGGTACCCAACCATGGTTATTAAACATGCATAAAAAATTGTTCCTTAATAGTGACAGCTGCCCAAGGACAGAGATGAAACAGTTGCTTTACCGTTGTCATGGCATCGATGGTACGTTGCAGCTCATCCTTCTGGCTGTCTTGAGCACTGACGGCTGCCATCTTTTGCAACTCTCTCTCCTCAATGGCCATCATCATCTCCGTCTGTTTCTCCTTGAGGATCCTCTTCTGCTCATCTTCCCTCAACTGCATGTTCATCTGGAATTCCTTCTCCTTCAGTTGAAAAGAGCAGGTTGAAAATGTCAAGTGAAACGCAATAAAGTTTTGGTACATTCTCCAAAAATAAACTGTGTGAAACAAACAGTGACTACAACTGAAGCATCTCATACCCCGTTTTGCACACACAAACGTACCGATTACCAAAACGCCCTAAGTTCCACACTTGTTAGAGTTGGTGGCACAATTTGCAAGTATCTTTATACCTCATTCTCTTCAAGGCAGCAATAAATTCTTGAACAAGAAGAAAGATAAGTGTTACCACCGGCAAGTTCTTTTTGGCATGTTTGACATATAAACTGAATTTTATGCATCCAATGAAGCATGGCAACAGCAAAAAATGGAAAAATTGTAAAAAATCAATTTCTTGTTTTTACTTTGGTTGCCATGGCATCCTCGTGCTCTTGCTGTTTCTGCCTCAGGATGCCCTCCCAGTGGCTGTTCCTCTCGACTACAGCATCCTCCTTCATCTTCTCCAGTTCTTTTCTCATCGTCTCCTTCTCCTCCTAAAAGAAAAAAAAAATGAAATTCTTGCTTCTGTACAAAAAATGCATATTGTAACTTTCTTTCCCAATTTTTTGGTGCTGTGAAAATAGAGCCATACTGCATCTATGAGCTCGTCCACATGTGCCCATGGCAACTGAATGAGCAAATAACTTACACCCTCCTGCGGGAAAACTGCATAGTGTGGGTCAGCCACGAATGGCTATCAAGTGATCAAGAAGAGATATATGCATATTTTTGCCACTGATGGATTCTAAGCCAGGTCTAGATTCTGTGCTACTGCTGTGCCTAACTTTATGAGTGCAGCAGTAGCACGTCAATGGCGTGGCAATTGCGCTAAATGCCGAGGTTAAATTGAGCAGCGGTATTGGTTATCAAGTGCTCAAGAAAAGATAAATTCTGTGCTACTGCCCTGCCTATTGTGGCAGTAACATGTCAATAGCTAGGCAACTGCGCTGACTGCCGAAGTTAGCAGTGTCATACCACTGCCATTTGGAATGATGACAGCACGGTACACCTTTTCAAGCTAAAGGGCTTGCCGTGCCGAATTCAATTTGCCTGTGACAAACTGTGCTACTGCAGTGCTGAACATTTAAAAATTGAACTATTTGAGTTCGGCACAGCAATAGCACGGCGTATAGCCAAGGCCAAAGAAGCATTGAGTGAAAACATCCCACGAACAAAAAGGCTGAAGGACTGTACCTGCACTAGCGAGATAACGGCCTGTTTCCCTCTGGACAGCTCCTGGGCTAGGCTCTGCCTCTCCTCCTCTCCTCGTTTCTCGGTGGCTTCCAGCTGCTGGCGCAATTCAAGAACTGTCAACGATACCAAACGAAATACATCTTGTAACCATTTATGGGGGCAAGTGACAAAGACGGATCAGCGAGTAGGGATGTCCAAACTTTTGTTGCTTATTTGGAGAAGCCACACAGCAGAGCTTGAGTCTCAGAGACGACGTTTGTCTAATAATTCATTCTGCTTCCTCAACCAGAACCAGACACCTGTTCAAATACACAGAACTTCATACCATTTTGCAAAAAAATACACTTTTACCCCTGTTTTTCACCAAAGCAAAGAGAAAATCCAAATAACCTTTGACCCGTCAGCAGGAACACCGGAAATTAACTGCATGCATTCCTGACTGGAGACAACACATATATTAAACCTGTTTGAATGTTGGTCATAACAGGGTGATTCCAAAAATTAAGGGTCCAAAAGTGTGACCTTTTCGTCCCTGTTGTGTCCCTGTTATCTCTGACCTTTGTTGTTTGACACAGAAATATCACCAGAATTGATTTCAAACTATTAATATTTGTTTGGCAGGTAATTTGCATTAATTCATCACTGTTGGAATTAAAAAATGTGTTCTGAACTTACAAATCATATGTCAAATGGACACTTAATTTTTGGAATTAGCCAACAGGGTAACAGGAACTACCTTGAAGCAAAACTATACGAAAATAAAATGCAGTAGAAACTTTGTTTCCAAATGACACTTGTTGATGGTGTCTTTATATTTACTGGGGTTTTTTGGTCTGGATGAAAGCATGTCAAGAAAGATGTTCAGTAAGCAGCATGGTATGGATACGATGGAACTTTATTCCGTTGGTGCATGCAGGTAAGCTCAATGTTGAAAAAGAGAGCATGAAAATCTATTCATCTTTGCCTTGTGCATCATGCATGCCAGAAAATGCTACAGATTTACATTTTTCAATTGCAGACTGGAAATTTCAATCAGACAGTAAACAAGTATTTTGGGATTTTTGTCTGCAGGTGCAGGCAAGTAGGCTTTAACCCTAACCCTCCTCAATCCTTCACCTGTTGGAGGACTGAGGAGTGTTAGGGTTTAATAATGTTGAGAAGGGGAACGTTACAACTTTTCATCTTTGTTTTCTGCATCATGCATGTCAGAAAATGCTACAGATCTGAAATTTCAACAAGTAAACAATAAACAAAAACAGGTTTTTTTGAAAAAACAAGAAAAAAAATTATGTAAACAACTTTCAAACCAAAAGACCCAAATCTAGTGTCAAGTTTAGTCAGGCCAGTATAAACAGATGACTTCAGTCAGCACTTACGTACATGTAAGTCTGGGGTGATATATCTTGATTGTATAGAAGGAAAGTTCCCCAAGCCCACTGGTTTTTGGTTTTCTCTTAAAATGGAGAATATGACAGCCATAGTGCACAAAGAGAGTGACAATGACAGAGACAGGACCACCTTGCAAAAAAGTTGAGCAAGCTAGAGGGTCCTAACCTGTCCTCCTAGCCTCTCTGATTTGTTGCAGGTGTCTGGCCTTGTGCGAGACTGGTGATTGCCCAGATTCGGAGGGGAAAAAGTGTTCCTGTCCAATCGGGGAAGGGGATGGAGATGGGGAGGGAGTCATGCCTGATGGAAAAATTGAGTTTTGAAGATTGAGACATCTTATGTTCAGTGTACATTAGGGGGCTTCCATGATGGTCACTGGTCTTGCCTTTATCAGTCAAATGAAATACTTGATAATAGTTCTAAGGTTCTTGGAGCATCTTAGAACTATATATTTATATATCGCAGAGAATGGTCCAATGCAAAAATCACAGCCCTCTACAATCAAGAGTGCCAACTTTTCACTAAAAAGTCAAGGAAATTGTAGCAGTTTCTCCAAATACTGCACATGCATGATCACATCAGATAGGAATTTAAATTGCTTCCAGGTAGGAAAAGAGAATTAGAAGCAATACATGAACATGACCCCGGAAAACTATTTGACACCAAAACAACCAATATTCTGGGGCATACCTTAATTATGAACTGCCTCTGTAGGCAGGATAGTGAAGGAAGTTTGTCCTGAAATGATGCAGCTTTTTTTTACCAACAACCAAAGACGCTACCTGTTTTCTCTGCCTCGCTGAGCTTCTGCCTCAGATCGTCCCTCTCTTGCCCCGCCTCCCTAGCCTTCTCCCTGTTCTCCGCCCCTTCCTGCTGGCTCCTCTCCAGCTCTCCGTGCATCTGTTGTTTGGTCTCGGCGATGGCCAGGGCCTTCTCCTCACTGGCCTGATCCAGGAGATTCTTGGCATGACTCAGCTGCTCTGAGAACTTGACTTGCTCTGCAGACTGCCGCTCCTGAATAAATGAGAATTAGAGATATTTTCTGCCGTGTAGAGTTCTTAACAGGCTTCCAAAGGAGAGTCCGTGAAAGCATAATGAAGTCCTTCTTCAGTCCAGTAGCAAATTTCCTTGTTGAGAAAACTTACATGTAGAGCAGAAATCAGCTGTGAACCAGTCACAAGTAATGCACATTGCATGAATATTTGGCTGGTAACCTTCTTTGCTAAGCGAATGTTTTTCTGTGCATAACAGCTCCATGAAATTGGGTCCAGCTGTACCCAAAAGAAAACTTTAGTCACAATACCAAAGCTTACTTTAATAGAAGTTATGTCAAATATAATGCGAGGGCATTTCCTCCAATAAGAAAACACGAACATTCTCACACGGTCTCAAAGTATTTTGATGGATTCGAAGGCCATGCTCACTACACTGGGCCTCCTATGCCAACTTTAATATTACCTTATAAAACTTGGACAGGTCGTAACAAAATCCCCCCTGGTCTTTTTGAAGGGTTTTCCAGGACTGAATGAAGTATAGTCCAACTTCCAGTGCAATTAATGTGCTGTCAGTTTTCTGAGGGGTGGAGGATTTTGAAGGATTCAGGAAGGTCCAAAACAAGAGTTTCTGAGGGGTCAGGAAAGGAGTTACCCACCTTGAGCTGCTCCAACTCCTTAGCATTCCCGTCCAGCTGTTTCTTCATGGCGTCTTTCTCCGCCATCAGAGCAGCAGACTTCTCCTTATTGTTACGGATTGTATCCTTGCACTTGTTAAGTAGACCCTCAAGCCTCTTCACCTGGGTAGGGGAAAGGTCAGGGGTCAAAGTTGGTTTTACAGATATTCTACAAGCGCTGAGGTATTAAAAGTGATTCTGTGATGGCTATGACTTAAATGACTCCCAACCTGCAATACCTTTGACGAAGCTGAACTATTGATAAAACGCCCAATAAAATGAACCTCTCTCAAGAGAAATACTTCAATAACTTCCTGTTTCAGATTGACATAGCATTCTTGAATAATTGACAACACTTAAAAAAAAAACACTCAGACAAGCTCAGTTCCACAGATGCCAAGAGATTAAGGGGCCTTTCAAACCTTTTCTTTGAGTGCACTGACTGTCTCAGATGACGAGGACTCTCCGGATCCATCTGTAGATTCTTCACTCGGTTTGGGCTCATCGGGTACGATGCCTTTCTTCAGAAGGCCAACCTGCGCGGTGAAAGGTCAACAGAAAGGTCAAGATCTCACAACATTTCACTGCAAACATCGGAACATTATTTCAGCAAACAGGACTTGAAGCCATTACTACAGTGGCATCAGGCTCAGAGTGTACGTTAGGGCTGTGCCCAATATCCGAATAACCGAATATTAGATCGATTGTCGAATACTCGAAAATTATTTTTCAAATTTGAATATTCGAATGCAAAATGCATGAAAAGTAAGGGAAAACTTTCTTTTGTTTTAAATGAGAAATACTGCACTATGGAGGCTTGTTTCAAGCAGATTCAAATTAAAAGCGTCAGAAATCTTACAACGATTTTAAAAGTAAATTAGTCATTCAACAATTTAAAAGGATTAGAAATTTTCGACAGGGCTGTAAGTCTGGTTCATCTCTTAAATCTAGCTAAATTGTTGCTGGAGATACTCCTAGATGTGAGAAGCTATTGTATTGATCATAATGTACAAATGTGTGTGGTATTGCAACTAATTTTGTATTTTGGTGTTTATCAACAATCTGCCGGTCGGTACGACCAAATATTCGGATATTCAATCAAACGGAAGGTCGAATATTCAAATAGTCAGTCCAGAGCGTTACCAAATATGGGCATAGTGACCTTTCCTATACTGATAGCATAATTTTTGTTGAAATTCAATTTTGAATATCTCAAGTTGGCAACAATGAATTTTAAATCCCATTGGTACCAATCAAATCAGCCAATCAAATTTTTGCTCCTTATGCTGCAACATGGTAACACCCATGCAATCCGTTGCAGGCTGCTAGAACGAGCCTTGTGATTGGTCTGATTGCGCCAGATTGTAACGTAATAGACTGTCCAAATATGGCAATACTCCAGGCTGATAGTGAATTATTCGAATTGACTCAGCCCTATTGCACGTAAACCCTCCTAGATAAAGATGCAATCTGCACCAAATCGTCCTATCAGTCAAAATCAGTCGAGTGACATGAGAGTGACATGAGTACTGTAGAGGGAGAAGTGGAAGAAATTCTTGACTGACTGTGACTGTTACAGCAAGAGGGGGGATCAATGCCTCTTTAGCCTAGTGTATAGCCATTCGACGAACAGGCATGTACGCCTAAAGTTCTAAGAATGAGCGTGTG
Organism: Acanthaster planci; assembly: GCF_054643075.1. Lineage (NCBI taxonomy): Eukaryota > Metazoa > Echinodermata > Asteroidea > Valvatida > Acanthasteridae > Acanthaster > Acanthaster planci. Next base: position 2,638,265 of record NC_141793.1, read on the forward strand.
AGCGTAATGCCACTGCAATGGCGGTTTCTCCTCGGATCAGTCTGTACCTGAGTTTGAAGAACCCCAATGATTTCATCCTTCTCGTCCAGTTGCATCCTGAAGGCCTCTTCAAGGTGCGCCTTAGCTTGCCGATCCAGGTCTGCAGCCTGGGGGAAGGGGAGACCAAATCGTTTTATACAGCAAACAATAACTCTGGACGTCACAGCCCTAGCTTTTTACCTCACATCGCTCAAGTTCGGAAGAAAAATTCTAAACAATTTTTTTAATGGGAGGATGCAAGCTGTTTTACCTCCTTGAGTTCTGAGATCCGGCGAAGAGCTTTGTCCTGACTTTGAGTCATGATGGTCTGGGGAAAATGAAATGGATGGTGAAGTAGAATGAAAAGAGCTGCTCAGTGTCTGATGGCAACATACATGAGTAATGTTCCAGTGACACAGAGATGGGTGTGAATTGTATGTCAGCAACGGTTGTAAATGTAATATATAAAGAAATATGTGACTTGGAATTATTTGAAAGTGAATTGAAATGAACAATAAAAGCTTGAATATTTAAAACTTGGACTCCACTTTCACAACTCTCGACGACAAAAGGACCTGATCCTGTGCAAATGAGGTGCCGATCAAAAAGTATTCTCCTCCAGAATGAAGCAAGTGCCATGTCACTGTTTTCCAATCAGTCACTTCCTATTTCACGTAATTATGCTTGTTGTACATTGTAGGATGTTTCATGGGGTATGATTACGGCAATTATGTAAAATCACAGAAACAACCAGCTCCATTTTTCTCCAGGAGTAACTCCAATCCTATTCTAGTTTTCTGAAATTACGGCAGGCTATCCAGTGATCCAATCTCAGGTGGAGTAGGGAATATTTTGCCCACATTTTCGCAGGCATTCATGTAGGAGTCACATCAAACTTTATCAAAGTAACAATTGCTGATGAAACAATGCCACAAAAAAAGCCTACCAATGTACAATAGAAAAACGAAGCATTATAAGAAGCATACCTTGATTTTGTCATTATCTTTCTGTAAATCTTTGTATGCTCTGACAAGCTGAAAGTTAAGAAGAATGTAACATTTATTGTCACCAAAGTCCTTAATTAAGTAACATTTTTCACTTCAGGCAAGTTATACAGATAAAAATCTAAAAGATTTCATACTATATAAGGTTATTTTTCATGAAAGCTTTTTGGGTCAATTGTGAGGGTAGTTTCCTTCAGTGCACTAATAAGCAAAGAAACACAACTTAAAGTTGCGGGAAAAAACATTGGTAGGGTGAGACATTTCTCAAACTAAATTCTCCACTATCAGCAAAGGTAACGGTTGAAAAGCAGGCCCCGGACGACTGACCTCCGAAAACTTCCCCTTGTACTTGGCCAGGCTGCGCTCCATCTTGCGGAACTTCTGGAACAGCTCTTCCTTGCTGAAGGCGTCCAGGCTGACCACTGGCTCGTCCATCTCGCTTTCCGTGTCCGAGGGGGCCTGGAAGCTCTTGACAGGGGTCTGGTACTGGGGGAAGAGGGGGCTCTCGGGGACAGGTGCGACTGGCTGGCCGGAGGACTTCGGGGAGGCTGCCTTTGTGGGTGTGCTCAGGAGAGGGGTCGTGTTCTCCTAAGCATGCATGTGTGATATTGCCAGTTTATTTTTCGTATTGATGAACATATTGTTATCTCATCTAAAAAATGAGTAGCAAGTCACCAGAGCCACGTCTTAGTGAAAGATCTTGGAGAGAATCATGCCCAGTTCATATCTGTCCACTTCAAAGAGGGCTTTATACATACAGCAGTGGGAACTCATCACATGCGTGCAGAAGCTTATGCACGTTTCGTGTGGGAAACCCCAAGTAAATGCGACAACTTTATGTTCGAATCTAAGGTCGTTGCGTGCGCATCGCGCGCGTCCGTGAGCCTGGTTGACAAACTGCCAACCAGCCTGTCTCTTCATTACCAGTGAAGGTGCACCTCAACTTAGACAGATAGGACGTCCTACACTTTTCACGATTCCCAAGTTATAAGGATGCCTAACTGAGCAAACATACCAAAAGCCAAGAGGTCAGTTCAATCTACCTGATGGAAACAATTTCATGGAATATCAAGAGCTAAAGTTACATGGGAGGAATTTCAACAGACTTTTCAGAATTTTGGAAATGTATGCTGTTCATATTTAGAATGTTTGTTGAAGTTTCCTACGGAAATCCTTTCAAAGAAGTTTTTTTCGGGACTAAACTTGGACTTTAAAGACCTATTTCATATTTTAGGCATTTTGAAATGTCCCATTTCACAAATTAACATAACTTAGGAATATATCATTTCAAAAACCAAAGCAGTGATTGCAAAATCTGGGTCTCTATTTACTCAGAATTGACTTCTTGCCCAAGTGTGGTAGATTGTGACATACCAAGTCACCTGTGCTCTCCTAAAACTTACACCCACCTTTGTTACGTCAGCACCTTGGTCTTGTTGCCTCTGCATAGCGGCGGCCTGCTCAGCCTCCGGTGCTGACGACATGGATACGCTGGGGCTGTCCTCAGGGGAGGGACCCCGACCCTCACCATTCTCTGCCTGCCGGCCATCGTCTGCAGCATCTTTCGGTTGGGCTTCTGGCTTGGGTTGTGACTTGGGTTCCGACTTTGGCTCTGCTTTGGGCTCTGGTTTGGATTTGACTGGGGTTACCTGTTGAAAAAACATAATAGACTATAACTGGTATTGACTATGCTGGTTGTAAAAATGGACATGTATAATCCTGTGTATCCGTTTTCACTCACTGAAACAAATTAGACACGTTTATCGCAAAGTTTAACAATCAGCCCTTCAATGTCCACACGCTCCAATCTTGCAACAGCAGACTTTGTTGGGGCGGGGCCCTGGCTGTACTATATTTGGCCTGGAGTAGGAGGAATGTCGACAACGAGGCTGTTCATTTACCTGTGGCCTGCGTGAGTTGAGCGAGTCTCTTGGTGCGGTTCTGTCGGCAGTGGCATTTCCCGGTGAGGCAGCACCAGCGGGCTGTTTGCCGGTACCTCCCTGCAAACACCAACAGATCAGTTAATCTATTTTCTATTCTACGGGAATTCGCGGAGGTGACTTGGTGTGACCTCGGGTCAGTGCGAGGTGAAAACAAATGCATTTTATGTTGCCATGGGAATGTGGAAGCTTGAGCCACATGCCACAGAACAATCAGCCTTTTCACTGTGTAATTCAAAGCGTGCAGGGCACGCAGGGCCACAAATGGAGAATTTGTGGTTTGGCAGGTGGCCTTCGTGGCCAAGTGAGGCTGGAATTCTTGGAGTGGGCTTTCGGAAAGAAATTCCCGTCAAGGGGTTAGCATAATAGTTGCCTCAAGATGCACCTCTAATTGCATGAGAATGTACTGAACACTTATACAACAGTCATTGAAACAGCGAGGTAAAAGACCATGTTTGTATTTAAACATAAACCCACCCAAGTTCAAATTGAGAAGGTCATTTAAGTATTCCGTGCTCCTCAAATAATGGACTTGTGTGAGTTAGATAACCTGTTTTTGTTATTATTAGGACAACCTTCCTCTGCAAAAGAAACAGCTTGTTGCATTGAGAGGTTGCTTTTCTGAGTAAACATTTCAATATTTTCCAGGCTAAATTTGACATTTTAGGACATGTTATCACTTTCAGATGACTGGTGTGTCACTGCAACGAAAAAGTGATGTCTGTATAGGGAACTATTAATTACCAACATGTGTCCTGTCATGTTTGTGGTATGAGGGCAGGGGTCCAATTAGCAGATAAGTGAGGGAAATTCAAGCAAGAACAGACCAGAATAGTCTTATTAACCCTAACCCTACGTAATACGACAACTTACTACTTGTAGTAAATTGTGGTAATCAGTGCTTCCGCTTGTAAGAGGACATGACCGTATTGTTCTCTGAAGCCATAAAATACAATAGAAAAGACAATGTACCATACATGCACTATGAATGCATGGCTTTATTGTTCTCTGTACGAGTAACAATAGAAGTAACCTAGCCAGAAGTAGTAATCTGTAGCGCTAGGTCCTTCAGGCTCAGGCTATTACTTAGTATTTTGTAGTACTGTGTAGTGTAAGTCAAACAATATGCTTGGCGGTTAGGGTTAATGGACTGATCAGACTCGGATGTGATCAACTTGAATAAAACACTGCTTGATAGTGCTAAATTTCTTTCCAAAGCAAACACGAAAAGAAAAGGCCTGCTTAGCATATTTATGTATGGTGAAGTGGTATCATATTAGAATTCCTCCAGCCTGCCTAGCCATGCCAAAATTTATGTCGTCAGCATGTTGCTATCTGACGGCAAGTCCTCTAAAAAGAATAGGCAAGGTGCGGTCATGCTATAACACACACAAGAAGTACCAAGCAGCGTCAACAAATCATCAACAACTTGAAATTACCCTCTAAAGATTTAAAAGTGGTTTTAATCATATTTTAGAGACTCCAAGACCTGCTACTGTGTACAGGAAACATCAAACATGTCAATAGGCTTCCAGATCCTCACAGAAAAATGAAAATTGTTTGTGCTCTATGGAGGCCGCCATCTTCCTTGTCTCTGCCGTCCAAGCGAAAACAAGATGGTGGCCGGTTAGGCTGCACAAGCAGGCCTGACTTTTGTCACTCAAATTTCAACTCTGAAAACGGGCCTAGGCCTAATCGTATCACTTCAGTTCACTTTAAAATTTCAAGTTTCAGCTAACATTGGCTAAGATAGAAAGTAGAGTAAGATATGTAAGTGCCCAATTAACATGACTAATATTGTGAATTAAAAAATATTTCATAAATGTGCTTGAATAAGTTGTTGCCGCTTTTTTGACGCTAAATAGAGAGCATGATGATGGTGACCCGGCAGGTGGGCGTGAGAATGCTAACGTACGTACATGTACGTACCAAACGTGGCACGGTTGTGTGAAACATTGCACTCAGGCCTAGTCCTACTCTACGTTCGTGCAAGTCATCAAAATCTCCAATTATGAGACAACATACCTGCTCTCCATCTTTGTTGGGTTGGTTGGGCTTCAAAGGCGACTTGGCTGCATCCTCTGCAATTTTTTTCTTCAGGTTTTTGAACATGTTTCTGTGAATTTTTGTTTCTTTTATGCAGACAGCAGGTCAGTGAACGAAGGTGGCCATTACTTCATGTACTTTGTGAATGGACTGTGCGCATGCTCAGGACACGTGGAAGGCACATTACGTCACCTGGGGGCGCTATACAATAAAAACATTTTTGTTCAGTGGGGTTTTCTCAACTGGGGCCGTTTTCCAATACTCAACTTCGTCTTCGTCTCAGGCTTCGTTCCCAAAACCAATCCACGACTGTGGGCCTGAAGCACTTAAATTACATTGAATTACTGTAATTTTGGGCTTTTTTTAAATCTTATTTGATGTTCTGTGGCACTATTAGACTGATTACTGCGCTTACAGCTTCAAAGTCAGCTAGTAAAAAAACAGTTGAAACCCGAGACGGAGCCGAAGTTGAGTATTGGAAAACGGCCCTTGATTCTGGAGCAGAGTGGCCTAAGGCACCAAATGAAATAAAGATTATAGATGGCTAAGTAAAGAGTTCTTGCTGCTTCAGTCCATTATTATAACCCATGGTACAAGTTGAAGTATTTCATTTTATTTGATCTTAACAGGCATGTAAAAAATCTTGGCACCTATATAAGAAGAAGGCGATTCTTGCAGCTTAACCAATGTTTGTAATCAGCCTTGATTTCGAGAATGACTCTGCCCTGCAACGCCAATATCTATACGCTGTTCAATCCACACAGTTTTCCTAGTGACTAGAAACTGATTGGCAGTTCAGTCACGTACGCCCCAGGAACACGCACCGATCAGTCCAATTAAGTTTTCGACTCAGTTCCCTCTAACCCAGCATTTTAGTCATAAAACCCCGACGAGAAATTAAAATGCCCAAAATTATAATCCACATGCAGTTAATTCTGATTGTTTTGTCTAAGCAAATACACTGTCGTATTGAAAAAAAAAGTCGCAAGACAATTTAACCCTTTGTCTTTCTTATTCTTTAATCAGACTTTATCCAACGAAGACAATTCGCACAAATCATCGTAGGCGTCGCAAGGATTTTTTTTGGGGGGGGAGGAGGGGCAAAGCACTCAGCAGCAAACTAGAGAACAAAATTCATTTGTGGAGGGGGCCAATATCCAGGTATTCTCTAACAAATTGTTATTTGCACCCCCTGCCTTCTTTTTTCTTTCCCTCTCACTTTTCATTTCCCCTCCCATCTTGCCACCCACTCCCCCAGCGATGCCTATGCACGAGTACTCCCCTTTGAACACAAAGCCCATCCAGATTGGGCAGGGTGACGGGCCGTCATCGTTAAAGCAGAATTAGCAACGGCAGGAAATTAACCCTCCGCTCCGGCCGTCACACTGTAGATAATATAGGCCAGGCAGAATGTGTCGTGAACAACTGTTAATCTTTAACCCTGCCGAAGATCTTGCACTGTCTGAATTTTTTTTTAATAAGGGTTGGTCCCGTGTAATCGACAAATGCCGAGCGATTCAATCTTAGTAAACTTTCTGCGGTTTTGCATAAAGTGATAAAAACATATGTAAATGCTCAAGTTAACCATTTAAAGGTACTGTTTTCACGTTTCTTGGAATTATATATCTTTCCAAATTGCTTTTAAACTTAATTCCCTGCTGATACACTCCCCTAATGCATAACGGTACTACTTTAAGATTGACACGGTTTCTTCTTCGATTTGCTAAACCAGCACCAGAGGTTTGGAGGAAGAGTCCCCGACCGCCCGTCTCTTAGCAGCCCGTCGGGGCCTCGGACCACACGCTCCAACCGCTGGGCATGCCGTCACCCCGCGTGTGGACCGTCTGCAGCTGGTTCTCACTGCCTGCTCTCACCCGTCCCCAAGCCCTTCCCTCGACACACGAGATTAGCCCGCTGATGGACGGTCCCGACTGGTGAGCAGCATCGTCATCGACACCGTCACCGGCACGCGTGTTCTCCTCACCAGGATCGCGCTCCACAATCTGCAGGCCCATGTTGAGCGCCCTCCAGCGCCGTACCAGGCGCAGGCATGTGCTCTTCGTCTCGTACACAAGCAGGCCGAGCGACACGAAGCTCAGGCTGCAGTAGACCGGCAGTAGGATTTGCGTCGCCAGGGAGGCCGGGTCCACGGACGACATGACGTCAGACTTGGTCGCGGTCCAGGTGATGTAGGCCGTGGTCCCGGTGAAGAGGATGACAGACAAGGCGAAGATGATCAGATGAAGCTTATCCGTCACAGTGAGAGGGAAAACCTTCCACTGAAACCGAGATTAACCATAAAAACTGATGCTTGAGTTATTTCGCTCAATACGGGAAATTCACGATAAGGCGCCTCCAAGAGTTTGTAAATCGTTGGCCAATCACAGTGCGCGAAATCTGTCGACCCAATGCACGTTTGTAAAGGGTCGACAGATTTCGCGCGTTGCGATTGGCCAATGCGTTGCAAACTCTTGGAGGCGCACTATTGTGAACCGTCCGTATTAACCCCGAAAGCCATAATCATGTGAGACATTTTCTATGGGCTTTGCCTGATTGAAAAAATAATGAGTTTGGAGTTTTAAACTGTAAGTCAATTTTCCATTAGTTGCAACATCACATCAAGTGATTTTAAGGTCACAAACGAAGCCGTGGTTTTACGCGGTGCAGAGATTCGGGAAAAATAGACCCACAGGGAGACCTCCGGTGGATTCTTTTTCGCGCACAATTGAATAATCCAGCACTAGAGCGTCATGGACATAACGATGCGTTTACACTGATGCGTCTACATTGGCGACAGATAACTTAACAAAACGATACCCTCTGTTACCTTAAATAAACATTAAAAAAAAATCGAAAATCAAACCAAGGTAGATACTGCCCAACCGGTCATATCAGTTTGTCTCGCCTCCAGTAGTGTTGTTTTCGTTATAAGGATCACCTTGGTCAGGAACGCATAGCACGAACGAACGCATGGGGAGTGGGCCTCTCAGCTCGTCTCGTGACAAGCGTCTTTTAATTTTTTTCACGGCATTCCATCTGCGAGACGGGCCGGCCAAATTAATCGAGGGAATGTTTATGGCCGTGGGAGGCGGGCGAACGTGACCAGAATTCACATGTCGTTCAACGTCAGTCAACGCGTTTAACGTTTCCGTTGAACCTCTGCTTGGGGGGTCTAATGTTTGTATAGAAGCTATAGTGCAGGCAAAGATTAATAATACGTCTATTACAGCCAGGCTGCCCGAAGGCTTAGAAGAAAAATTACGGCAAGACAATTACTTGTTTCGGAAGTTACAGAAATCACGCCTCGTGTCAGCCTCAAGTGACTAAGAATAATTCTATCGACATCAGTGAATTGCTAAACATACAATACTAACAGAATGGATGATTTGTAATAAGCCTGTGAATTATTAAACAGCACATTATAGATCATATTACGGGTATTCATTACGTTTACTACCCTGTTCATATTATAAAGGAAACCAAATTATGAAGAATACTTTTTCAAACTAACTGTGTTTCAGACCTTGAGGATCCATTCCTTAATCCTTTAGTTTAGCACGGGTATCGACATGCTGGTTTATGTTTGTACTAGTGATTTTGTGAGAAAATGCTTCGATCCAACAAGGTGGTTTATTACCATCTTGTGAGATGTGACCCCCGATCTTAGCAAGCCATATGCATCAAAGCAGCAGGGTTGTTGGTTCCCAGACCAACCCCCACCCAATTTTCGGGCGTATCACAATTGTGCGCCTCCAAGAGTTTGTAACGCGTTGCCCAATTACAATGCGCGAAATCTGTCGACCCAATGCGCGTTTGGAAAGGGTCGGCAGATTTCGCACATTGTGATTGGCCAACACGTTGCAAATTCTTAGAGGCGCACTACTGTGAATTGCATTCGGTTGTTTCTACTTTCCACATCCCAGATAAGCCTTTTAGGCTTATGTTGGGTCTCGTCTGTTCCGCAGTGGGGAACTTTTACCCAATAACGTTTGTGTTCATGGATTAAATACCTGGAATATATTCCGGGATCCCACCAACTTGGTCTTGAACTTGTAACCGCAGAGTTCGCATCGAGACCGGCCGCTCTGGGCCAGCCAAGTGGTCAGGCATCGCTGGTGCGTGTATCTCATCGACCCGGCGCAGAGACAGGGTCCTATCAAGGACTCATGGCGTCCACCGGTGTGGCAGATGCGACAGATGTCTCCGGTCGGCAGGCTCAGCATGGAATCACTCACAATCCCAGTGACTCGTTGCGATTGTCTTAGGACGGAAGAGGGGGGATCGACGGGTCGGTGCGAGCTCGACTGTGGTGAGCACCTAGCTTCGTGCGACGCTGGGGTTTGACAGAAATCTCGTCGGGTGCGCTCGGGGACGAGAAGGATCGAGGGCAGCGATCGGCTGGTCTCCAGACGGGGACGGTCAGTCGATTGCCCGGTGGCCGCATCGGCAGAGGCTGCAGCGCCATTTTGAAAACGCCCCGCTTCAGTTGGAGCTGCTGCAAACAGAGGGCTGCGAAGGTTTTGACCATCATCGTTATTAATTTCACAGCACATGCATGGGATGACTTCATCCCTGGCAGAGTCTCTGATGTCGACCAACTCCTTGGAGCCCGCGTTGCACGAAATCTTGACCAGCGAAGCGCCAGTCGATTTGCGCTTTCCTAGAGGGCAGGCTGAAGGTAGCTCGCTGACGGAGTTGACAGCCCGTTGGGTTAATGGATGCTCACTCATTCCGGCATCAAGCTGAACCTTGACTAATGCAACGCCCAGGGCTGGAGCTGACGCGTTACTTCTCATTTCTGTCAATAGTGGCGTGTGAGATGAGGTCTCCATTTTTTAGCACTTCCTGCACGCTCAACTGGCCTGGCAGCCAAGTCTCGTTCCTCCATCAAGCCTCGGCGATTGATTAGCTTTCACCCCAGGTAAAGGATCAAATTTCACTGTAGGATGGAAACAATATGGAATTCTCTTCGGGAACTCAGCTGCCATTTGTTGGAAGTCTACACGTAAGATTCAGTAGTTTGAATAAATAAATAAAAGGTCGATTGAATACCAGCAACCTGCGACCGTGTGTACCTTTGAGACCCTTTCAGACCAAAGACATTATTTAGAAGTACAAATGTTTCAGACACGCGCACATTCTTTAAAGAAGGTTCTACCAAACAGCGCGAAGAGACAACTCACGCAGTAATCCAAAAATAGATGTCAGATAGTTCTATATCTATGTGAGCGACGGGAGCGTCTTGCTTTGCTGCCGTCTCTGGAAACTGTCGCTACGGTTTGCTATTGTGACGCGCCAAGAAGACGCGCGAGTCCATCTTTTTATTGGACGCAGGCGCAACCTCGTTTCCATAGATACAATCTTGCTGCGCAATGAATGTGCAAAGATAAAGCAGTCCATGGGGACCAGACTACGCGCCCAGATGTTGACAACTTTCGTGAGCTTTATCTTCTGTGAAGAATCGGTTGGATTGCCGATATAAGAGCTAGAGCACTTATACACCAGAGCCCCCAATTTACACCATTTTCTGCTCTCTGCACCTTTCAGCCAATTCACAGAAAACGCACGACGAAATTTTTTAAAGACACGATTTGCTTCAATATCAGCGGCCTTCAGCAAACATCATGTCATTACTGTGCATAAATTTCTCGTGTATGTCAGCATATTCAAATTCGGCAGTTGTCTCAAAAGACGTCGTCTACCAGTCCCGTCTTTATTTCGATCCTTTTTCCCACGATAATTTGTGAGACAGGACAAGGATTGAAATAGATGATCATTTAACCACAGCGCTGTCTTCCAAACCTAAAACAAGAAACGATTCCGTTGTATGTTTTTTTCTTTTTTAAATACAAGTATTGACTTTAGAAATCGCAAATCACATCTGTTTCTAGCTATTTCCATACCGTTGGAAAGGCATGAAAATATGAAATTTTCATTTCTGCTTTCACATCAACAAGACGGGTAATATGCATCCCCAGTCTGTCTACAACATTCGTTCCGCTTCTCAGAATGAGAGCCACATACGTCTCGGCGACAGCGGGCAAACCCCTGAAGGGTTGATTACTGTTTTGGCCTGTGTGCTTAGTCATTAGCCGGTGAGCACATTGAGCACGTCTGGGACGAGGTATCCCGTCATGGATCGGACGGGTTTCCGGGTGGGACTTTTACTGCTGGAACCGGATAGTCTTAGTTTTTGTTTTCGTTTTAATAACTAGGACGTCTGCACAACAAATTCGCCGACAAAGAGATTCATCCCTTCCTACTTGATCTCATGCCAGGACTAAACTTAGCCATTTCCGTCATCCTTTTGGTTTTGGATATTACGGTAAAGGTTTTCTACTCTCTCTTCTTGATATTTTCCATCATGATATTTAACGCCATTTCGCAAGGAAAAGTTGTTTAGTATTATGATTTGGTGGTATGCAGTTATGGAATAATTACAATATTGTATGAATCATACACGTTTTTCCACCCTGAAGATATGGACCGCCTTGGTCTTTGATAACGGGAGAAATGAGTTAAACTGGACCGCGCTTATAGCGCTGTCAGGTTGGGAAGCCGGCACTTTAGTACGTAGAAACTTCAATATTTGTTCAACCTGTGCGCATTGTTCGATTGGCCTAACGCTGATGTTATTGAGAATGTCGGCAAAAGCAGTCCAGAATGGAGAGAAAACCCCGAAAGAATACGCCTTCTCTTTAGCATAAGAGCAAGACCCGTGAGAGCAACCCTGACACTCTGTGCTCGGGATCTTGACAGTGACACTCACATTACGCTCTGAACCTGTACGGGGTTCCTGTTGGGGAACAACAATTGGGTTTCCCTCCATTTTGCGAATGCTCGACCGTGTCGTTACTCGGGTGTTTACCCGGCAATCCCGCCTCCTTCTCCCGCAGCCAGTGTCGGTCAACGCATCGAAAGACGAGCCGAGAATGGTGGAACGGATCGTTATTGTGATTTACAGCAACTTATATGTCAAAAACTGTTGCCACATTAACCACTTCGATTGACTGGGCTCACAAACAGATAAGTGAGTTTAATATTAACGTAATTTTGATGCCGCTGTTCATTTGTGTTTACAGGAGCTGCTTTGAAATTTATAACAAATGCAATAACGATTGTGCAGTTTTTCGCTGTTAAAAGGAAATCCATGCAATTTCATTTTCAATATAGTGTAGTACGCCTTGATGACGTATCAAGGTTTTAGATCTAGGGGACACGGAAACGATGCATTTCTTCAACCTGCGAAATGTCTTAAAAGCCAGAGAAGAGGGAGGGATGCACATGCTGTGAAGACCGGTTTATTTCAAAAAGTTTTCAAGGCTATTTTCCAACTTTTTAATTCCAATTCCCAGATATATATTCAAATTCATCAAGCGAAATCGATTTAGTACACCTGCACTGTTTGATTTCATTGACTGTCATACACTTTCCATTGCTGGTTGATCGAATTCAAACCGTGAGAACACGCACTCGGCGAGGAGCTAGTCGATTGCGCCCCGTTAAAGCCGCTCTTAAAAAGTCGTCTTTGCCCCTAGATTCAAGTTTATTCAATTTTCTCGAACGTTATGGTGACTTGCACAAAAAGGCACACGGTGCAAATGCATTTGCGGTGTGTTTCATTTTAATTCTCCTCGTAAGTTCATGAATGTCTAGTTCCGAATTACTTTACACTCGACGAGTTCAGGGTGCAAAAAAGTAACAGGAGAAAATATTAGTGATCATTTTTGGGATACATTGTTACAGTAAAAAAATCAATTTGCCAAATTGTTTTTGACGGCCAGAAAAAATGGAAAAGCCTACACAAACTGATTTACTTTGCAAAAGTTCTGAAATGTTGCGCATAAGACGAATTCGATCTTCGAATTCTGCCATTCAGCGACGGCTAAGACGAATTTGGTCAGTAATGACGAATATCCTTGACATGGTGCTTAAATGTCATGTCTGCGTTTTGAAATGTTTTGAACGGTAAATGACGAAATCAGTTTCGGTAAAAGCATTCAATGCTTTTCTTGGACTAAATTGAAAGTTTTAGCCGATGAGTTCAAACGACGCACGTTTTAAAATAACCGAGGAAATTGAAAATCCCGTCAGATGGGTGAGTCAGTTCTAATGTGAATTTCGATAGATATTCTAATTTTTATTTTTTTAAAGTATTATTAACATTTTGCCTTGTGGTGTTGGGGTCACGATTAACGGGGTAAACATTGAATTTATGACGTTTTTGAAAGGGTTACGTAAATGTTTTCATTTTCTGTTCATCTTTTAACTAACATCTTAAAGTTCAATCTTTGCCAAATGTATGGGTGTGGGTCGGTGTGTGAGTATATATTTTATTTGCAAGAAAGGTCAGCTATATTTCATAATGCATGGTGTAATTTTTTGGGCACTGACTGGACAGGATTCATCTGAATAGCGCGCCTCCAAGAGTTTGCAACGCGTTGGCCGGACACAATGTGCGAAATCTGTCGACTCTTTCCAAGCGCGCATTGGGTCGACAGATTTCGTGCATTATGATTGGCTGCAGTGCTTTGCAAATTCTTGGAGGAGCCCTATCGTGAAACGCCCGTATTAAGACATTCTATGCATTGCACTGATTAGTACTTCCGCGTAAGTGCGACACATGCGCAGCTGAATTTGCACGCAGTAACTCGGAAGGGATATAACCACAGACATAACACACGATGCGTTGCACACGGCCTTAGCTGGAACGCACTTCACGCTCAAAATTCTATGCAGAGCATCAGTCAATCTCTCTGTGCCCTGTGTGGCCAGTGTAGAATGAGTGAAGTAATTGCACAGCAATCCCAGCGTCTCACCCACGAAAGCAATCTCAGAGCAAACATTTTTTACATCCATCCCATGGCAACGAATGAATTATGAAGCAAAGAAAATTACTTTACTCCACGCTCGTGGAAGAGACCCAACTGTCCTCCATTACGGCCTCAAAGGCTAACCTAAACTGTGTTACAATAGACCGAAAATAAATTGTAACACAATACAGAATATCACACAAAATCTCCGCACTCTTCAAGGTGTTTCAGACGAAGACGACGAACTCATCAGCTTGAACTTCGATTTTTGATCTCCTTTGTTATTTGTGTTGATTGTCACGATTGGTGATTTCAACTTATTTCATTCTGATGACATACCGCTTTTTGTACATTGCCAATTAATGCTTTTCAAGTTGATGAACATGTGGCAACTACAAAATTGCAGATGTTGGCCATCTGTCTTCAATTACAAAAAATAAAAAAACAAATGGCGAAGTCAAAGGCTTCAGTGAATCCGTTATATTCTGAGTTGTGACGTTGGTTCACTTTGCGCAAAAAAAAATCCTACAAAATCTTGCGACACGACGATTTCATGAGCTAAACCCCCCAACACTGCATCCATAGGCAAATCCGTTGACAGCTTGAAATGACGTAGGCAATCCGCTTTGGAAACGGGCGTGAATTTGTGAAAACTATACGGTCAGGCAAGCACAGATACCATCTAATAAAAAAACTTACTTTCACGGAAGCAGATTTTTCGCGGCAGATCACCCGATACATGTACAAAATAGCAACGCCAGCCGATAAGAAATCATTTTTGCATCCCTGGACATTCAGGGTGGCATCCGATCTGCTTCTCGAGGTGGAAAACACAAAGTTATAGCTAAACAAACACTGACTGGCCAAGTTTACAGTAAAAGTGGAAGAACAATTTCAGACACGACTAGCTTTTGGGCAAGTACCGTATTGCCTATCGCCACTGAATTATTATGGTGTTCTTATGAGTGGGGGGGTCATGGTATCCTATCCTTCCTCAAATGTGTCACATTTGTCATTCAGAAGAGAGGTTGTCTGCGTTTAACTCAAACAAAAAGGACGGAATTGTGTAGTCGTCAGATGGAAGTGAACTTTACTCAAAGTATGTTGTGTTTCAGCCATCTGTACTCTGATAAGTGTTGACGCGATGAACGATGATAGTCTCTTTTTGTGGGGAACACATTTCATGCACCAGTTACCTCAATAAGTATCTTATGTTTCAGCATTGGTAAAACTGGTTAGTGTTGACGTGGTTAACGATGCTTTTGTCATGGTCTTTATGTGGGGAACACATTACACGCACCACTGGACACACATGAAGCATCCACAATATTGCCATTCAGTGCTACACTTGGAAGTTGCACGCACCGTCATTTGTTTCAAGGGTACATGCAAGAACTCACTTAATCGGGAGGCATTCTTCATGAAAATTAATCGATAGCAGTACATCGCCAGAACGACAGAGCTGTTGAACCACCAAACTGTTACACAAGGAAGCTGGGCGATTCGATAACCAAAAAGTCATCTCCGACTACACTGAGGCCGCCACATAGAATTGTGTGTTGTCTCGCGGAAACTTTATAGTGGATGGTCAAGGCCAGGAGCAATTTGTTAAAGATTACAATCAACGAGGAGTGTCGAGCGGCGTAATACGTTGTTAGAGCTTCACGACAGCCATCCTTCCTCCTCAGCCGGGAATTAGTGCCAGCCGGCTTCACTCGGCCATCGAGTGGAATGGAAGGTGTCACCTGTGAGACTTTAACGGTATCCACTTGAGATTTAATCTTCGAGCAACTCGGAAACTGTCTCATTTGGCTCTGAAAAAAACGTAGCTGGTGTGGCTGGCCAGCGATACGAACCAAAACAATCGCCTGGGACTGTTTGCACGGGTCCTTTATTCAAAAACCGACTGCTTCCGATAGTCACAATTTGCCATTTAAGACTGGCAAAACCACTGGCAAAGTTTGTAAGCTTAAAATGGAAAATATGACTGAAAATATTTTGTCGATGGAGGAGGATACCTTAAGCAGTGACAGCAAAGGGAGTTTGTCCGACGGGTTGGTTGTGTATCAGCGTTTTGCCGAAAGACAGGCTATAGCTGGGATTTTCCTCACCGGAGCAATTCTTGGATCAGTCGGCAATTGCTTCGTCGTTGCTGCTGTGGCCCTGTCCAGGAAACTCCGGACGACCACCAATGTCTTCGTGGTCAACCTGGCGCTGGCTGACATCCTGACCTCGCTGTTTATGCCTTGGCAGGCGGTGGCAATCCTGGGCGGTGGCGACGAGTGGCCCATACCGGGCGCACCGTGGCTCTGCGTCGCGGCGGGGTTCGTCATCGTGGTCACCTACGGCTGCAGCATCAACAACCTAGCCCTGATCGCCGTCAACCGCTGGGTGGGTATCACCAAGTCTCGCTTCACCACCCGTCGCATCTACACAGCCCGTAAGCTCGCCCTGATGGTGATTTTCGCCTGGGCCATGCCGCTCTCCTGCGCCTTGATACCAGTCCTGACAGACTTTGGTGAACTTGGTTACGAAAAGCTGTACGCTAGCTGCACCTGGGTAATTGCCAAATCAGTCTACTACAGCATGTTCCTCAGCGCTATGTATTATCCACTTCAGCTGATTTTGATAACACTGTGTTACTCTTCAATCTTCTGCTATGTCCGAAAGACGTCGCAGAAGATGGCCCGAGCAGATGCCCCGTCCGTCTCGGAGAAAGTAAGCAGCGGTGGAGCAAGCCGTGCCATGAGGAGAAAGCTGTGGAAGAGGCAACTTGACGTCACCAAGAACCTGCTCTACATTGTCTTGGCTTTCGTCCTCTGCCTCACACCCTACTTCACCACCATCATTTTCACCACCGACTGGAGCCAACGTCTGGTGCCGTGGGTCGGCGGCATTTTGTTCTTCAACAGTTGCGTCAACCCTTTCATCTACGCAACCTCGCACCCAGATTTCAAAGAGGCCTTCGGGTACATGATAAGGTGCCGGAAGATTCCTACTGGCAACGCGAGTCATCGAAACAGATCTGCAGCTACAACAAGCACTGAAGTGAACCAAGCAGACACCGAACAGACCCGGCACTAACTGCACTCTAACGAGACAGTATGTTGTTGAACACCCTGGACACAATGACTCGCGGGTTCATGGTGTACAGGGGGATTCCGCTCCCTTAGAAATCGGTTGTCCAACACCCAATTTTTTAATTAAACTAAGCAAGCATGAAGTTACTTACATGAAGTTTCAACTCAATCCGACTCATGGCTTAATTGTCATGGTTATTAGAAGTTCAAGACCACAGGAGTGCCAGTCCGCATGTACACAGCATTGCAATGGAATATGGTTCATTTCTCGTTGTGTCAAATAAAGCGGATGCTGTCTGAGAACGGTGCATTCGATTTTGAAATTCACAAAATGTGTCAAAATGCCCGCAAAGAGTTACTTCCAAAAATCTTTAAAAGCTTGGCTCTTGAAAAACAAATCTGAAATGACATCGGAATATTCCTCTCCCGACTCTTTTAGGGTTTAAGCCTATTACATATTCAATGCGCAATCTGTACCAAAAGAAACGAAAGAGAAACGGTTTTTATGGATAGCCTGGTGTGAAGTAATTTAGTTCAGATAGCGATTTAACTATTTGAAAATAGAAATCACATTTTAAAATAGAAAAATGGTATTTGTGTATTGCTAAAAATAAAAAGGTCTTATGTAAAGAAAATACATGTGACCACATCACTGACACTAAAGTACACCAACCTTAATAACATTACATGAACTTAAATAACATAACGCTGCACGATTGTATTTAAAGTACCTCCTTTTTTCCCTTCAAGGTTTAATCTCCTCTCGTATTTTTTCTTGGCAACTACAGAATTCTAGATTTATCAAAACTTACACACAAATACAGAGAAGAGATAAGCGCTTAAAATACCTTTAAAATACATACATAGATGCATGACAAATCCACAAAACAGTCAAAGCCTATATAGCACCCGTTTAAGAATGCGTGGTACTCTACTTGGTTCACTTTGACCACACATACTTAAAATGATTGAGCAGCACCATCACAATTTCACGAGCTAAAACCTTCACTATCGCTTCAGTAATATAATATACAGACAGCCTCGAATAACAAAGGTAATCTGAGATGGAGACAGATATTAATTTGTGAAAACTATACGGGCAGGTAAGCACACATTAGCTTTTAGACTAATAAAACTCGCTTTCATGAAGGCAGATATTTGGGGGCAGGTGGCCCTATATATACACAACGTACGGTAACAACGCCAATTGGTGGATTGCTCTTTGCATCCGGGGCATTCTGTCTTGCTCCAAACTCCTAAGGATGGAAAAGACAAGATTAAAAGTTAAGCAAACATCAAGTCGCCGAGTTGACAGTAAAACTGGAAGAAAAGATTGTGCATAACTGAGTCTAGCCTTCTGTTTAGTACGTTATTATTCACTCTGCTTCTCTACACTTGTTATGTTGTTCTCATCAGTAGTGGTAATCGTATTCTGTCATTCCTCTTAGAAAATATTTGATATATCGAAGAGACGATGGTTGGGATGAATTCAAACAAAAAGGTGCAGAGTTGTGTAGTTATAGCTTATGTTTCAGTCACCGGTAAAACTAATTAGGGCCCGGACTTGATGGACGATGGATTTGTGACGGTCGTTGTGTGGAGAACACAATACCTGCACAACTGAACACGTTTTAACACTTATCCGCAATACAGGCATCCTGCGTAACTTCATCTCCGGAAGCTTGGTACTGTCGTTTGTTGAATGGGTAAATACAACTCCCTCCATTACGAGGTATTGTTCAGAAAAATCGATTGATACATCGTCACAGAGACAAGTCTTGAACAAATTGGTGATTTGAGATACAGCCATCTTTCACTGACACCGAGACTGCCCCGCAGAATCACGCTAATGTCTCGCGGAAGCTCGAGTGGTCACGAGCAATTTACAATAGATCACAATCGATGTGGACTGTCGACGCCATAACATGTTGGAAAAGCTTGACGACAGCCGCCCTCCCTCATCAGCCGGGAATTAGTGAAAGCTTATTTCACATGCTCATCAAGTGGACTGGGCAGTTTCACCTCAGAGTGTTCACAATAACAATTTGCTACATAATATATAACACCCACCAGCGATACGACCAACAAAAAAAAACGCTTGGCTGGGATGCACGGGATTTAAAACTGCCTGTATACTTAAGACATACGCATTTTGTTATTCGAAACTGACGTGCAGCGCAAGGTTTGTGAGCTGAATATGAAAAATATCACTGAGGATATTTTGCTTGCGGAGGAAACTTTGGGCGATGACAGAGAAGTTAATTCCTCGGATGGGATAGATACCGGTATGTGTCAGTTTTTCTGCGAGAGGCAGGCTCTCGCTGCTTTGCTGATCTCCGGCGCAATCCTTGGATCAGTCGGTAACTGCTTCGTCGTTACCGCTGTGGCTCTGTCCAGAAAACTCCGGACGACCACCAATGTCTTCGTGGTCAACCTGGCGGCAGCGGACATCTTGACCTCGCTATTTGTGCCTTGGCAGGCGGTGGCAATGCTGGGAGGGGACGATGAGTGGCCCATACCTGGCGCAAAGTGGCTCTGCGTCGCGGCGGGATTCGTCATCGTGGTCACCTTTGGCTGCAGCATCAACAACCTGGCCCTCATCGCCATCAACCGCTGGGTGGGTATCACCAAGTCTCGCTACACCACCCGTCGCATCTACACCTCCTGTAAGCTCACCCTAATGGTGATTTTCGCCTGGGCCATGCCGATCTGCTGCGCCTTGATACCAGTCCTGACAGACTTTGGTGAACTTGGTTACGAAAAGCTGTACGCTAGCTGCACCTGGGTAATTGCCAAATCAGTCTACTACAGCATATTCCTCAGCGCTATGTATTATCCACTGCAGCTGATTTTAATAACACTGTGTTACTCGTCAATCTTCTGCTACGTCCGAAAGACGTCGCAGAAGATGGCCCGAGCAGATGCCCCGTCTATCTCGGATAAAGTCAGCGGCGGAGTATCAAGCCGTGCCATAAGGAAGAAGCTGTGGAAGAGGCAACTTGACGTCACCAAGAACCTGCTCTACATTGTCTTGGCTTTCGTCCTCTGCCTCACACCCTACTTCACCACCATCATTTTCACCACCGACTGGAGCCAACGTCTGGTGCCGTGGGTCGGCGGCATTTTGTTCTTCAACAGTTGCGTCAACCCTTTCATCTACGCAACCTCGCACCCAGATTTCAAAGAGGCCTTCGGGTACATGATAAGGTGCCGGAAGATTCCTACTGGCAGTATAAGTCAACGAAAGAGGTCCACGGCGACAACAAGCTCTCAAGAACATCACACAGGTACGGAACAAATTGGGCAGTAACTGTACCCAGCGAGGCAGCTTGATGACGCACACCCCTTAATTAACCACTGTTGTGCTGGTTCTATTACACTTTACACCTATGCACCACTAGCTAGACTTTCAAACCTGAAACACATACTGCACAATCCACCCAAAAGGGAGGAAAGATAAGTTTTTGTGGTGATTGTGTCAACTTTAAGTTAGTGTGGTTCAAAGATTTAAGAATATTAGAAAAAAATTAAAAATTAACACAGAAAAGATCATAGTGCATTGCTATCTTAGAGGGTTATATTCAACAGAGTTCATTAATGTAATACCCACACTGTGTTATCATCAATTAACGAAGTCTCAACAGACAATATCAGACAGAAAATTGCGCGATTCGAAGGCCCAGTTAATATATCCCAGATAGCGTGAGATTTAAATAGAGTTAAAATCCGCAAGGCCTGTTGGGCCGGCACAAAACAGCATAGCAAAGGTCCCGCATGATTGTAAAAAAACTCTCTACGTATAAGTTTACGTGGAAAACCTTTAGCTTTAGACTTAAAATATAAGGAATTTAATAAATAACACATAAAATGCCATCGAAGATAAGAGTAATCACTCCTGAACGAAGACACACAGACTCTAATTAAGCTCTCGTCGTCGGCAGTCGTGCAGATCCCCGTCATTTGTTTCTGCCGGGAGTATATCGACCGTAAAATTAACTCTAGCACGATAGAAATTATCTCGGAAGAGGTAACTGCGGACAAAATTGGTTGCTTTCTTGATTGGTGTGTGAGCCAGGAGCTTTGGATATAGTCGATTACATATAGCCGTTATAAAACCCAGATATGTTCATTCCTTAAGTGTGTCTAGTCCCATGTCGAGATAAAGGTGTTGTCATTTAATGTATTAACTTTTTTTAGACGTCACATGTCATTAGTACTATTGTTTTATTCAAAAATACTCTCGCAGCTGAAAGGATAAACTCTCACAGTCAATTTCACAAAGGAGTATATTAGCATCAATACATGGAAATAAATTTGAAATAGAAAAATAAAAAATATATACTGCACAATGACCAGTTAAACACTATGAAAAACAAAATGACGGGGGTTAGGAAAAAACAGAGAAAACCCAAAGATAAAAGGTTTATTTGGATTATTCAGGTACAAGAGTTGTAATAAAGCCAACCACAAGCCATTGACAGGTCAAAGGGAGGACGGACACACATTACAAGCTTGTCCAAAAAACAATGGGGCAACCTTCAAAAGATGTAGATACATTTTGGCAAGTGCAAGGTCTAAACTCAGCACACACACTGAAAGTGAACCTGTGAAAGCTTGACTCGCAACTCTGATGATTTAAAAGTGTTGTTAAAATGGGATGCATGGGGCCGGACTATTAACGGCTTTTGCGAAAACGTCTCATGGGAAGCCTAACAATTGGTCTTGTCTGTAGTTTAAAACAGATTACACCATTCATGCCGCTATTCGTATACAAGTTTGTTTCATGTTTCTGCACGGCTAATGGAATATTATCTTCACTATAGCGACACTGGTAGAAGACGGAATGAATATATTATGTATATAGTTTTTGTTGTGCTATACATTTTCATTTTGTTTTCAAATAGAGACTTTTTTCCGGCCGTTAATAGAGGCAATTATAACACTTCACGAACAGATTCTGTATCTGGTTTGGCCGCGAGCTATTTCACTTTTTGCAGCGGAAGGTACTCTCCGCCCATAGCAGAAGCACCCCCTCATCGGTTGGATAGAGCCATGTCGGTCGGGAGTATTCATTTTGTTGGTAAAGACGCGACTGCTGCGCTTGCGTTTCATAGTCGTGCGTGAACCACCAATGCGCAGTTACTACCAAAAGCGCCTCCGTTGCTGGGAGAGTTGCGCCCTCTCTTGGTCCAGCTCGGAGCCCATACCAAAGAGATCATAGATAAAACACATACTCGAGGCAACCAAAGAACTATACGCATGACCACTTGCAATGTGTGCAAAAAAATTCTGGAGTGCGTGCGCGCTGCTCATTACGGGCATCCCGAAGTTCTGGCGCTACAGAGCTAGGTTCACACATTTCTTCGAAAGTCAGTTGAAGAGCACAGGTAATTTTTCAACCGATGTCTTATTCAGAATCTATGGGAGAGGTGTTATAAAACAACTTTTATTGACAGCTTTATCTATTGATGTACAACTCGCCTCCGTCGGTTGTCGGGGACACAGTATGCTCTACGGGTTACCTCGAGAGGCTAGTTTTACCATGGAGGAAGGCTTCTCCATGGCTGTTACTACACCCTTCGAAGCAGTCAACATATGTGTATCATTTTTATCAGGCAACAAAAGAAGTGGAAGAAGTATGCTGAGTATATCTATGAATGAAAATTACTGGTAAACAGTTACAGAGTGTTTAATCCTTTATCCACTCATTCTTTATAACGGCGGTATGTACTTTGTGTACTGCATAATTATACGAGTTGGCTTTTGTTGCGTTTTCCTTTGAGAGACAATGTTCCTGCATTCAAGCCATGTGAAAATAAACGTTTGTGTATAATACCCGCCATCTGTTGTTGCAGTTTGTCCCTTTCCTCCGCGGTTCAATGGGCTGGAATGATTGTATGAAAATTGGCAGTATTTAGGGGCAAGGCCACTCGATCTATCTGGGGAGTAAAATTCTTAATGCGACGCACTGAAAAAGCTTTCAATGGTTATCCTCTACCGCCAGGCTGTGGATGGACATTTCAATTAAAGGCTTTAGTGCAAGGTTTCGGACAGCTTAAAGAAGTCTATCATATTTAAAATCACCGGACATTATTCTTTGTATATATTTCGTATTTAGGAAGGTTACTTAAAAGTAAACAAAAGGCACAACAAGCAATTGCTTGTCAGACAGAAACGGTATTACCACTAGATACCCTAGTGATTTTTACGGGTTTTGCATAGAAAGGTATTGCCCAAACTTAGGACCGATGACATAAATCAAAGAAAATAATTCGCAATGAAAGCAAAAGTCAAAATTAACGTGTGAACACTTTAGCCTAATGCGGAAATCAAAATTACAGGGATATTCTTAGATTAAGTACATCTACACGAAGGCAAGTTCTTATCATTTTTCTAATTTCTCGTTTCTTTTTCTATAAAATGTAATGGCACAGCCACACCAAGGAAATAATTACAAACCGAAAAATGGAAGAGGAGAATAACCTCCAATTATTTCCGTTTCCCTCGAGCAAAGTACACAGAAAAAAACCGAAAAAAGACCTACAGGGAGCAAGTGCACGATTTTTATCTACGTGTCAAACTACGTAACCGCATGGCGTTTGTGTTTGTGTTCATTTATGCTAGCTTGCTTGGACACAAATCCTGTCCTGGAGAACATTGCGCGTGAAAGCAGTTTAGAAAATGCGGGCCGTGAGGGCTTGGCCAACAGTTTTTTCCGTGGAAGACGCTGCATCCAATCAAACTGTCGGCGGAAAACGTTCGAACTAGGGAAGGAGAATGTGTGACGGAACTGCAGGTACTCCACAAATAACAGGCTTCGATTTTTATACTCAGGATGCTGCTATAGAAAGAGGTGCCAATCAGTCTTTCGCCGAAAGACAGATCCTCGCCGCCATCTGTATCATCGTCACCATCTTGGGAGGGGTTGGAAACAGTTTTGTTATCGTCGCTGTCGGCACCGACAAGAAGCTCCGGACGGCCACCAACGTCTTTGTGGTCAACTTGGCCGTTGCGGACGTGGTAGCCTGTCTTTTTATGCCTTGGCAGGCGGTGGCGATGTTGGGCGGCGGCGAGGACTGGCCGCTGCCGGACGCGCCCTGGCTGTGTGCCATGGCGGGATTTGCCGTGGTCGTCACCTTAGGCTGCAGCATCAACAGCCTGGCCCTGATCGCCATCAACCGCTGGGTGGGCATCACGAAGTCTCGCTCCACCACCCGTCGCATCTACACCGCCCATAAACTCACTCTGATGGTGATCTTCTCGTGGCTGTACCACTCTGCTGCGCCTTGACACCGGTCCTGACCGACGTCGGTGAACTTGGCTACGAAAAGATGTATGCTTGCTGCACTTGGGACACATCAAACGAGTATTCGGTATATTTTAATATCTTGCTTACAGCAGCAAACTATCCTCTTCAAACCATCGTCATATTTTTCAGTTACACATCAATTTTCTGTTATGTCCGTAAAACATCCGGCAGAATGACAGAGTTAGTAGCTCCATCCGATTCGACCAGAGTATGTGACGAAGGTATGAGAAGAAAGACGTGGAAGCGGCAAGTGGGCGTCACCAAGAACCTGCTGTACATCATCTTGGCGTTTACGATATCCCTGACGCCAGTTTTTATGGCCATCATACTCGACACCCACTGGAGTTATCGCATGACGCCCTGGGCGGCCGGCATTTTATTTTGCAACAGCTTCGTGAACCCTATCATTTACGCAACCTCCCACCCAGACTTCAAAGGGTTTTTCAAGAACGTGATCAAGGACAGGAAATGTGAAAATGTCAGTTCCTTTAACCATCAAAGATCTCATATAATCGCGAGCTCCGAGATATAGCATGTGAATTCCATGTCACGCTCAGATCTACTGACGGACTTTCATACAAACGTCAGTGTAGTGAGTTCTTTTCAGGGAATTCTTTATCAACAGTGTCAAACTTTTAATGACTTTCTCAAGCCCCAAAGGTGGATACTCTTGGAGGATAACATGCACAGATGCAGCAAACTTTATTCGAACAGAAATAATTAAATCTGAAACTATGTTGTACTTTCAACAATCAGTTAACCTGAACTATATCGCAAATTTTAAACAATTATTTCTCAGGAAATGCATGACAAGGATCGTTTGCGTTTTTGAATTGACAAATGTGTTGGATCCACAGTTTACAGGCTGCCAGCCCATAACCATGTTCATACTTCATTTTTATGTACTTTAGTTCTCGGTAATTTATAAGAATCTAAGACTCTTCACGGCACAGAGTAAAAGAAAGAAAAATTTAATTGTGATTTGACAGCAGTTGCGACGACTCGACCATTAAATTTTCCGCGTTATCTACGATGCTGGGGATGCGATGTAATGCCCATCACAAATCCGATCACCTCTATGATCACTATTCAAGGGGCATGAGGTTATGAAACCCCGTTCGTTGACGAGAAAGGGCATCTAATTTTCCCATGAGCAGCGACGTCCCACTGGCCTGACCTAGTTAGGCCTGACCCTCGGTTAAAAAGAGCCGTGCAGGTCGAGAGTGTTCATTCCGTTGGTGGCGACGCGTACGCAACGCATGCATCTCGCGGTTCGTGAAACAGCAAAGTGGAGTTTCAGCCAAAGGAACCTCCGTTGCTTGAAAAATCGCGCCCTCTGTTGATCTAGCTCGGGGCACATACGTCACTGGTCTGACCCACCTCGTGCAAGCATTTTGTTTGAGCGCATATGAGTCGGACTTGACACGGTCAGAATGTGCACAAATGGCTAGCGTTCTGCCACAACGACAGTGAAGTTAGACGTAGGACATTGGACACTCGCATAGGTTTCTACAGCGAACATCTCATTTGGGGGGATATTCAGAGACCGACAACGCAACAACTGGCGGTTTTCGTGCACAACAGTTGTGCAATCAGTATCTAATCTAAGCGGCTGGGTGATTGTCCAATATCCCCCAAATGACATTCGCACTGTAGAAACCTGGATGATTGTCTGGTTTACATTATTAAACTGTCGTTTGGCCTACTATGCACGTCTCACAAAAAACAGGGCAAAAATGGAGAGAAATAGCGCCGCCTGGTGACGCTCATGAAAAGAGCGGGCTTGTGTGTTTCCCTTGAAATTCACAATTTTGACAGCTAGGACGATTTTCTTCTTACTGTCGTTCATACTTGCACCCTATAGCGATTAGCGTGGGCGCCATGCGAAATATACGGCAATGGCTTTGTAGTGTGGAACCAGTTGTCACTGTTGAGGGTGCACTTGTACAGAAAGTGCAAATCCATAACAGGCTTAACTAATTTATTGAAAAGTGTAACCAGCCTAAAGCCATATCAGTTATGAACTTTCTCCCTTGGGGCCCTGAGAGAGGAGACAAGGAAAATGTTCGGTTTTTAGAGGTTGGAGGAAGAGCTGGGACAAACATTCTGGGGAAAACCCATGGAATCAGTTACAGTGAACAAAAAATCTTATTCGCAGGTAGATCTGGGTGGGGCCTCGAATCCCAGGTGGCAGAGGTGGAAGGCGATTAAAAGCACAACTGCACCAACCACTGTATCAACCTGACTCTCCCAGACAATTTTCACTACTCAACAACTCGTATCTCGATTCTCACCAATCTAAAGCTCGCAAACTTGCCTCGCATTTCCTCGAAACGTTGACCATGTACACGAACCGATAGTTATAAAGAACTGCTTCATTACCACTCTTTGAGGCACTTATTGACCTTGACCCTAACTCCTGAGGAAATGGTGTAAAATCATATTTAAATCAGGGGAATTCAGCCCTCTTATGGTTGAAAATCTACAAAGTGTAATCCTCAAAACACCTACGGCTATCACAAACAAAAAATGATCAGCAGCATTTACTGCAAGAACCTTAGCAAATCCTATTCACTTTGCCGGCCGACAACGGAACTTAACAAGGTCGAAGCATGGACAAAGATAAATTAAACATGATATACGCGTTTCCGTGGTTTATGACCGTAGAGGCATTCCCCTTTCCTGTCTTCAAATGGAGAACGTGGGAAATAAGCCACAATGCAAATACGTGTTGCCCTTTTAGGATGGCTTACGCGAAGGTTTGAAAGCCACCAATGTAACCATAGACTTGATTTCATTTCATGTTCGGTTAACATGGATATCCGTGGATCGTGACGAGCTGTCAGACCAAAAGCAGTCACAAGCCGGATTTTTTGTGAAACATGAAGCAAAACCTGTCCAGGTAACCTGTAAAGGAGACAGTGGCGAGTAAATTTTGGTTGGTAAAGATAAACAGCGGAATTTTAGTTGTGACAAGATTGTGGAAACGTCAGTGCTCCATGATAATTTAGTCTGGAAAGTTACCGACGAGCAGAATGTCGCGCCGTTGATGTTGATATCTGTTGGCTCGCACGTTTCCTCCTCCTCCTGTAATAAAAACAATATGGATAATACTACACCATCTGTCGAGGTGGACACTACTGCTTCAATTCTTGTTTATGAACGTTTTTATGAACAACAGATTTTAGCAGCGATTTTCATCATTGCTTCCGTGTTTGGAACTGTCGGCAACAGCCTCGTCATCATCGCCGTCGCTTCATCCAAAAACCTCTGGACGAACACCAATGTCTTTGTAGCAAACCTCGCTGTCGCTGATGTTGTGACTAGTCTATTTACACCATGGCAAGCCGTGGCGATCTTGGGAGGGGACGACGAGTGGCCGATACCGGGAGCGGAATGGGTGTGCACGGCCACCGCCTTCGTTAATCTCCTCACAATCGGCTGCAGCATCAACAACCTAGCCCTGATCGCCGTCAACCGCTGGGTGGGTATCACCAAGTCTCGCTTCACCACCCGTCGCATCTACACCTCCCGTAAGGTCGCCCTGATGGTGATCTTCTCGTGGGCTGTACCGCTCTGTTGCGCCTTGATACCAGTCGTCACCGACGTCGGCGAACTAGGCTACGAAAAGCTCTACAAATCGTGTTCCTGGGTCAGATCGAATCCGCACCAAGAAACCTACAACATGTTAATCGCAGCGGTGTACTACCCAATACAGCTTACTGTTGTCGCCGTCAGTTACATTTCCATTTTCTACTTCGTCTGGAAGACGTCACAGGAAACTCTGGAAACCGTAACCAACGAAGAAACGAGGAAGACGATATCGAAGAGACAGATTGACGTCACTAAAAACCTGGTCTACGTCGTCTTGGCGTTCGTTGCGTGTGTCACGCCTTATTTCATTTCGCTCGTGGCCTATGCCGACTGGAGTTACCGACTCGTTCCCTGGGGTGCCGCCATCTTGTTGTCCAACAGTGGCGTCAACACTATCATTTACGCAACCTCGCACCCAGACTTCAAAAAGGCTTTCAGACACCTGCTAAGGTGTCAGAGAGCCTCTCGGAGTGTTGTCAGGAAGATGTCTACGGCAGCTCTACATAACATCAGCACCTCAGTGACTCAGGAATGTTTAGACACCACCAATCAAAAAGCCTGATTATGGAAGAACTTCCTGTCAAACCATCAAATGCTGGCTGGGAATAAAGCTCCATCGAATTTACAGAGGTCTGGCGACCGTGTCCTTTACAGTCACTATTCTGAAAACGTTTTACATAAACTTTTTCCTGCCCACGGATATTCCGGCCTGAAACTGCGTGTAATAAGTAATTATTGTGTCCACGTGACATAGTTCTCAACTGGCACTACATCTGAGTCCAAGCTTTTAACAGACTCCACGATTATTGTACTTTGACCACCGGTAGGGGAGGTGGGGAGGCGTGGCGGCGTCGGGGGGGGGGTCTCAACACCACAACTCTGACTACTGCTGCACGGATACCACATTCTCTCATTTATTTTTGTACAACCATTCAGGAGATTATTTGGGCTACTCCAAGGGAGTAAATCGTTCCATCACGCGCACAGAGTGGGACAAAGCAGTTTTGCAAAGGCTGGCGTTTACAGATGATATCTATCGTGGCAGGGATGGTCGTTTAAAAAAATAAGTTACTGCAGCACTCTGGTGGACAGCAGTTGACTCATATAGGTGCGGCACTGACTGCTCCAATCTGGTTTGGTGCATTTACGGTGAAACAAACAGGCTACCGAAGGTTAAAGCGAAATTTAATTAGAACAGTCTTTGCCAATAAGCTTTTTGCAAGTTACCTAGTTGTCTGATTCCATATAAACATTACGACTTGATTTCTCCAGACCAAAGACACCTTTGCTTATTTCCTCGCGATTCAAGGTAAGCTTTTGCATAGTGACCAAAATCTCTGAACTGGATTGGCTCCTTTGTACCCTTCTTCTCTATTGCAAACAGTGTGTATCGGTGTAAGGCATCTCTTAAGTAACGAAGCAAAACCTTGCCCCGAATCACGAGTCATAGCAACACTGTCTTTGGTATGAAGAATTCAAATTGTTATGTTTACGTGAATCTGTACCAGATTTCATTCAAATTTAGCCCGCAAAAGGCTTAATTCAAGCAGAACTTAATTTTACCACCAAAGCAAGTTGATAACAGAAAGAATGATGTGTATGTGGACACAATGGCTGCATTACAGGTGCAGGACACTGGAATAATTTGCAGAATATGTAAGATTCTTCAACTGAAAAGAAGCTAACAAAACAGTGGTCTTTAAAAATATTTTTTTTCTTGTGTGTAGTACTGTATAAATGTACCAATATTGCTTTTGTCCATGATAATACTCATAATAAGGCACTCCAAATAGATTAATAACGGGTTTCCCAGTCTCTGATTTTTTCACAAGCTATTTCAAGCAGCAGAGATTGAATTTATTTCCTGGTTCACGGGACCTTTTTTAGAGGCCACAACCGGAACTACGAGTAAAACCACTGTTACGAAATGTACTGGGTAACAAAGGCGTGGGCACCAATCAAGTACAGAAATAAGGTTTAGTTTCAATGCGAACAATAAATAAAACTTCACGTGATCGTACGAAGGCATAACCCGGAATCTAGTGACAGAAAAATCCCTTGATGTGAGTAGTAATGTATAAGGTGCAGTACACTAATTCAAGCCCCATTGAAAACAGTGTAAACTCAATATTATTCGGGACTCGATAACATGCACGAATCATTGAGCTTTCTCAAGCAAAAGTTGAACCACTGTCTTGTCCTTCATCTATCCCTTTCTTTCCAGTTTTGGTGGGTTAGCTAATTACAGTTTTAATTATTCACACAAAACAAACTCACCCACCCCCGAAAATTGAAAGTTCCAAAGCCTGCAAGCAGTCAAATGGCATCCCTCTACTTTAGGGGGCACTTGGGACTCTTCTTTTTCAACCATTATTTTATCGCCGTCAGATGGAAGCCTCTGAGGACCATGAAATTTATCCTGGCTTATCCGCTTTGAGTATCAGCATTCCTTCATCGGTTTAAAAGAACCATGCTGGTGGGGAGTGTTCCTTTTGTTAGTAGCGGCTACGTGACCGCAGTGCGTGCATTTCACACAGTCGTTTGTGAACTGGCGAAATGCAGTTCCCACCAAAGGAGCCTTCGTTGTTTGGAAAACTGCGCCCTCTCTTCGTCCCGCCCAGGACGGATATTTACGCAATCCAAACATTTTGGGCCAAGTAATCAACTTTGCAAAAGAACCTATCGGGACAATTTTCATGCGGATGACCTCAGCAATCAGTGTGCTGCACCTGTAACCACCGCAAGGCACGAACGAAACGATCACTTCAAGACACTTCCTGGTGATGTCCCTCCCATAGGCACGTTCAGGTATGTGCCAAGAAGTCGTTTGATGGGTTATACATGTATTTATTGTCAAGTGTTTTCTTGTTTTGACAGTTCTCGACTACGCAGAGGCTATTGCATTAGCTCTCTTGCTTGTCATGGCATCGACAAATATTGGCTGGAGAATAGATTCGTTCATCTGCCTCTGCCGAGTGAAATCTCGGAGAAAATACTCTCTGACTACAACACCTGATTAGAGGTATTTACACTCAAGAAGAACCCATCAACAGATCTTTGTTCATTAGGAAATAATTCAAATAAGCAGATCTACCTTCGTGTAGTTTCAACATTTCCGGCTTACGGAATGCAGTGTAATGTACGCCGTCCACGTGAGGAAACAGGCTGCAATAGTTGCTACAAGGAAACACCACGAAATCTTGAATCTAAGAATACTTTCACATCAGTCTTTTACTCCTTAAGTGAAAATTCTGGCTCAGAGAAAACTACGACCGTCCAACATGGTCGCACTCTTGTACTTAATAATGTTATCCTTTCTAGCGTGTTTTGGGCATAGACACATATTATGCACCCTAAGAAAAGGAAGGGTCGATAAAGAGTCTTGCTCGAGAACACGGCTGGCTACGATGAAAAATGACAGAAATGACACAAAGAAACAAGAGACGCAGTGCTCCACTGGCCTTTAAACAAAGACCTGATACATTAACAGACTGATAACCGTCATTGTTAACATGTTTCTAAAGTGTACGCAACTAATTCACCCCCTCCCCCAGCGTACGCTTTGTACGCTCGTGAAAATGATGACCAAAAATGGATGCCCCGTAACATGGAGACCAGTCTGCAGGCCCCAAAGGCAACAACCGCAAAGAGTAGCGGGAACCACCGTAGGATTTGCATGCGCATGCTGAACACCGTCAAAAAAATTGGATTGTTTGTTAACGCAGAAGTGTTAGAAATTTGGATGCTTTCTCATTGCGGATGTTTCTCAATTTGGATAAGTTCTCAATCGGATGAAATGAGATTTGGGGTAAAATGCGTGGGTCGAATGACAGTGTTCAAACATAATAGAATTTATGCGGAGTCAACAATTTTATTCCAATGTTTAAAAATGTTTGGACTTTAAAAATCGTTCCAATCTTGAGAAAATGTTAAATTTGTAAAATCCGTTTCGAATTTTGAAAACATGTTCACTCTTTAAAAATTTATTCCAATCTAGAAAACATGCTCCGTCTATAAAACTTTATATGCTTTTTAAAAATTCATTCGAATCTAAAAAAAAAAAAACATGCACTACATCTTTAAAATTTTGTTTGGTTTTTACAAGTACCTTCCAAATTAAAAAATACGATATTTTTGAAATAACATTGGTTTAAAAATATTCGATTCTTAATTTCAAAAGTTCAATTTTGAAAAAAAGGTATTCCGTTTAGCAAAAACATGTTCCAATCTTTTTGACTTGGATTCTGCTTCGTATCCATGCCGCACTACATGGCGCAGCAGCACCGCTGGTGTCAAGCTGACAGACAGTTGACAGAAAAGTTGGATGGGAAACGTGCATGGATACAGCTACCAGAACTGCTTTTAACATTAACACTGCACGCTCTCTTCACCTGAAGTTAAAGCTAAAGTTCTTTCCTGTCACGCTCTGTAAGCTAAATAAGTACGGGCTCTCGGAAACAGGTTGAAAGGATATCATGAGATTGCCCCTGTCACGGGGAAATTGCACTTGGCTGTCCCAGCATACATATAAACAGGGCTAGTTCATGTAGAGTGGAAGAAAGCTAATGGGGAGTGACACGTCGACAGAACAAGTTGTTCTGTAGAACACTGGGCTAGCGACATTAAAACAGACGAATTCCTCAATTACTACAATTGTAGAGGAAACAGGAACAACGGTCAGTTGTTCTCCTGACATTTTAGGATGAACGACTCGTCACTCGCAGAGGCAGATGACAAGCCGGGAATACCTGACTGTGAAAGACAGATTTTGGCGGCAACGCTTATCGTTTCAGCCATTGTGGGCGCTGTCGGAAACAGCCTTGTCATCGTCGCTGTCGGTTTATCCAACAACCTCCGGACAGCCACCAACGTCTTTGTGGTCAGCCTTGCCGTCGCTGACTTCACAACATGCCTCTTCACGCCGTGGCAGGCCGTGGCGATACTGACGGCGGACGACTGGCCCATACCGGGGGCACGATGGGTGTGCACAATGGCCGACTTCGTCGTGGTAATCACGATCGGCTGCAGCGTCAACAACCTGGCCCTGATCGCCATCAACCGCTGGGTGGGTATCACTAAGTCTTGCTCCACCACCCGTCGCATCTACACCTCCCATAAGATCGCCCTGATGGTGATCTTCGCCTGGATCGTACCACTTCTTTTGGCCTTGACACCAGTCGTTGCAGACTTTGGTGAACTCAGCTATGCGCAGATGTACAGAACCAGTAGCTCAGTACGGTCAAATCCACACAAAGACACCTATGCCCTGTTGATTGCATCAATCTTCTACCCAATCCAATTCACTATTATCATATCCAGTTATATTTCAATTTTCTGCTACGTCCGAAAGACGTCGAATGACACGATCAAGGTAGCCAATGGAAACGAAGCAATGAGGAAAACGATATCAAAGAGACAGATTGATGTTACCAAAAACTTGCTCTACGTCGTCTTGGCGTTCATTGTCTGTTTGACGCCGTATTTTATTGCACTTATCAACTCTGAGGACTGGAGTTACCGGCTCGGTGGTTGGGGTGCCGTTATCCTTGTCTGCAATAGCAGCGTCAACCCTTTCATATATGCAGTCTCACATCCAGACTTCAAAGAGGCTTTCCGGTACATGAAAAGGTGTCAGAAAATCCCACGAAGTGGTGCAGGTAGGAGGAACCGACCGACCAAGGACCTTAACTCCCCCAAACAGGGAGAGCCCAGAGAGCATGGAGTGTGACACGCCGAGGACAATTTGCCATTTGGACTATCTCGCGCTGGAGATGGGGCTGGAGATGAATACCAATTTGGACTTGATGTCGTTGATGATAATTCTCTCTCTTTCTGAAGAATTAAGGCGTCCACGTTATGACTTTTTCTGGTATCAATGGACTTCTTGGAGTGCTCCATTCATTTCCCAATTTTGATCTTGGGTCGCCATTTTGCAGGGCGTTGCAAGGCCTTTAAAATATTTTGATAAAGGCAGATTTCAACTGTTGGAGAAATCACAGATGGTCTCATTAGCAAAAATCTTTAGCGCTCCAGCATCGACTTTTGCCGGAGGTTTTGGCTTGATAATGAGAAGACCGATTGTCCCTCGTTATATTTCCAGTTGAGTATATTTTGACTGCACATATTTTTCAAAAGAAAAAATCCTTAAAGTGAGCGGGTACCTAAAGTAGCAACATGCCCCATTATTATTTTGTCTGGAAAAAGCACTAAATTAAATTATAGGTACAATGAAGTTTTTAGACATAATTTTTTCGTTGATTGATATTCTAGAAGGTATGAAAACTATTTTAAATGTCCATGAAATTAAACGTATTAAAAATGCACTTTTATTAACATTTAAACTCATCCCTGCATTCCTGGAAAACTACGGGCGCCGTTGTTGTTACGTCATCTCGGGGAAACATGGTTATGTGCATGGGATTTTTCTGTATATATTATGAACTGAATACGTTTGAAAAAGGGTTAATTTTCTGCATGCTTATTGCTGTGTAGGTCTACTTACACAAAATGTACCTATAGACAAAAAATCTTAAAAAGTGCAAGAGTGTTTTGGGGATGACATCGCAGCTTTCGTCACGAATAAAGGAAATACCATATAAACCATAAAGGGCAGCAAAACACTCTTTGGAATAGTGCAAGCAAATGTAAATCAGGTAAGGTATATTATGAGGCTTGTATAAACTTCCATTGCTGCTACCCTTTAATAAATAGTGGAAAAAGCTTGGATAATCCCTGAACCCCCAAAGCACAGGGGCTCTCTCGACGTTTTCCTGATACCATCATCGTTTTTTTTTTCACGAGCTAAACATTCAGGAGTTTTTTAGTAACTTCTTGCCGTCATTTGAAAATTCTGTGAAAGTCGGGCACACCATGCTTACATATAGCGTCTTTATTCCGAGTCAGGTCAGCCCAAAACGTAAACATACACAGCAAGCACTGATTGACGGTGGCATCCACCCCAGGTTATAAAACCAAAATAGCCCGCCTCTCTGGGGTTAAAGTCATGAGGGTGCAACAATGTCCAGGCGATTATGTCAATTTTCAAGCCCCCTGACAAAACGGCGCACAGCTGACTGCACAAAAAACACAATGCAGTACAATGTAGTTGTACTTTTTCGGATTTCCCTGACGCGATTCCTGACATACGCAGTTGATCTGTTCCCAGTACGTTTATGTTTTTTTTTCATGTGGCCTTTAACTCTGGATCTGCAACAGGAAGTGAAACAGCATTGTTTCCAATGATGTCGTGCAAAGCAAAGCGACAACTACAAGCCGTGTCTGCTATTCCGTCGAATCTACTTGGGCACGTTTTAAAGACAGTTTTACGACTGCCTACGGAGACTACAGACTGCCTTGTCGGGTGCATGCACTACTTCAAGCTTCACTGAAAACAGTGTAAAATCAACAGAATTTAGGGCGAAACATGCCAGCAGACAATCACTACGGTTCTCAAACAAAGATTCAATCGCTGTCTTGCCCACATCTTTCCATTTCTTTGCAATATTCGGCCGGTTAGCAAGTTACATTTAAATTATTTACACCGGAGCAAACTCTGTCCCGAAAAAATACAGTACCGAAGCCTGCAAGCAGCCACTATTAAAATGGCATACTTTCTCGGGCACTTGGAACCATTTTCATTTCAGCCATATTTTTTATCTCCTCTTCTGTCTGATGGAAGCCTAAAAAGACAGGGATCTTGGTTACCATTTCTAGCCAAACAATTTCCTTTTTCAAAAGAACCTGTAGGGACAATTTTCATGCTGTTGAATTGTGCGGCAATCATCACTCGAATTATGTCGTATACTGCACCATTGGGCTTGACATTTCCCTGACTCTAAATACCGCATCACCGACGAAAAAGAGGCACGTAGATTCACTAGACGGTTCTTAAAGGACCAGTTCTGCTAGGGCCTCCCCGTGAAGGTACGCGTCATCTTTCCCTCCCGCACAAAGCGCATACTGGCAATAATTTAAGCACTAAATGTTGCCCCAGCAGATAGCGCACTTGTGCGCAAGCTGTAAGTAACATTTTGAGGCTGGTGGGCGTTTAGGAAGATTAGCAATTGAAAAATGACAATAGATTCCTGTTACGAATTCCATGTCTCAGATGTTATGAATGTCAGCCGACATGGCCAGCGGTGATAAGGAAGTAAAGTACGCAACTGCGTCCCAAGGGGTTACTTCATTCCCAGTTCTTACCAATAGTGAAACTTTTTTCGTGTGTCTTGATTCGATACAATAACAGCGAAAAAAACCCAGTGTGCTTGGTGTTATTAATTCCAATATATGTCTTCAAGGAATGGGAATGAAAAAGACTAGTTTACAAGTTGCCTTTTTCTCAATAAAACACAAATTGGCTCGAGCGTTGAGCCCGTATAAGCCTCCTGGATCTGCCCCTGTCTCCGCCTCGTAACAGTTCCTAATTTTCATTCTTTGTTTGTATCCACGTGAAAGGTAAAATAGCAAAGAACTGGATAAGATTCTAGTTTTAACTTTAAAAGATACTTTCTGCATAAATTCAACGCACAGCCAGGCACCGTATAACTAATGAGCACACTTGGGCACTATTTTTAAAATGTAGACAATCCAATCCCAGGGTGGGAAGGCAGCTCGCCTGGGGGGGGGGCACTTCTTGACATGATGTCAGAGATATTTATAAATAGACTTGCGACATGAGTGTCTCAATCGTTGGGACCAACATGGTGGATTATGTATTAGTGCACAACGATAGTTGCATATTGTACTGGTCACCCAATAAACAGCCATTTTGCACTTTTAAACAGCCATCTGCACTTGGCGCTACCCTTTCTATATACAGCTCTGCTCCATGAGATGAGGCGAAGAAACCACGTGCTTCCGTGTGCCAGTGGCTCATGCCGTAGAGAAGTGAACAGGGCAAAGAACCCATGCTCTGACCGAGTAGTGCAGTTCCTAATAATTGGTGTACAAGGGAATTCTCAGTTTTTCAACAGAAATGACTAATCTAAAGTTCTCGCTTACACGTCATGTTCTCAAAAGCGGTACATTCGCAATCCAGCTGTCAAGGGTGTCATTCTGTTTGGCGGACAAAAAACTCGCAAAAACTGGAGAGCCCTGCCTTGGTCGGGGCGAAAAGGGAAATTTTCAAAGGGTCATGCAACATATAAAAAAGTGTAATTTGGCTTGGCTCCAGGTTTCTTTCTTCTTTTGAATGTGTGTTCTCTCAGAGTCATCTCATTTAGCATGCCCACGCCCACTGGGGCAAACTTCGATCAAAAGAAAGATCAAAACACATAAATAATGTTCCTGATATAAAAAATAAAGCCATTTGCTGAACAGAATGCGTCTGTATAGTACTATAGTACACAGAATATTTATATTTTTGCACCGATGAGCTGAATCTAAAAAGGAAACTGACTAAACGTGGCCATATTACGCAGATAAACAAAGAAATTGAACTTGTTGGAATCGAACTTTGAGCTTTTACATATATAAAGAAAAAACAAAACAATGTTGTATGTGCATCTAACTTGAATGTGATAGCGTAAATACACCGTTAAAACGTGATGACTCAAAAGGCTTAAAAACACCAACCATGTCCGTCGAGTTCTAAATGATCACATTAATTATTTAACCATTTAGATAAACCCCGAAAAGTTACTCTCACGGGAAAAAAAGCCAAGGCTCACGACCATTTTACGCTAACTTAAGCCCACTCATTGGGACGGAACATGTCAGAAACCTTTTTTGCAACACAGTTTTGGCGTTGAAAAAAGTACGCGACTCTCCACATCTCAGGTGATTCTCGATAATGTCTATATTACCTTTACCAAACATTATATCAACAGTGTCACTGAAGTACCGGTATACTCGTGAAAGGTTTTCGCACGATTACAAAACAGCTACGGCATACAGAAGATAAAAGTCAACTAATTACAGGTGTACATTTTTTTATTCAAAAAGTTGAAAGTTTGAATGGTGCATCGTCACTACTTCAGAAAGAAACAAAAAATTATTGGCATGCTTCACAGCGAGGACAGAACCGCCAAAAGTGTATTCTTTCAGGAATGTCAGAAAATCGGCAGAGAATGATCGACTTCATTACAAGTCTAAACTGTGGATGTTTTGCCGCATATATGATTGGATTGACGCAGCTGTTACAGCACAGTAAGGTGACGCCTATTGGGTAGAGGCGGAGGCCGCTCTTGCCCAGAAGCAGACTAATACAACATGGCGCTGTGCAAATCAGAAACGCGCAGACAACGTAAAACAGGTTCTTGGTCACTTCTATCTGGAGTTTACGTTTCTGTTTCCCGGGCGCGAAGTGGGGCGCATGATTGCCGGGAACCTCGCCAGTTTTAGCGGTGTCCGATTCTCCTGAGGCTGATCTGTCCATGTGACCAACTGCTCTGGTGTGTTTGCGGACGTGATAGAGGATGCTCCCGTAACTCCATGCCACGACTGACAACTGGACTGGACAGGAGGAGAACAAGACGTAGTAATAGCCGGGATCAGACTCGGAGACCACCCAGGAGCAAGAGAAGAATTGAGGGTCGAAGCCCACCTTGATGTAGCCGGTGCTGGCTGGGATGACGGCGATACAGAGAGGCAATAACCAGGCACAGATGATGATGAGGGCGGTCCTTCGCGAGGTGTACAGTCGACGGTACAGGGCGCTCGGCTTGGTGATGAGGATGTAGCGATTCACAGCAACGCAAGCCAGACAGTTGATGCTACACATCAGGCAGGTGATGAACACCACGCCCGTGCCGATGCACAAAATATCAGGCAGCGGCCAGGCATCCTTCAGCACGGCCAGCACATTCATCGGTAGGGACAGACTCGTGAGCAGATCGGCAACACTGAGGTTCACCACCAAATAGTTGGTGGTGTGGCGAAGTTTACGGGACAGGGCCACGGCTAATATAACCAGTGTATTTCCCACGATACCGAGAACGCTGACAATACCTACGATACTCGCCAGAATCTGGCGTTGGGCGTAGCTGAAATATACGTCGTTGTTAGTCAAGACAGTCTCATCAGAGGGTGTGGAGTTGGTTAAATCCCACGCCATGTCTGCTTCGTCGACACTACTTGCAGTTCACTGATCACTCAGGTCTTTTCAAATTTGCCGGCAGTATACTTAGTTCTCCTTTCTCTGAAAACAGATGGCGCGAGATGGCACTAAACAATTCCAGTGTTAGAGACCAGTCTCAACTCGTCTAGCAAATGAGGCCGGGTGGGTGTTGCAGATCAGGAACCACAACATAAAATCCCACTGCCTACCCACGGTAGTGTTGATGCCAAGGCGAACCTGGTAAACGCAAAACCTGTTAATTATTTAAACTACCTGATCAGCAACACTGACAGGTGCAGATATCAACATGGAGAAGCATCTCCAGCAAGAGGGACTAGACGCCTCGTGAGAACGCGGAGCTTCCTAACGTGACAGAAGTGCGATTGCAGTGTTTAGTGCGACGACACAGAATCTAATCCACTCTTTAACCTTCAAGTCTTGACAATGAGACTTAATTACCATCAAACCCCGCCAACGCTTCAGTACCGATATCCTCAGAAAATAATGTCAACGAAGCGAACCCCGCTTGATTTGACGTGCACCGTTCATGAGATCACCTGACTTTATAAACTGTATCCGCTTCAAGCTCCAGATAAAGTTGCTGTCGTAAGTCGATCTCATAACACGCTTTGCAAAAAGTCTACATTAACGAGAGCCTCTATCGACCAATCCTACATATAACAATTCATTAACTATACATTTATTTTTTTTTTCTTTGAACAGCGGTGCCCGTTTCGGGTATTCCCACCCCACTAATCTATGCGTAGGAAATGAACAAACTTACGCGCAATTTTGGACGACAGGTAATGTACCCGTTAGTAATTGGATTTGGTGCCGGAAAGTTGACAGCGGAACACCTCCCATCAATTTCGTCGCGAGTTGTCTTTTCCAACGGGCTTAAATGGACTCATCGCTTGACTGCAATATCGAGCGCTTCTGCGGAAGGAAATGAATGCCAGCCAGATATTGACCACTTGTGCATGGGCAAATATTTTCCTTCGCTGTCTAATTGCACCGCGCCAATCGTGCGACATGTACTGCTCTCCGCCTTGCATCGTTGAGGTCGCCCTTTCATGATAACGGGCGAAAGAGCTTCGTAAAATCTTGACGCGGTGAGGGGTAGCGCTGGCATTTTTAAAATCAAGCAAAGCTTTTATTTCAGACTACTTAGTATCAGTAGAACCATTTTTTTTTATTCTGGGTCCAAATGTGACTTTTCTGCCTACCTAATACACCTGACCAGTGTGATTGACACAAAAGTACCAATAAAATTGACTTCAAACAATTTTTAATTTGTTTGGCAAGTAACTTACTTTCCTTAATCTTTCTAAGAAACTAGAGATTTTTTATTTCGTCTGAATTTACAAATTACACGTCGGACGAGACGGACACGAAAAATATGGATCCAGTTTTACAGAATGACCAAGTAGCAAGTTTAATACTGATCAATGCATAAATCAGGAAGCATTATATTCAACTGTATGAGGTTGCCTTTTGGGAGTTGTTGCATAAAGTGAAACCCGAAACTTGCATTTTGATGTGCGTGGTTATTGGCAGTATCCATGAATTGATTCCAGGAGTGTAGACGTTAACGTTGCACAGTGCAGTGGCCTGACCGTGTCCATCATTCCAGGGTCTTATATTTAAAAGCTCTTTTTACTGACATTCAAAACCCCCTCCACATCAAAATGACACCTGTTCCAAGGATTCCTTGTACCGAGAGACTGGTTAAATTACACAAGTCACCTTGTAATTGATGCTTTTAATGAATAAGCTGTGGCAACAAGAAACTGAAAAGCAAGGTTACTGGCAAACAGAAAGATATTTAACAGTGCGTTGTCTTTAATCTTATTATTTATTACATGTGCCTATGTTGGGGAAAAGTCCCTTCATGCAAAATCTCCCTTTCCATTTATCTGAAGGCAACGCGCGAATCCATTCATTTTGCCGACACAACCATTTGACAATAGCCAATTGTTAAGCCACAAGCTCGTTAAGACCTTCAAAAGGAAGAATGTTTTGGACACAAATAAATAACGACGAGGAATTAAGTCCATGGCTGGGTTAAGTAATTAACCATGACACTTTTCTTTTCTCTTTACTGACATGGTCTTCCCAGTTGACTAGGCAGTCTTATTAGGATAATTCTTACCTTTGTATGGTACGACAATTTACGCAATGATTCCGACGTGGTAAAAAAGTACGACAATCTTCTCTTAAACACAAATACTTGTAGTAATGCTACTTCAGCCATGTTTTGTTTAAATATAACTGAATTCTTTGCCAAATCATACGTCACGATCGTGAAATGTCTAATGGCAGCTCGTGTCTTCAATGCCAAGGTGGTAACCTACGGCTGTTTGAAAGGACCATTCTGTTTATGCACCGTGACTGCAGTCCAAAAAACGACGTTCCATTGTTGCAGGAAATAGAATACGTGTTTGTAGAATTTCAAAGGAAGGATGCGCTCACTCCCTCAAGTGCTATGCTTCACGGTGCACCATTCAAGGTTCTGACTGGCCCCAAATTCTTTTAAGCTAGAGTAAAGAACATTTCTAAGTACATTCATCATTGGATAACAACGTTCTCCAATTTCCGAGTTTGTACTGTTACACAGTACCGGATGTGATGTCAGGAAGAACTGGTAAATGCCATGCAAACGAATGGAGCATTCGCTCACCGTTATTCACACGCTGCATGGTTCTCGCTCTCTATACACCCACAGACTGATCTAATTAGACGCCATAACTGCGGTGGCGCTGCACTCACACGTACATTCTTCAGGGTTGACGCACGCGTGCATTTGGCAAATCACGACTCTTTGCTGGTCGAAGAAACGTGAAACGCCCGCGTACCACCTGTCCACGAGCGTTGTGCCACCGCTGTTACAGCTTTTAATTCCGGTTGCAGAATGACACCACAAAGAGAAGGTCTGCCGAAACCTGCCTAGATCGGTAAATCATGCACTCGAACAGAATCTGATATCGTATTCTGTGCCGGAGGCGTATCCAGGAAATGGGTCAGGAGGCAGCGCAAAAATCGATTTTTTCCATCTAAAAATGACTGTTCAGATTTTTTCTGCAGCAGTAGGATCCCTAAACAGTACTGCCAAATTAAATGAAGGGTTCCATGTAGAACCTGGGCACTAGAGCTCCGTAGGCGTGTTCTCAGTACCATCCATCTTAAATGGGTGAGATTGGTTGATAAGGATATTGCCACAAAATAATCACCAGAGGTTTTAAGGGACCCACTGCAGCTTAGGATTTATCATACACATTGTGTTTGCCTGAAGGCAAGCTGCCATTTTGATGCTAAGATTTACAAAGCTATAATAAGCTTGTCTGAACCCTCCCCAAAGTCAGAAATACGGAGACAGAGGCTGAAACTTTACAAGGCTTTAATTGTGTTTGCTTATAGGTCTGTGCTTCCGAGGCGCCCTCCTCAGAGTTTACGCATTTTCGTAGGTCTGGCTATTCTTCTAAAGCCTTACCGTCCCTACTGAACGATCAAGCTCGAAATCGAGATGTTTGATAAGAAAAGCTACACTTCGATCTTATTTGGAACTGTTATTCGAACAACAATCGGGCAATTATAGTTTTGCCAGCAAATTATTCCCAAGATGACGGGTGAAAACGATAGTCTTTTCACTAGAGAAATGGCTTTTTTCCTAGCTTGACACAGCCAGAAGCCTAGCGAGTTAATACATAATGATACGATTTCGTAATTCGACTGGGAAACCTTTTTTTTTTTAAATTCTTTTATCGCAACATGTGCTCAATTCTTTGAAATAACATAATTAACATTATGTTCCAGCTAGATTACGTTTCCCATTCATGCAGAAGCCTGTGCGGATGGCTACCAGTATACGCTTAAACTAGTCTGACCCCTTATCGGTACGGGCACCTCGTACTTTGTGTTGGACAAAAGATTTCTTTTTTGTAAGAATTGTAATATTTCCTAATACGTTTAATTGGTTATGAAAAATGTAGGTTTACGTTTACAAGCCTTTGCTAAAATGAAAAACGAATTGTGCCATTGGCTACGCAATGTTTCTCAGGCGGTACTCCATCTTCACTTAACTTTAAATCTGACCTGATAAAAACAAACCAAAATAGGAAAAACAAACCAAAACAAATGAACAAAGAAACAAAACTTGGGGCAATAGCGGACAAGTTTGGATAAAAGGCAAAAGATGCCTCTGTGGATATCACGAAGGGGTGGGTTCTAGCTGGGGGTCAAATATGTTCAGAAAATTCCCCTCTCTGCAAAAATCTGTGTCACAGGAAAATGTTACCGTACTGTTAATTAAATGTTGATAATGTGCACGTACTGTACACCCAACCATCTAAAACGAACGAGGTGCAAGTAAAGCCTGGTTCCATATCGACGTAGAGAGACGCAGGGAGCATCGCCGATCAGTTTCCGATGATATGCAATCCTTATGGAAGGTCCTCAAGCGAAGGACCCCAAAGGTCCAAAAATGCGGCAAACATGTTTAATAGATTTGCATATGGTTTTATTTCCTGCTGAGTAGTCGGCCTTTGGCTAGGGAAGTCAAGCTTCTCCCAGCAATGACTCTGGTTTAGCCATCATTTCCGCTCACATGGCTTCATTCAATTGCAAGGATACATTCCTCTTTTTTCTGAAACATAACCAAAACAGATTCAATCGGATTCAAAAACAAGCTGCACAATTTCTAAGATTTTGCATTACTCTGGAAATTGTAAACATAAAGATTAAATGCGGAAATCCGCTCGCCAAGCCTACATCATGTGTGCATACCTACATGTTCATGTATTCGCTTTTTGCACAGGCCTGTGAACTCCAGGCTGACCTGAGGGGTTCTTCACCCTAAAAGTTCTATTTTTCACGGCCAGGCATATCTCCAACTCACTCCTCGACGCTCTCCACATCAGTTAGCTCAGCGACACACGAATTCTCTGGTGAAAGAGCACCTTTTGAACCAGGGAACTCATAGGACACGTATGTTTAGCAGGACAATATCTATCTATAACCTGAAATAAACCAGGTTGTTAAAAAATCTAAAACAAGCGCAAAAGGGTCGGCCCCCTACTTTTGGCCTATTACAGTTATTTGCAAACGTTTAAGACCACCTGGGATTTTGTTGGTATTTCTGGCACTGGGTCTGCATTGCATTGTCTCATTGATGTTA
This sequence comes from Acanthaster planci, assembly GCF_054643075.1. Lineage (NCBI taxonomy): Eukaryota > Metazoa > Echinodermata > Asteroidea > Valvatida > Acanthasteridae > Acanthaster > Acanthaster planci. The sequence goes on from NC_141793.1 coordinate 2,682,298, forward strand.
ACACATGCTTTTACAGTGGTGCATAACATTAGTGTAGTGCTATATACCCATTTGAATGATTTTTTTTTTGAAAAGGCAAGTCTTGTATGACATTTTGCCTGTAATGCATCATGGGTAAAATAAAATAGCCAGTCTAAGTAATCAAAAATAAAGGAGGGCACACTAAATATTAGACTGTTCATGGAAATAGGTTACACATTGAAAATAAACATAGGTTGTCATGATTGATTGCTTTTATGTTCGATTTTCTTGAGATTAATGGCTTTTGTATGGGTAATCCTGAACTTCTGCAAATGACCGCACATTGTAGTTCAAATAAAGATACCCATTCTGTCGCACTAAAACTCACGCGTTGACCGACCCTTCACCGCACGCAGTGGCAGGTGATTTATTTCCTGTGCTGTAATTCAGACGAACGTTGTTGACACAAAACAAGCCAGCTTAAATTAGGTCAGCTTGAGAGGATCGACCGTATCATGTTGAAAAGGTAATTGATCCAACCCGGAAACTCGATAACTCCCCCCCCCTTTTTTTAGACGATTCGGGCAGAGCAGAGTACTTAGCTCATCGTGTTTCGCACTGTTGATGCATGTAACATTAAAAATAATGAGCCCAGTGCATTTTCTGTGACGCTCTTCCCGAGGGAACTTTGGACAACACAAGATACATTTTAATACCTCCTACAAGGCCCACGGCTACACTTCGTGAGAAGATTTGACCGTCAACTTTGCCATCAAACACCCCCACGAAAGTACGGGACGGAAATCGAACTAACTGGTGTCACTTAGAACCGTTTTCGGATGCCCCAAAGTATGAAGATAGTTCTTAACTTCTTTTCCCAATAAATGCCCGTATCTCAAGGACTGTAGCGGAGTCCTAGCAAACTGTTGAGGTTGTTATTTACTTGAAATCAACAGCCTGGTGGTGGATCACGAAACAAAAGCAAATAAATGTCTTCACTGCGAGGAGACGAAAAATAAAGGCTGATAACTATTGCAAAAAGAGCACGGGTCATGTTAGTCACACGCCAGTTCCTTTCTGACAACTTCATTAGAGCTAATCACACCAGAGAAGACTTGCGTAACCTGACGCGGATTTTCGATACGCTGGACTTCCAAGAACGGTTTTCTGGTCAACTCACAATTGGTTGAACGCATTAACATTAAAGAGATTTGGCAGTCATGTCAGATATCAAATCTCCAGGGTTCAATGACAATATTGATTCAAATGCTTGACTGGCATCTGCATCTTCCTTACACACTGTAAAATCGCCGGTATAGACAAATCCAACGACCCAAATTAGAACAACTTAATTAAAAAGACCTGCTACTAGTACCTATTTCCTCTTTGCACGTTGCCGCCATAGGCATGCAGAGCCTCGATCTGGCAGCCTTACACAATGATTCCCGTGTATGTTGCTTAATATAATTTGGGCCATCCTGCGTTACGTATACCATACGACTAGACAATATTTCAAAAACTACGTTGACGCGATTGTACACGATGCCAGTTGAAGGCTCTGCATGCCCAAGGCCGCAAAGCTAATAGCATGTACTTTGCAAACACAGGGGACAAAAATGACAGAAAACAGTAAAGGTGCCCTCTATAAACACCATGAAGCAAAGGGCGACAGCACACGACGCGTTGCGTGTCGTGTCGTGCGTCGCGTCGTGCTTCAGGCGACGCAATAGGCGACGCGATGCACGACACGACATACGATGCGACACACGACGGTACGACGCGACGGGCGACGTTTAAGCAAAAAAAATGTAACAAGGAAAGGACATCAGACAGCACGACGCGACGGGCGACGGGACGAAGCGACGCACGACGCGTCGTGTGTGTACAAACGTAATGGCAAGAAGGCGACGGTGCGACCCGAAGGCACGACGGAAGGCAGCCGTCGTGCCGTCGCGTCCTGTTGTTGCGTCGCCTGGAGAGGCAAGAGGGAGAGAGAAATGTTTGTCGTAAATGGTACGCCATAGTTACGAGTTTGTGTTGTAAATTGCCTGGAATATGGATGTGTTTAATATTGGAAAACATGTCCAGAAATAAAAAATCAGTGAGCCAACAATACGGACGTTGCACAATAGCAGGACTCCAAGAGTTTGTAACGCATCGACCAATCACACACGAAATCACGAAATCTGTCGACCCTTTCCAAACGCGCAATGGGTCGACAGATTTCGCGTACTGTGATTGGTCAACGCGTTGCAAACTCTTGGAGGCGCACTTTTGTGAATCGCCCGTATTAGTAATCACACAATGCAGTTGCGTGGTAACATAAAAACCAATAATACTTAATTGTACATTCTTGGGACACCCTAACAATTACAAAATTGTGTTTACGGATCAATCTGACGCTTTAAAAGAAAACTAGTTACTGATTCAAAATTACCAAATTTGAGCCCCCTTTGACTAATGCGACCTTGAAAGTTACCTTGAAATCGGAAAGTGGCGGTGACATCAATTAACATATTACTTGCTGTGGTATAATAGTTGAGCTAGCATGGCGGGCCGCACTTACCATGAAACAGGAATATTTCTCTAGAGGACTTTTCCATATTTAACTGGCCCACCAACAGTAAATAAGATATCCACTGTATGCACAACATCTGAATGCACTGTAATGCTGCATTTTCACTGCAAAACTATAGTGTTGAAATAATTGCGGCACAGAACTTCTTAACGTACCAGTACATAATAATGGACATCGCATTAAATCTCGCGTTTTCAGCCTTTATTTAAGGGGCATTTGCTAGCCTGAGATGCTTTCTTTTAAAATTCCAACACGTGGCAAGGGGTGAAATCATATTTATTTTGTCCTTTTTTCAAAATGAAATAAATATGGGAGTAAGGTGGGGATTTTCCGTGAGGCACACTCATTTACTGCTCCCCCGTACCGTTTCAAGCCTCATTGCCCAGCTTCTGGTGCTGACAACGGAGCAGTTCCGGACATTCCCCCATGCCTTTAAGCTCGTGTTTCCTCTGTGTTGCTAGAACTGTAACGCTGACTCCGTTTATCGACAGGAATCTTCTGACACCTTAATACCATGTGCCTAAAAGCCACTTTGAAATCTGGGTGCGAGGTGGCGTAGATGATAGGGTTCACGGAGCTGTTGCAGGACAAAACAACGGCTCCCCAAGGGGCTAGACGGTAACTCCAGTCTGCAGAGGAAATGATAGACACGAAGTAGGGGCTCAGGCAGAGGACGAACGCCAAGACGATGTAGAGCAGGTTCTTGGTGACGTCAAGTTGCCTCTTCCGCAGCTTTTTCCTCGTGGCACGGCTTGCTCCTCCGCCGCTGACTTTCTCCGAGACGGACGGGGCATCTGCTCGGGCCATCTTCTGCGACGTCTTTCGGACGTAGCAGAAGATTGAAGTGTAGCTGAAGACAATGACAATCAACTGAATCGGGTAGTTTATTGCTGTGACAAATATGTTGTAGTACCTCGAATACGGATTCGATCTTACCCAGGTACAGGATCTGTACAGCTTTTCGTAGCCAAGTTCACCAACGTCGGTGACGACTGGTGTCAAGGCGCAACAGAGTGGCACAGCCCAGGAGAAGATGACCATTAGGGTGAGCTTACGGGAGGTGCAGATGCGATGTGTGGTGAAGCGAGACTTGGTGATACCCACCCAGCGGTTGATGGCGATCAGGGCCAGGTTGTTGATGCTACATCCGATTGTGGTCACAACAACGAAGGCAGAGGCCGTGCACAACCAGGGAGCCCTTGGTATTGGCCAATCATTCCCGTCAAGGATCGCCACGGCTTGCCAGGGTGTGAAGAGACAAGTTGTGACGTCCGCCACAGCAAGGTTGACCACAAAGACGTTGGTGGCTGTCCGTAATTTCTTAGATAAGGCGACTGCAATGACAACGAAGCAGTTACCGATCGAACCCAAGATGGCTCCGCTGATGAGCACAGCAGCTATAATGTGCACCTCGTAATGATACCTGTACACCACAATATCTGCATCAGAATCAGTCGCATTGTGACGGTCCAAACTCTGTTGCTCAGGGCTTGAAGACATATTTTGAGCTTAGGCGTTCTCAGATGACTCCTCAAGTTCAACACAGCAGTGGCCCTATGGGTTTTACGCACTAGTCGCCCAAAACCAGCACTTTAAGTGTTCCCTATTCAGAACAATCGGGGTTTCATTCTCACTGACAAAAAACATCTGCAGTGTGATTCAACTTTTCTGCAGCTTTAGTTTCTCTTGTCCCGCGATCTACAAGTCCACCATTTGTCCAATATGAAATGCAGACAGCTACAAAATGCTTTTCCAACTAGCACACTTCCGCAAACGGGGCACTGTCCTATGAAACAGCCTGTAAAGTAACTCAAAAATCTTGATGAAAGACAGCTGTCCCTGAAAATCATCCTCAACGTGCCCTCGGCAACTATCTCGGCGAGTTATTTGTCGGGTAAGCGCGCTCTGCAGTGTGGTCCATGATTGCACGGAATCCAAACTGCGTGGACGGGAGCCGCGGAGGCGGGAGACATATCCGAAAATGCCCGTAAATAGGTCTTGTAATTGCAGTTTGACTTCGACCACGACAGTCTTGCTGATGCAGACCAATGATCCAAAGCTAATGAGGTCTGCGACTCTGAATGCGCATGCACATGCTTCTAACAAAAAAAAGAAGGAAGCTTTATAAAAACAAATATGACAATGTAGCTGGCTGCTAAGTGAATACCGGGTATTCTATGCTACAAAAAAACATTTCCTCGTTAATTTGGACGTCATTCAATGAAGTGCAAGGCGATTGCCAACGGCAGTCGCGGGCGTAGCTCCATTTCCATAACAATTAATAGGCTTGTATAATGCTGAATCGAAAGCGAAAACCGGGAATAGGTCAAACTGGCCAACGGCGGTTGTTCCGTGTTAATTTTTTCGCACATGCAGTTCATTTTTTTCGCCTTTTGATAAGCCCCCGTCAAATTGAAATGGAAACATTCAGTTTTTTTTACAAAGCATATTTCCTTTTTATCCCATCTTCAAAATGCAACACAAATTGATTTTTGTGGTCACCCCACTATTCCTAGATTTGCCCTTATTGACATTATCCGTGTGTTTCTGTTTCCTTCAGCTTATCAACGAAGAATACGCTACGTGATTCCTAAACGTACGATCTCATCTTAAAGGATTCCAGACTATCAAAATGATTTCCTGCGGACCCAGATACACTGTAGTCAATCTCTTACTGGAACATAAAATTCACGCGTGACAACTGACTGTCAGAAATAACTATGGTTACAGTCAGTGAAGAAAGCTGGATGCCACAGTACGAGCCCCGACCCGGACTGAGAAAGGCAAGTTCCTTTGGTAGAAAACTATTAAAAAAACACGTTATTGTTACATCGCTACCAACAAAACGAACACTCCCAGCCAATATGGCTATTTTTAACAGATGAGGGAGTGCTTCTGCTCACGGTAGATACATGTACTCTTGAACATGTATGTTAGGCACACTTTTGCAGATGCCGTTTCATGTCTCAAAATACATCGAGTTGTTGAAGTATAATTGTAGTGACACTTACCCTGCGTTTATAAAATTGTGTGAGTTACCAAGGCCACTGTTAATTAAATTAGATTATAAAGGGGGCCGTTAAGCAAAGTGGCACTTGTCACCATTTATTATTGAAATTGATTGCCCATTTGGATCCTCACCTCCACGAAATTAACTTTGAAAGTGGCAAATATACGGGGGGAATCTAATGTGATAATTGCCCTGTAGCTCGTAGAATCGACGCAATGGCAACGTGGGTCAATGAATCCGGTAAAGGTAAGGCCAAGTTCAGTTACCAACAACCATAAGTCTACCGCTAGTGGGCTATTAAACCGGGTGCCCGAGATACAATTTTGTGCAGAGGTTTATACCAAGACAAATCGACCGCGTGATTGGTTGAACTTGGCCATAAACGTCGGCGCTGTGGAAGATGGGTAGGGAGTCTCCGACTGCAGCGGAAATATTTCTATTGCATGTACTGATATTTTCAACTCAAACGATCACGACAGATTGGCCACTCCACAGTAGCGAGCTGAACAATTTATGTCTGCAGCTGGAACGATTTGGTCATGATTTTTTAAAACCTGGGACACAAAAGATTTTACAAAGGAGGTTAATACTTGAAGTTTGCATCGCGTGCCGTCCACACCGGGCTGGCAAATGGATGCAGAGTGAGGTTCCGAATTGTAAATGCTCCCTCTGTCAAGTTTCTCGACGACTGGGATAATATACAGACTGTTTTCGTGGTCAAGATAGCTCGATACCTGGTATACTGTGTGCCAGCTTAATTACCTAAGTATTTAACGACATGGGCGGTCTGGATGGTTCAAATACTTAACTAAAGCTTTTTCCACCCCAAAAAGAATCAGAGTTGGGACGCATGCTCAGATTTATTTCACGATAGCCTACACCCTTTTACGCTGCTCTTGAAGTTGATACAGTTCCCAATGCAGATCACAGGTTCAGCGAGTATTGCCTTGGCCAAAAGGAGATGGGTCTAACACGGGTAAGCCTATATGTACTGGTTGTTTGCAGTGTTGTACTCGAGTCACCAATGTCGAGTACGAGTCCGAGTCTCAAGCCTTGAGTCCGAGTCCAAGTTCGAGTCAAAAACCTCGAGTCCGAGTCACAAGTCATGAATAAAGTTGTTCAGCCCTTCCAAGTGTATCAACATAGAGGAACATCCATGATCAAAGTTGTAAGTTCGTTGTGTGCTGTTTTGTTTATGCTGGTTAATTAAATACATTGCAAAAGCTATGGGTACATCTTGCTTATGAAAATCATCACCATTTAAACTTTAAGTTCCAGTATCTTCGTTAATTCTTTATTTAGGGAACGAAGTGCTGGGATGGTTTTAAAGTACATTTAAGACGGGCTCATGAGAATGCGTGAGTCGAATATGAGGGTACTTAAAAACCTTTTACAATCACGACCAGCGCATACCACGCATTTTTTTATTTACACGCGAGCCTGGCATTTCATTACAAGTGTTCCTATTCGCTACTGGTTCTGGAAACTATGAGGCTAAATATATCAGTAAGTCAATAACGTGAGTGAAAATAACAAATGTGCGCCCAGCGCATAGTCTGACTACCGCCGCAAAGTTTGTTGTTACGGATTATGACACGTCTGGTTGACTCATCAGTGGATATCTAGCCGTACATTGGCCTAAATGAGCGAGGTGGAAAATATGCAACGCGACGACGCGCCGCGCATGCAAACCAGTGATAGCACTGGTGTATACAAATTAATTTTCGACGGCGAATACGATAAATATGTTAAAGAAAATACGTGACTCGAGTCACCAAGCTCAAGTCCGAGTCATCGTGGTCGAGCGTGAGTCCATTATCCAGTGTGATTGGAGTCGAGTCCGAGTCGAGTCTGAGTCCTGGACTTGAGTCATACAACACTGGTCGTTTCAAACGTCCATGCCTATATCCAGCAAGAAATGAGACCAAGGAGTACCCCCCAACATGTCCAATCGCTAAACACGCTATAGACTATTATTACGTAACACACCCCCTAGCGTCTTAAAGTGAAACAATGACCAATACAAAGCAGGGGGGTCCTCTCCGTCTCATATCTTGCTTCATATGTCCATGCCAATGCAGAGAGCAGTGTGCTAACCATTGTACAAAAGCACTAATCCACAACAAAATGTTTTCTGGAATTTGAGAGGGCCATGCATGGGAATGTCCGGAGAAACGTCCCTGAATAGATGTTCTCCTGTGATGTCACAATCGTCTGGACCGCAATGTGTTGTGATGGTAATGGTGGATAGTGTTGCGATGGTAATCTACTTAGGCCTTTGGTCTATTGACTAGTCAAGCATGCTGCGTTCACACGTGCGCTTGTACGCGGTTGAAGCTGCCCGTAGGAATACAATCACCGTGGCCAAAGCGGTCCTCACGTGGTGGTATTGTTTACATTTAGCGCATCCAGTCACGCGGGTGAAAAAGGTTAACGTCGTGAAGGGCTCCATTAAGTCTTGTGGGGGATTAATGGAAAAGAGGAAGGAAATACGGTTTTCCTTTCGAAAATTACTACAGAAAGATTTTACCAGCAAGGCAATTTAGAATTGCTACCTAAAACTGAACGCAAGATTACTGAGCAGCAGAAACAGTTAAACACGAAGTGCCTTGTCTTTAATATAATTCATCTGAACGCACCACGCAAATCCATTAGTTTTCACAAAACTGACATAATTATTGGACAACAGCAATAACCGGCGAGCTCATCAAGACCTACATCGGGGAAAACATTTTCAGCGCAAATAATTGACGTCGAGAAAACTGTGGCTTTTGTACTAAAATTTATCGGTCTTGAATCTCTTTATTGAAATTGGTCTTTTAAAGATACGGCTATAAGTTTCACCTATGTAGTGGATCTGAGTTAGTGGAAGTATTATTACTGAGGCAAATAACCACTACATACAGTTTCCCATTGTACCAATTGCTTATATTTGGCACACTGGAAAAAATTCTGTTATGCTCAGTCTTTAGTGTAATGGAATGTAATCTACTTGTTCCAGGAAAAGGACACGACTTAAGAGGTCGATAATCGTTGGAGGAAGCCTAAGGATTCTGAAACGGGAGAAATACCCGAACAACATCTGTCATCGATGCTTAATTCAACACCAGAAATCCAGCTCGAAGCCAAGCCAAGTCGAAGAAGATTGATCGATACACCGGGATTCAAAATGAGTTTGCTTGCTGGCCAAGCAGTAAAAAAAAAACGTTCTCGCTTGGCTTTGCCTTGCTTCGCGTTGCAAGTTTACAGAAGGCAGGAAATACCGCGTTGAAATAAATCTCCTGAAAACACGTTGATTAATGGTGCTTTCCAAACTATCCCGGAACAAATATGTCTCAGGTAAGTTGACAAGGCAGTCTTTTAATTCCGACAATTCTCTCCTTTGTATGCTATGACAATTTACACAAAGACTTCGGAGGAGGATAAATACCTAAATTTACACAATTTCCTATTTTACACAAATGAATAAATTAATGTCACTTCAGCCAGATACTTTTTGAATTTGGTGCGATTTCATGTGTCACGATTGTGGAAGAATCATTGCCGAGGTGGTAGCCTACGGCTGTTTTAGAGTGAAGGCGCAATGCAGTTTTATTGTACACAATTTCTCTGCATCTTTGTACTCTTCTTCGTTGAATGAAAAGTCTTTTACACGCCTTATTTAGTTCGATGTACTGAAAAGTGCATGTTTATAAATAACTAAAATTATAGTAAAAAGATAATCGATGACTCGCGGTGTCGTATCAGTTGCCTGATGAAGGCTAGCAGCACTAGCAGCCGAAACGTCGCTACCAGCAACACGACACCGCGAGTCATCGATTATCTTTTTACTATATTTGTCATCCACTGCGGTGATTATGTTTATCTCTTCTATTAACTAAAATTATCCATGGAACTGAGGGCACTATTGCTGTGACATCATCTAGGGAAGACATGGTTCAATGCACTCATTAACATAAAAGCCAAAAAGGCGTTAAAATACCCTTTAAAATAATGAAACAGAAGTTAAAAGTTAGGTTAACTGAGGCAAAAAGGTGCATTTTAGAGGTTTGTAATCAAAAATCTATTGCTGCCACCCTTTACTATTCGAACTGTGACTAGTCCAAAAATGACTTTCAAATTTTACGGGTAACAGAAAACGTGTATTTAGAATTTCAGAGGATGGAGGGACTGCCATTCTCAAGTGATTCAAGCTGTAACTGGCACCCTCATAGGTTTTGATGGACGAACAACATCATAAGATCGATAGTATAAGTTTGAATTTGCCAAAAGCCATCCCCTATTAAATGGCTCTGCTAAAGAGGCTGTGCAGGTTTAAAATCTAGTTGCTAGAGTTTCAGGATCTTAATACAATGTTATACAATCAGACAAAAATAGGAGAGTTATTAAAAATGACAAAAAAGGTAAGAAAAAGAGACACGTAAACTTGTCACTAGGTAATTATATAAAAGGCCTATAGCTAAACTTTTTGGGAAGATTTTACAGTCAACGTTGCCATTAAACACCCCCTTGAAGTGTTCCAAACAGCTGAAGCACGTGGACGGTCATTTGCTTCGCCAAAGTTCATTCGTGACCGGCGGCATATTAATTAAGTAAGCCTTAGCAGCTCCCTTCCTCCCTCCCTGGTGAGTGCCAGACTCAGTAGGCCTACAATCTTCAATGAAAAGACAACCTAAAATGACATTTTACACTCAAGACAGCATTTTTGGGTGGCAGCAGAAAAACCGTATTAGATCATTATTAGTCACGACCATTACCACCTTGAGTTTGACCCGAGCGGTCATTTTCAAGGTCAGTATGTGCTTTCTTGGATTTTGTGAAGGAGTTGGCCAATTTCATGTACGTGTTTTATGCAAAAGTATCTTTACAATAATTTGTGAATGAATACGTCGCAGCTCAGATCGGAGTAGACGGCAAATAAATATATTTCTCCTCCACCTATTTTATTTAAATGAAGGAGTCCCTGGCACGGGGTCATTTATTTAACGAATAATTCAGTGATTTCATTATTAAATCTTAACACTGAATTCTGTTGTAGAAAACCTTAGTACATCCGAAAACGGTGCTTCAGTTAAAGTAGTACAGCCGGTATATTGTACCTTTTAGCGGAGAAAACTGCCATTTTGAACCCCTTTTTAGCTGCTTCGGCCACACTGCCGAAGCTATTGTTTTCGTTTTCTGGTTCGCGATGGTGAAGTATAGGACACTTTTCAACAGAAAGGAACTGTTACCGTACTGAGAAAATTTCATAACGATCAGACATTGCCTAATATGTTGAATTAAAATTCGCAAATTGTGGTGAAGTCATCATGACGTTAAGATTTTCCAACAAATGGATATCAAATAGACCTGCTGTTTAGAAAAGGCTCTGATTCCGTAGCAGATTCCTGTAGTTTAAATACTGAAACTCACATGGGGGTGCCATCAAGAAATTTCTTTCCAAAAAAATGCAGCGTGTATCGAGGGGTCCAATCATCTTTACTTTGTCCGTTTCCAAAATGAATAAACAAAGGAATATTGGGGCGTAGACCATGCGAGGCTCGCCCATTCGCTGTTGTACCGTTTCAAGCCCTCAATGACCAGCTTCTGGCCCTGACAACGGAGCAGTCCTGGGCATCTGCTGAACAACTCTCCATGTCTTCAAGCTCGTGTTTCCTGTGGATCTGTAACGCCCATTCCGTTCCACTGGCATATTTTGACACCTTAACATGTGCTTAAAAGCCACTTTGAAATCTGGGTGCGAGGTGGCGTAGATGATAGGGTTCACGGAGCTGTTACAAAACAAAACAACGGCTCCCCAAGGGGCTAGACGGTAACTCCAGACTGCAGAGGAAATGATAGACACGAAGTAGGGGCTCAGGCAGAAGACGAACGCCAAGACGATGTAGAGCAGGTTCTTGGTGACGTCAAGTTGCCTCTTCCACAGCTTCTTCCTCATGGCGCGGCTAGATACTCCGCCGCTGACCTTATCCGAGATAGACGGGGCATCTGCTCGGGCCATCTTCTGCGACGTTTTCCGGACATAGCAGAAGATTGAAGTGTAGCTGACCACAATGGCAAACAACTGAATCGGGTAGTTGATTGCCGTGACAAATGTGCTGTAGTAACTTGAATACGGATTTGATCTGACCCAGGTACAAGATTTGTACAGCTTTTCGTAGCCAAGTTCACCGACGTCGGTGACGACTGGTATCAAGGCGCAACAGAGCGGAACAGCCCAGGCGAAGATCACCATCAGGGCGAGCTTACGGGAGGTGCAGATGCGATGTGTGGTGAAGCGAGACTTGGTGATACCCACCCAGCGGTTGATGGCGATCAGGGCCAGGTTGTTGATGCTACATCCGATTGTGGTCACAACAACGAAGGCAGAGGCCGTGCACAGCCAGGGAGCCCTTGGTATGGGCCATTCATCCCCACCGAGGATCGCCACGGCTTGCCAGGGTGTGAAGAGACAAGTTGTGACGTCTGCCACAGCAAGGTTGACCACAAAGACGTTGGTGGCTGTCTGGAGTTTCTTAGATAAGGCGACTGCAATGATAACGAAGCAGTTACCGATCGAACCCAAGATGGCTCCGCTGATGAGCACAGCAGCTATAATGTGCACCTCGTAATGATATTTGTACACCACAATATCTGCATCAAAATCAGTCGCATTGTGACTGTCCAAACTCTGTTGCTCAGGGCTTGAAGACATACTTTGAGCTTAGGCGATCTCAGATGATTTTAACAGCAGAGAAGTTCTAGAGCAGTGGCGATGTGGGTTTCGCGCATTAGTCGTTCGAAACCAGCACTTTAAATGTCTTCTTTTCGGAATAAATTGTGGATTTCTCCCTGACTGAAATAAACAAACATGTGCAGTGCGATTTATCTTTTCAGCTTCTTCACTGTCTCCTGTTCAGCGATATTTTCCCGATATGAATTGCTAGCAGCTAGAAAATGAATTAACGGCTGGTACACTTTAAATCCGCGAACGGAGCGAGTTACTGCCCGATGAAACAGCCTGTAACTAACTCGAGTTTGTTGATGAAAGACGTCTGTCCCTGAAAATCATCCTCAGCGTGCCCTCGGCAGCTACCTCGGCGAGTCATTTGTTGGGTAAGCGCGCTCTGTCGTCAGCGATTACCAGGGATACGCGGCCCGTAAATAGGTCTTGTAATTGCAAGCTTTACTCAGATCCCGACGGTCTTGCTGAAATTGACCAATGATCCAAAACTAATGAGGTCTGGTTCTCTGATTGCGCATGCGCATGGTTATTACGAAAAAGTGGGAAGGCAGCCTTATAAAAACAAATACGACAATTTACCCCGCTGCTGAATGAACTTGCCACGAGAACCTTTCCTCGTTAATTTTGGACGTCATTCATTGGAGTGCGACGGCGACCGGCAACGGCACTCGCGGGCGTAGGTCCATTTTCAAAGCAGTTAACAGTACAATGTTGAAACGAAACCAAGCACCGCAAATAGGTCAAACCAGTCAACGGCGGGCATTTTGTATTGACACTGCGCTTCTCCATTCTATTTTTTTCGCCTCCTTGTCAGTCCTCGTCAAACTGTTAGGGAAACATTCAGAAAATGAGTGGTTTTCATGTACTACAGCGTTTTTCCTGTCTCATATCATCTTCCCAAAGCTACGCACACTGATTTACGTGGTTATTCCACAATACTTAATAACTTAGCCCTCATCGACAGTATAGTTTTGTTTCAGTTTCCATCACATCAAATAACATTACACGATTTCTCACTTTAGCGTGTCGTCTTGTCTGTGACTGAATTCCCGACTCCAATACTGCAATTAACAAATGAAACTGTCTCACGCGGACCCAGCTAAATTTACACGACCTTGTAAACAATGCGCCTGAGAAGACTGATGTTTATCAATTAGCAACTGTGATTTAGGTCAGTGAAACTTACAAGACGTTACAATACACTCTAAAATGTTATCCATTTCTCGTTCAAATTTACGGATACTTTTCATTTCTCAATAAACAAATAGATCTAGTCATTACAGAATACACTGTGTTCATTAATATGCGAGTTACCATGGCCACCGTTAATAAAACTAGATTACGAAGGGGCTTGCTAAATGGCACTTGTCACTATTTATTACTGAAATCGATTGCCCACTAGGATCCTCACCTCCACGAAATTAACTTTGAAAGTGGCAAACATACGGGACCTCAAGATATGATAAATGTCCTGTGGCTACATGGTAAAATCAACAGGCCAAATTCAGGTGGAGGACAGGCCAAATTCAGTCACTAGCGACCTTAAGTCTACCGCTGGTCGACTTACAGGTGCCCTGGATATTATTGTTTGCGGGGGTTTATACTAAGATAAATCGACAGTGTGGTTGGTTGAACTTGGCCGTAAACGCCGGCGCTGTGGAAGATAGGGTATCCTCGATTGCTGCTGACATATTTCTATCGCGGGTCCAAATACCTGGGTATCACGTAAGATCACGGTGTCGCTGCCTTGTCTCTTTTTTACGCGGAATTCTGTACATTGCGTTTGAAAAAGGTTTCACAATCGCCTCAACCCGTGGCTGTTTGCCCATATCTGGAACCTGAAAAGACTACATGAGATTGTGCCCACCACCGTTAGGCCTACCAAACGAAACATTAAAGAGAAATTCTCGTTTGGAACTGGGCCGAAATATATTATGGGTATTACCTGATTACGTTTAAGTGAGCTTTTCTGCTTAAGTAACTCCAACATGACAAACTTTGGCAGTAAAGATACAAATCTGTCAAAACTGATGTTAATCTGAACCCCCCCCCAAAAAAAGGGGGAAAAGAAAAAGAAAGAAAGAATGAAAGGAAAAAAATACCCTTTGGGATTAGGACCAAGAACACTCTCAGTGTTTTTCTTCACAACACCACCCAAGAACACTGCTTTTTTCTTTCTTTTGTTCCCACGGTCCCACATAATGACACTGAATCGGTTAATACGCAGTTCTGGTGTCAATACCATGATATATTTCGGCCCCGTTCCGATGAGGGTCATTTCTCTGTAAAAGCCTGAATCCCGTTGAGGCACGTATTGCACTGATAATATCTTTAACTCCGTAGATCACAACCGATTGGCCACTGTCCAGTAGCTCTGAACAATTTAGGTGTGCAGCTGGAAGGAATTGGTCAGCGATTTTCAAAAACCTTGGACACAGAGCATACGCAGTGGGACAATCGTGTCATATGTGGCAGCGAACTACACGCCGCTCTAAGTTCCTACGAGGTCTTGGGCAGGGCGCCCTCGGTTAGCACAATAATCTGTTTTTACATGCAGTTTGCCAGGCCGAGCTTGCAAAAGAACGCAGAGTGAGATTTCTCATTGTTAAGCGCACGTGCGCCCCCTTCAAGCTTCTGTTTTCCAGGTCAAGATGGGTAGATATCTAATATATTGTGTGCCAGCATGATTACCCAAGTAAACGGCGAAGATGGTCTGGCTCGATCAGAAACACATTGCTCTTGAAGCTGATGCAATTCCCAATGCAGATCACAGACATCAAGTAGTAGCTGTCTTCTGCCAATACATCGGCCAATTAAAATGAGATAAGCCTAACATGGTATCTCGACGCGAAAAGTGCCTACTTTTCCAACAGTCTTCGCATACAGACGAATCCGGTGACCATGGTGACGCTTTCATTCGTCGTTTATAACGGTCCATGCCAATGGACATTGTGCTAACCATTCTACATAAAAGAGGAAGGTAATACGTGTTTCTTTTCGAAAAGGCTTAGAAGGTTTGTTTCTAACCATATGTTGGCTTAACCAAATATCAGTTATCTCAACAGTAAAAATACGGGAGGAATTTTTCCTGGTGGGTCGGTCTTTTTGTCGCACATTCCTTAATAAACAACTAACAATTTATATTTGGACTCTTAGAGCTAAACGTTCACGACAAAAGTAAATATCAATATGCCACACTGCTGATTACTATCAAACCATTGACCGTCGACTCCAATACTGATAGACTTTAGACTTGCAAGTGGAACCAACAGAGCTACTGTTTGAGGCCGAAGGACTAAAAGTATGCATTTAATTTCCGTGGGGCATTACGCAGGGCGCGACATAAGCTGCTGTATATTAAAGCAAGCCAATCATAGTTGAAATACTTTGTCCCCGGGATGTGAGTTCCGTGGAACTACATACCAAGGGTAACGGTAATAAGAAAAGATCCAAAGGCCAGGAAAATTATAAGAAGTTGTCGCATTTTTCGTTTTTTCGTTGCTCTGCAGATCTCTCTCCCTCACAGTTCAAGTTTTGGCCTACCAGTATCTGGATACCATGGTTGACTGGCAGTGCACAAACCAAAGAGTAACTTACAAGGTGTCCAAATGTTTCAAGCAGCTAGGGAAATATCAAATGAATACGTACATGCACGGCTATTAAAATAAGATCCGAACACACGCCGCTCTCTGAAAGTAATCGCACAATAGTACATTTAAGGCAAAGTCTGACACTAATCAAAGGTGGCCAATACAAATAGTAGGCAATACGAGAGTAGTGTTCTTGCAAATATTAATAAGTTCAAAATGGTATAACAATGTCTTTTTAATGGGCCTATACGCACTGACGACGCCACTCTTTATTTTCTTACGAGATAAAGATGCAGACGACAGATTTGAAATCAAGCTCAGCAGTAAAAAAAAAGCGTACATACAAAGCTTGATGTTACCAATACACACGCTACTGTAAACGTATCAAATGAAACGGGCCTTCGCAGAACTGCTGCTGAATCTGGCAATAAGCTACTGTAAAAGACAGCATAATAAACTGCATCCAATTATATGAACAAGAATGAATCCCACAGCGTTATTCCCTTGCATTGGTATTAGGTGGTTGGCCTTTAATGGCTAACTTTTTATGAATTGTCGGCCTTCTCGATATTGTTCTGCGTGCATTAATTTGATGCGTTGTAGCTTTTAATACTATTACGAAGAATTTGAAGTGGACGACGAACCCTTGAGAATTCCAATGAAATGTAACAACAATCGAGATAAAGCCATGCATTGGTTATTATCTTATTACAGCGGTGAGGTAAAATGATGAGACAATGCAGAGATAACAGTATATGTACGTGAAAGAGCAAAAAGTCACTTGAACTCGAGAGGAAGACAACTGTCTCTGACACTGCTGCGCTACTCTCTAAATCGGAAAGGTTGAAATTAGGGACAAGACGTTTTAGAGTGAAAATCACTCTGAATTTAGACCGACAAAGGCTGAAAATAGCCCCTTCCAGTGGAAGCTCGAGTGAAATTTCCATCTTCTGGAGTGAAGAAATTTCAGTCCAATTCGCCTGGTCCTTAATTTCAATCGGAGGGATTGAATTTTCACTCGAATAGAGTGAATTTTCACTCTTTGGAATTTAGAGAGTAGTTTCAAAATCTTTTGGTGTTTTGTGTGGTCGAATTTCTCGTCATGAATTTCAATCCATTTTTCCCTTTGAATCTTTTTTTCTCGGTATTTTAAACCAATCTGATAGTGGCGTTCAGTTGCTTCATTTTTTTTTATACATTTCTACTTTCCGTCAGCTTGATAATGCAAGGCCCAGTGTCAACGCGTGTCCGTGTCCGATTGCACCCAACTAAAAATGGCACACAAGACCTCATCAACGTGTCAAATAGAAATAATTGGTGAGCGTCACACGTAATTGAAAATGCGATACGCGCCAGCACCTTTTAAACGACACATGACGTTTGATGTTCTTTACCTCTCTGTTTTCAGTGTTAAAAACTAAGATCCAGTTCGGTCCTTTAGTAGTGCACTCCTGATGTAGGCTGGTGATGTGCCATGTATGAATATACTTAATGAAATATTACATACTATAATAGCTTACTCAAAGCAAGCCGCTTGGCAAAATATCTCAGATTTTCTTTGTCAATGTTTGGTTTGGTACCTCAAATCCCAAAGCCTATCGATTTCAAGGTACCTTAAAAACACTATCGACCGACTTTGTCAACCTCGCTCAAAATGTGGGGACAATACTCGTTGATGAGGCCATACTCTATAATTCAAAAAATTATTGGATGATTTTCTGTACTTTGGGGAGAGGAACGGAATTCCCTTGAAGGAAAATTGAAGAGGAAATCTGATTTATCACCAGCTGTATAGTGCATTTAAGGATTGACACTATTGATTATCACTTTTGCTCGCCTCTCCATCGTTACATCAGGGACAGTTTGGGAGGTCCAACGTTGTTATTCAAATTATACTCGCCACCATACGTAACATTGTTACCTGCACAATGCTTCTCTTTTGTGTGCAGCGTCGAGAAAGAAAAAAATCGGAGCAAGACAAAATTATGACAGATTCCCGTGTAAAGTCTCATTACTCTTTCGCATTGCCTGGTTACTCTTTGGTATGACCTCTCTGCTTCCCAAATATACTGCAACAAATTCCTGGTTATGTTTATAACTATAATGAAAGTATTGGAAAAATTGTGTTTATTCAAATTCGTGAAAAATTAAATCTGCACGACGTAAAAGGTTTTTGTTTTTGTTTTTTGTTTTTGCAAATTAAGTGCGTTCTGTATACTCCGCACAGGGTGAGCATTTTCTGAGAAGATGTTCTTCGAGGTTTTTTCCTATCCTTTTCCGATCCTTCTGTTTCTGTACAGAATAGGTACCTTCCCAAATCGTATCGATTGGCACGTGTTTCAAGCTAGCAGCCGTTTTCGGAAACAAATAACTGGCACAGCAGCAGCACTGGCGGGGAATTTTGCCAGCTCTTTTGCTCTTATAACGCGGAGAAAGGTCACGTGAAGTCGTTTGCTGTATGCTCATTGTTCCTGCTCTGTGGCAACCCAAAGTGCATGCGCAGAGCAATGTTTAATATCCCGGGCATCTGTTAAGCGACGGTTACCACACAGCCATATCCAGAGGTGCCTTTTTTTACTGCTGTCTGCGTCACAACAAGCTCGGGGAATGTTTGCGCGCATATTGCGTTTACTCAACACAGAGCATTTGCTGAGTCAGAGATCATCTTCGATAACAGGTTTTCCTCATAAGTTGCACGAAGACCTGCATCGACGTGTCAAAACGGCGAGGTGTTGGTAGCTCCTTGTCGTCAAAGTCCCTCCTCATGATTTAAATTGTTACTAAATAACCTTCCCAATGTTCGGGGCTTCATACAAATAAGCATACAGACGTATGGCAGCCCAAACGTTTAAATCAGTGGTAATGAGTCCTCAAGCGACAACAAGCAACGAGCGACACAACAAGACAACACAGCCGAGCAGAAAGCCGTTCGTGGCCCCGACACTTCTCGAAAGGGTCACTGAAGTAACCATCGGAAACGCTACCCGTTTGAATTTGGAAATCTGATCATTTATCGATAAGTACCGAACTAACAGATGCAAGGAAGTACCCGTTTTCTCGAGAACAATCGATTAGTTTCTACAGTTAATACCTTTTCGGGTGCTTTTCCAACCGTTCTTGGAATTGGACAGTTTTGACAGTTTTTCGTGCGAAAATCCGAGCACAATCTTGTATCGGCCACCAATACCAAGAGAACACAGATAAACAATGGAAAGTTCGACCAATTCCCCATTTGTGTCAGGTGAGAAAAACTCGTCAGACTCTTATGAAATCAACTCCGAGGATGGAATTATAGTGTTTCGATATTTCTTTGAGAGACAGATCATATCGGCCATGCTTGTCACTGCTACAGTGGTAGGAAGCCTCGGGAACTGCTTTGTCCTTGCGGCTGTTGCCCTATCCAGAAAACTTCGGACAACTACCAACGTCTTTGTGGTCAACCTAGCAGCCGCTGATATGCTGACTTGCCTTTTTCTACCCTGGCAGGTGGTGGCGATCCTGGGCAGCGACGGCTGGCCGATACCGGCCGCCCAATGGGTGTGTGCCATGGCAGGGTTTGTCATCGTAGTCACCTACGGCTGCAGCATCAACAGCTTGGCCCTGATCGCCATCAACCGCTGGGTGGGTATCACCAAGTCTCGTTTCACCATCCGCCGTATCTACACCGCTCGTAAGCTCGCCCTGATGGTTATCTTCTCGTGGGCTGTACCGCTCTGTTGCGCCTTGACACCAGTCCTCACTGACGTCGGTGAACTTGGTTACGAAAAGCTGTACAAATCTTGTACCTGGGTCAGATCAAATCTGTATTCAAGCTACTACAACATATTAGTCATGGCAGTCAACTACCCGTTTCAGATGATGGCCATTGTGTTCAGCTACATTTCAATCTTCTGCTATGTCCAGAAGACGTCGCAGAAGATGGCCCGAGCAGATGCCCCGTCCGTCTCGGGTAAAGTCAGCGGGGGAGTAGCCAGCCGCGCCATGAGGAAGAAGCTGTGGAAGAGGCAACTTGACGTCACCAAGAACCTCCTCTACATCGTCCTGGCCTTCGTCCTCTGTCTCACGCCCTACTTCACAGCAATCGTAGTCACAACAGATTGGACCTACCGCCTCCTTCCCTGGGCCGGGGCCTTTCTGTTCTGCAACAGCTGTGTCAACCCCATCATTTACGCAACTTCGCACCCGGACTTCAAAGAGGCGTTTCGGTACATGATAAGGTGTAAAATCCCCAAGGGTAGCTCAAGCCAGCAGTACACTAGCCGCACCCCCGTCAGCTCGCATGTTGATCACGGGTACGCAGCAGAAAACAGTCAAAGACCGTGAACGCCAATCTTGGCGTGGACGACATAATCTAAACTAAATTGTGTGGAAATACCACAAGATATGATGATAAATAACAACAGATATACGTGAGGGATCAGCACTGATCGATCAAACTACATCATTAGTCTCCGGCCTACGTTCATACTGAACTGGAGGTTTTTTCCGCCCATGGGCTAGGCAGGTACTCTCAATTAAAGCACCATAATTTTCTACCTTTGCATTTTGGAAGATTTGCAACAAGAAGTACAAAATAATAGCGTGATATGCCAAATATCTGGTTGAAGTTCAGCTGCATGTTTGAACGCAGTCGTCTAGTTTGCAGTGTAGAAGAATTATCAAATAAACTTTCGAAAGAACTGTGAGAAACATCTTTTCGAAAAAGTTTCAAACTAAGCAGAATCCTTTCAAGGGCATAATGACAAATCAAACAGAGACAAGCAAGGAATAAACCACGCATGGATTGATGAATTAGCTTCTCAGTGATGACACCAAAGGAGGAAAAAGAAGCATTTTTCAACAGGAACTGCCTTTAATGGCCCTGCTGAGTTAATGCTGAGGAAGTCAAATTGCATTTTCTCCAAAGAAATGTACCCTCAATGGGTCGCGTCGTTATTAGGTTGTCAGAATGAAACGTCCAATTGGAAGGCCACTCAATCAAAGTCTAATTATCAAAAATACTGAAGAGGTTTGACAATCAGTCCCACAGTCCGCTGCCAAATTGAATGATATTGCACTGTATGACATTAGCAGAGATTTACACAGAACGATTTCATACTCAGTATTAACTACCATTACATATTTCATGTGAACCGTCCGTCCATGCGTAGGTACAGAAATTAAAAAGTCGGTTCTCTCAAGATAATCCGTCATACAACAGGACGTATTCATTTACGTCTCTCCGGGAACGCTGTTAAACAAAATAGTTGCATGTTGTTGAGTACTGGAATGTTATTCGTAGGACTGTTTATAAGCTTCGTATATACCGTATTTTCTGATTTAGAATAAAGTTTGGTAAATTTGCCAAACTGTAACGATTTTGCAGTTCTTAAACTTTGCAGTTGCCTTGGCGTTTTCAGGTTAATACCAGGACAAATTAACTATTGGTTGGCAACAGCATAGTTAATGTCTCTGTTGCAAAGGTGGCAAGCATAAGATTACGGTTTCATTGCCTTGTGTCTTGTTTTCAAATGGGATTCTGTGCAGGGCTGTTGAAAAAACGTCAGTGTACTTAGTATGTAGCTGCGTTCGTCTACATAATGGACTGAAATTCTCGAGCACGTAATGAAATGATAATATTTTGATTTCCAAGATCGAGACAGATTGGCCAATGTGCGGTAGCTTTGCATACATTTTATGTGCAACTGGAACTATCTGGTCTGGAATTTATAAAAAAAACTTGGACAAAGAACATGCGCAGTTAGACAACCACGTCAAATGCACCGACGAACTACGCGTAGCGCTAGATTCTGTTCTCGTGGTCAAGATAGGTTGATATCAAAGATACTGCGTGCCAGTTTGATTACCCATGTGAACAGCAAGGACAGTCTGGATCGATCGAAATCACGACAACGGGGCTGTGGAGGAAACAAAGCATGATATTTTTCACCAACGTGACCTAAGTTTCACCACGTACGTGTCTATTTCTCGCCGAAACCAGACACAAACTCGCATGTAATTTCAACCTGGCGTTACCCATGTACTATGCATGCATTCCTTTGATTATAATCTGAAGATTCTTTTTAGAGGGTCCACTTTCCCTTTTTTTCCCATTCTTTACCGTCTAAACTCATGACACGCTGATGATGATGGTTTGGGAGTACCAAGGGATGCCTCACTGCACACTCGAGTCCTAAAATATTAAGAGGGCACAGGTTTTCAAAATTGGGAAATCTAAGTTGTGACTCTCCCTGTTTTTGTTTCGTGGGTGCTTCTGTTTTTTTTTTCTTTTCTTTATTTTGGTCTTGATTCGATTTGTTCAGTGTGTAAATGGGACAAAGAATAGGGACATGGCAACCAGAGTTGAGGTTAACTGACCATTTTGCAAAAGAATAAGGACATATTACAAAAAATGGTCACAAGATATCTGGCAATTTTTGTGAATCTCCCGGTTGTCCAGCAGAATAAACCACGCCTGAAGAACCAAATTTGCATGATAACACTAAAAGCAATCCGTTTCGTGCTTGACTTTGAATTATCAACATTTGACAGGAATGACTTGATTCAGCAATGACTTCGTGCAGCAAACTTGACTGCTGTCGACTGGACTCGGAGAAGCAACTATGTGATGCCTGTATAGGTTTGATGGAGAGTTCAACATGGCGGGCACACAGTCCTGGGGACAGTATAGTCGAGGACCCTCTCTCTCTGTCTCCACGCATTTCAATCACCCCAATCCAAATGTAACAACTTTCTCGCCCCTGTGCAGCGGATCTCTTCATCGGGTCAATGGAATTCTGAGTGACGATAGAGCGGGATGCCGGAGAAAATTCATTTGCAACAACCTCGAGTTGAGAATCGTCTCAGGACCTGGATCTTCTGACGTTAAAAGCCGTGAGATGTGTTTCAGTGTAAGTGACCTTTTAGACCGAGGAAGCCAGAATATTTAGGCCTAGGTTGTACCACTTTTATTTTTTCCACAATTATGTTTCAACTTTCAATGTGCCTTATCCGTAAAACGATATCCGTTTTGAAGTTGGAATACGGATCACAAGCATTAAAAAATATTTGTCTCTTCCAAAACTTCGGCCCAGATCTAACAGAGTTTCTCGACGGGAAAGGTATCTACATTTCCAACAGTCTCTTACTGCTCCTGCAGACTAATCCGGTGACCATGGTAACGGTATCGATGGTCGCTTGCAAATGTCCATGCCGATAGAAGACAAACCACTGTTCAGAGCAACTGTTCCAGGCAACACTTGTGTTTTCTGTCATATTAAGACGGCCATGGAGAATGCGCCGTGAAACGTAAATGAATAGTGTACGGACGTCGTGGAGGGCTCCGCTACGTCTTTTAAGGGAAATGTAATGGAAAAGACGCAGGCAACTTGTTTTTCCTTTCGAAAAGACTTTAATTAAGAAGGACGTTATCAACATGATGTTGGCTCAACCAAACATCAGGAACATCTAAAGTAAAAGTACATGAAGAATTTCTCCGACAGGGACAGCCTTTTCGTCGCACACCCTTTTATCAACGACTAACACTATCAATTGAGGCCCTTTGGGCTAATGTGTGTAATAACGGGGAATACCTGCACAGGAAGAGAGCAAAATGATTGTGGGAAACAAGCAACTAAAACGTATACCTCATTATGCGTATAGACACGGCTGGAAATACGAACATCAACGATGCTATCCGACTGAGGATGGGAAGAGTTCGGAATATTTCGGCTATTCACGGACACGGGAATTCCTCTGGTTTTGATCACGTAGAAACCGGGTGATACCAGACCCTTGATTCGACGAAAATACTCGGAATCATTGGGTATGGCACCTAGACTACTACTGTATGAGGCTAAACATAAAGACTAATGGTATACAGTTAATTTCCCCAAGACCTTAAATAGGGGGCCACATAAACTGATGGACAGTAAGCCAAATTCAATCATAATACTGGGTGTGAATTCCGTCGAACTACGAAGGAAGGAAAGGCAAGGCAATTAATGAGTCGCTAGTTAACTAGTCACATTTTTCCGGAGCTCTGTCGAGCTCTCATTTCCTATGGTTTGGTGTCGTAAAATTTCTCAGGGTAGTTCAGCTGCAGTAAATTAGAAGCACCATCTCGATCTCACAGGTTAAAAACGGCAACGGCAAAAGACCATTCAAAAACTTTGAATTCCAGCTGCGGCATGAGTGACAAGACCTCAGCCAAATTGTGTAGAAGTACCGTAAGTTCTGACCATACCGTACTTTTAGACAACAGATCTGCATTGACAAACGCCATCTAAACTTTGGAGTGAACTGTGTGAAATTTATTTCTGAAAACGTTTCAATCTAAGCAGAACCCTTCTCCAGAGCAAATGATAAACAGAGATAAAAAAGGAATCAAACTAGAATGGGTGGAAAAAATAGTTTGTCAGTGATATAAACAGGAAGAAAAGATGCAAACTCCCAAATTTGTTTGTAAAGGTCCTGCTGAGTTAATGCCTAGGGACTCTAACGGCATTTGCGCGAAAGAAACTGACCCCCAACGTTACAGTTGTTGAAAGAAACGCCCAATCAGAAGGCAACTCAAAGTCACCCATCGCGGTTAAGATACCGTGTGCCAGCATCTTTACCCACGAAACAAAAAGGACAGTCTAGATCAAAATCAAGACAGCGTAGCCGTTAAAGGCAACAGAGCACAATATTCTTTGCGTATAGGGGAAACACAAATTCCACATACTTTTTTGTTTTTGTGCCGAAATAAGACGCAAAACCGCATATCAACTGGCAAGCAGGGCTGGGATTTGAATTTTTTCTCCACATAATAAGGACATTTTGGAAACGTGGTGACAAGATATCCGAAAATGTTTATGAACGAGGACAGGAGAGGTGTTCCCGATGCGGTCATGCGTTACACTTTTATGGACACAGAAATCGACTTAATGAAAATAACGCTGTGCGCGTTGCGTTCGGCGGTCAAAGTCGCCCCGGGAGCGCATTTGACGGTTGTGCAACGCTTGCTGCAAGCGTTGAAGCGCATATGGAAAGGCGTCTGAATGCCTCTTACTTGTGACAGATATTCATCGATTTGAAGTGTGGTACCTTGACTCACACAGGCTAACAATTTCAGGGCGCTTTAAAAGTAGTACCGACAGACTTTGCTAACCTTACTCCAAAACTTGGGGGAACAAACTCATTTATGAGGCCATCTCCATAATATAAACAGTTATTTGATTTTTTTTTAACTTCATAGGTCGGGGGATGAACGGAATTCCCTTGATGGAGATTACAGAGGAAATCTAATTCATCACCGGTTGCAGTGCTTTGGGGAATTGAAACTATTGATTATCACTTTCGCTCGCCTCTTCACCGTTATTGCCGGTTCACACTTCGCGCGAAACCGAACACAAAATCAAATTTGTGACGTCAAATAAATCATTCTCCTTGCGAGGTTCATACTTCGTGCGGAAGCAAACACGAACGCGAATTTGTGAGGGCAGATTAATATTCATAAAAGTTGAACACATTTCGACTCGAGCGATATTTTGCTGCCACTTTTTTGGCGTCAAATTTGCTTCGCTTTTCGCATTCGTCTGTGTTGAGAAGTATTGGGGAAAAAATGCATTCAAATTTGTGACCCAAAACTTTAAATACAACGCACAGCTATTAAGTGCATGCTGGCACAAATGACTCTTTTCACGAATTGATGAAAATGTTCTGCGTGGTTTCAGTGGCCTTTTCCTATCCCTCCTTATAAGTTTCTTTCCCAGTCTGTTGGCATTTGTTTCCAGCTAGCAGCCGCGAAGGCTGCAAGAGACTATTGCCTCTGAATTTTATAGTCATTTTTTCGTTGTATGCAATTATTGTTCCCGTTTTGTGGCGACCCGAAGCGCATGCAGGGAGCTGTGTTCAATACCCTGGGCACCTATAAATCCAGGCATTTCAACCAGCGGTTTATCCCAAGGTTACCTGTTAATGCTGATTGCGTCTCTTCAACAAGCTCGTTGGGGATAAAAGTTCGCGCCTGTTGACAGTGCTTTTGCTGAGTGGTAGATTATCTTCGAAAACGGAAGGTTTTCCTCATACATTGCACGAAGATCTGCATCAATATCGGTGAAAACTGAGAGGATGTCTCTCGCTCTTAGTTAGCGAAGCCCGTCCTAATGATTGCAATTAACCCTAACCCTCCTCAATCCTCCAACAGGTGAAGGATTCAGGAGGGTTAGGGTTAAGCAACATGTATTGATGGGCCAACAAGTGTTGAGGGCTTCATGTAGCAAAACACACAGACGAATGACAGCCAGTAAAAATTCACGGTGGTAAAGAGTCTTCAAAGGACAAGCGACGAGAAAACTATACAGAGACACACTGAAAACCGTTCGTGAGCCTCTTGAAAGTCCCTGTCACTTGAGTTATGCCACCAACGGAAGGAAAACCCATTTGAATTTCAGAGGCCTGGTCATTTGTAAATCAAATATCAAGTAACAGGTGAAAGGGAGTGACGGTGTGTGTCTCGGGTATCGCTACCAATCAAGCACAATGGAAACTTGACAAACGATATGGACTCTTAGGATGGAATTATCGTGTACCAATATTTCTTTGTGAGGCAGATCATATCGGCCATGTTTATTGTCGCAGACGTCGCAGAAGATTGCCTGAGCAGATGACCCGTCTATCTCGGATAAAGTCGGCGGCTAACTCCAGCCAGCAGTACATTAGAAGCACTACCGCCAGCTCACAGGTTGACCCCGACGACGCACAAGAGAACAGTAACAGACTTTAAATGCCAGCCACGGCATGGGCGACACTTACAGGCGAAAAGGCCGACTTTAAGTAAAAGTGATCTTAAAAAAAAAAGTGATATAACTATATAATATTAATTATTGGTGGTCGATCTACGGACAGCAGCAGTATCCAGCGCACATATACAGAAGTTGGTTGTACGGCCGGGCAGCAGGGAACAGTCAAAGACAGTGAATACAAGTCACGGCATGAGCGACACAATCTTAAGCCCAATTGGGTGAAAATACCGTAAGTTGTAATGATGAGAAAAAATACTAATTTTTGCCGACGATAACGGTCTGCAGTATACGAAAATACTGAACTGATTTTTCTCTATAAACGGACCAGGCAGGTGCTCTCACTTGAAACATCATAATGTCACAATCATAAAGCTTCTCAGGCTTGGAATAAATAAATCGTTGACGACAAGAAATTGGTTGAAAAGTAAAACGTTCTAAATAAACACAACGGACCAAATGCTACGGACATTCCTAGATAAAAGAAAGAGAGAACAGAGAGGGTGACATGCTGAATACCTGGCTGAAGTGCAAGTATTCTGCAAGGTGAATAAAGTCTTTAACTTAACCGAACTAGACAGAACTGTGTTAATTGTCTTTTCGAAAAAGTCTCAATCGCTACATATGCTTTCTTACGAGCAATATGACAAACAAAGACAAGGAAGGAATGGATAGATGGAATAGCTTCTCAGTCATAATGAAAAAGGAGAAAGAAGCGTTATCTAGGAAAAATTGCCTTTAATGGCCTCGCTTAGTTGATCCCGAGGGAATCTAACGGCATTTATTCCATACAAAAAGACTCTTGAATGAATTGTCCAAACGGAAGGCCACTCAATTAAAGGCTACCCATAATATCAATTACATTGAAAAAGTTCGACAATCAGCCCTATCATGGTTAGCAGGATCAGGACCAAAATGAATTGGAACAGGGCCAGAATGACCCGGGAGAATGTAACCTTTGACCTGCAAAAGGTCAATAGTCCCAGGAAATGTCTTAAATGTTTGATACTGAACTGTGTGCCACTATCCGCGATTTCGACCGACCAACTGCATATTTCATGCAACTAGCGTTTATACTTAGGTATTGAAATCAGTCAGTCTCACAATGAAACGCATTTTAGTTAATTCTCACAGAAAACTCTCCTGTACATAATAGCTGAATGTTTTTGAGTACTGAAATTGTCATTTATGGAACTGTTAACGAGTTCCGTAAGTACAAGATTTTTCTGATTTAGAATTTTAAGTGCTTGTTAACGTTGACTATTTATCCCCAACATGCAGGTCTTAAATATTGTAATCCCAATGTATAGGCCCTATTGTGTCAATTTTGGTTTAAACCAGTATGAATCGAGAAGTGATTGGCATTGGCCCTAAATGCTGGCGCTGTGGCAGATAGCACCATTAATGTCTTTTCAGCACGACTTTTTATCGCCCGTTCAAATACGAGCGTGCCATGTAAGATTACGTTTCATTTCCTTGTGTTGTTTTTACGTCGGATTCTGTGCAGATCTTTTGAAACTAAGCGTCAGAGAACCTAACATATGGCTGTGTTGGTCCATATTTGGACTGGAATCCATGAGTATGTATTCGATCAAGATTATGACACTGACTCAATCAATATTTTCCAGTGACCCTGCATAATTTATATATTATGTGTGCTGGTGGAACTAATTTGTAAAAAAATATTATTATATATTTTTCATACACAAAACAAGCGCAGTCGGACAACCGCTTCAAATGAGCAAACGAATTACACACAGCTCTCAGCGAGGTCTTTGGAAGGGCGCCCTCGGTTGTCTATAGTACATGCAGTGCATCACTTGTTATCCACACCGAGGTAGTAAGGGTGTAATGTCCAAATTCAAGGAAAATTCTCCACCAGGCCAAGGCTCTTCATCGGTTAACCTAATAAAATTTGAAAATTCAATGAAATCTGAAGGACCAAACAAAACATTTGTATGGTTTGAGAGGCCTCGGATACTCCAAGAGCCTGCCATGGGGCTCCAAACTCAGTGATTTTACACAGTTTTCAATGGACCTTCAAATAGTTCAGTGCATCCGTAAACGTACACAGAGGGTGGGGTTTCTCGTTGTAAAGTGCTCCCCCATCAAGTTTCTTGACGGCCAGGATAATCTACAGGCTGTTTTTGTGGTCAAGATAGGTCGATATCTGACATACTGCGTACCAGTTTGATTACCCAAGTAAACGGCAAGGGCGGTCTGGGTCGATTGAAATTACGACAGTGGGGTTGTGGAGGCAAAAGGGCATGATACCGTTCCCTGACATGACTTACAAACTCATATGTAAATTCAGCCTGACATGTTCAATGTACGTATCCCCTTGATTGTAATTTGAAGATTCTTTTAGGGGGTTCCAATGTTTTTTGAAAGCAGGGATTTTTCCACATTGACATTAAAATCCTAGCAAGTTGATGCAAATCGTTAGCGCGTTTCAAGGGATGCCTCACTACACACTCTGGTCCAAAACTTTAGGCGGGAAAAGGGAAGGGGTTGAATAATGTTTTCAATATTGGGGAATCCTAGATTTTACTTTTTGTGTTTTGTTTTCTTTTGTTTCTGATGCTTTGTTGTTGTTTTTTCTTGTTTCGATTTGGTCTCTGTCTAAATCGAGACAAAGAATAGGGGTGTAGCGAGTAGAATTGGATTTAACTGATATTTTCACCAAAAATTAAGGATTTTTGCAAGGATGGTCACGACGTTAATATTGGGGCATGCTCCAGAACAAGGAGCGAGGAAGTATTGGATGACTAATCTCTTAGTTTCCCGACTAAACCTCGCCCGAAAAAGCAAATTTATACACCAAATGCAAGTTTGGCATGGTGAACGTTGAGCCGTCAATGTTTGATATGAATCTAGCAGAGAGCAGTTACTTGATTCATACTGCCAACTTTACATCCGTCGATTGGACTTGGAGGAGCAACAGTGTGACGCATGAAGGTTTGACCGAGAAATGTGACGAGCAGACAGGCCTCGGAGCCTGGTGACGGTTTAGTCAAGGACACTTCCTGGCTGCAAGCATCTCAATCACCTCATTCCAGTCTTGCAATAGCCTTTTACCAAATACAAACAACTTATCTCCCCCGTGCAGCGGACCGCGGATCGCAGATCAGCGGATAATAAAGCGGGATGCCGGAAAAAGTCTATTTGCAACAACCTCGACTTGTGAATTGTCCCAGAACCTTGATCTTCGGATATTACTCCTCGGAAGGAGCCTTCAGATGTGCTTCCTTGAGGGAGACAGCATCTTTACGTCGTATGATGTTATTTTTTTAAATAATACTATTTAAATATATTTAAATAATGTTATTTAAATTCTTACAGAAAAAATATATTAAAGGCTTTTATCGACTTTTGTCAAAGGGACTGCCCAGCATGCCTCATCCGGTCCACCTACAGTGGTCGGTTGTCTTGACTACAGAGAGTATCTCCGGTGCACGCTCATATTGAAATGATTTTTATTTCTGCACATGGACTAGGCGTTAAGGTTGATAGAATGAAAAGCACAACCGGAAGGCCACACAATAAAGGGTAATTAAAACATTTACGTTGAAAGGCGCGACAATCAGCCCCAAAATCTGCTGTCAACTTGAACGGTTGAATTACGAGCCTTTATCAGAGATTAAGACGGACCAATTTCCTAATATTTTGTTTTATTTTTTTCATATTTTTTTGTGAAAGTTGGTCGTTTGAAAATTATCTGTCACTATAATGGGACGTATTCAGTTAAGTCTCACAGTGAACACTGCTGTACCAATAGCTGAATGTTGCTCGGTATTAAAATACTTATTTAGAGAACTGTAAATAAGATCAAAATGAAAGTTTCTATTTAAAAACAAATATTTCTTAAATTTACCGATTTGTCACTAACTTGCAATCTTTAACCAATGGAATCCCCTTGTATAATGAGCGTCGTATTTAGGTTTTTACCAGGATAATTCGACCAGTGGTTGGCAAATGGTTGCTAACTGAACTTGGCCGTAAATACAGGCGCTGTGGAAGATAGCACAGTTAGGTCTCCAAGGATTGTTTTTATTGCGCTTTCATATGCCAGGGTGCCACGAGAGATTACGGTTTCATTGCCTCGCCCTATTTACGTAGGATTCTGAGCAGAGCCACGGAAAAAAAGCGTCACAGTACTCAACCTGTGGTAGTGATGGTCCATATTTGGACTGAAATTCTCGAGCATGTATTACAGTGATAATGTTTTGATTTCCAAGATCACGACCGACTAGCCACTGCGCAATGGCTCTGCACAAATTATGTTTGCAGATGGAACTAATTGGTCGATAATTTCTAAAACGCTGGACACAGAATATGCGCAGTCGGACAACCACGTGAAATGCGCAAACGAACTACACGCAGCTCAAGGTTCTTACCAAGTCCCTACCAGTAGCTCTGACGAGGTCGTTGGCAGGGCTCCACCGGTTGGAAGAATAATGCTTCTGATTTGCTTCCCTTGCCGTCCACACCGAGCTGCCAAATGCGCGCAGTGAGGTCTCCCATCGTAAAGTGCGACCGTGCCCAGTTTTCTCGGCAATCGGGGTATTTACAGTCTGTTTCTGTAGTCACAATAGGTCGCTACCACAGAAACTGTGAGCCAGCTTGATTACCCAAGTAAACGGGAAGGACAGTCTGGAGCGATTGAAATAATGGCATTGGGGCTGCGGAGGCACAAGGCGTGACATACAAGTTTCACGTACGTTTCTGTTTTCGCGCCATAACTAGACACAAACTGGCATGTTATTTCAACCCGATATAACCCATGCACAGTGCACGTATCCCCTTGATTGTCATCTGCAAAATTCTTATTTTGTGGGATCCATTTCCCCCCTTCTTTTGTAAGCGGGGATTTTTCCACAGTGACGCATTATTTTACCGTCTGGACTCCTAACAGCTAATGCCGATTGTTAGGGCGTATCAAGAGATGTTTTACTGCACACTCGGGTCCTAAATATTTTGGAGGGAAAAGGGAGCGATGTTGAAGAACGTTTTTAATACTGGGGAAGCTGTGGATTGACTTTGATATTTTTTGTTTGCTTTTGTTTCTGTTGCTGTTTTTGTTTTGGTCTTATTTCGATTTGGTCTGTGTGTAAAATAATGGAAACAAGAATAGGGGCGTGGCAAGCAGAGTTGGGGTTCACTGACATTTTCGCCCCAAAATAAGGACATTTTTCAGAAATGGTCACAACATATCGGGCAATATTTGTGAATCTCCCAGTTCTCCTGACTAAACCACGTCGAGGAACAAATTTACAATAAAACATTGAGTGTAATTCGTTCTGTGCTGAACTTTGATCTGTCGATGTTTGATAGGAATCTCTTAGCAACGATTTGGTTCATGTTTCCAACTCGACACCAGGCAAATGGACTTCGAGAAGCAGCGGTGTGATACGTGAAGGCTCAACCTAGGGTTCAAAGTGACGGGCAGACAGCCCTCGAAGCCAGCTGACAGTATAATCGAGGACATTCTCTGTCTTCACGCATCTCAATCGCTACATTTCAGTCTTGCGGTAGCCTTTTACAAAAAGTCGAAAACTTTCCCCTGTGCTGCGGATTGCTTTATCGGGTCAGTGGATATCTGAGTGATAATAGAGCTGGATGCCGGGAAAAGTCCATTTGCAACAACCTTGGGTTGTAAATTGTCCCAGAACCACGATCTTCGGACGTCACTCCCGGCAAAAGCCGTCAGGTGCACTCTGGGTGTAAACGCTCTCATTCAGCAAGACAGCATATTTACGCTGTATCATGGCCTTTACTGTGCAATTATGTTTAAATAACGTTCAATTCTTATAAAAAGCATGCAGTTCATGCTACTCAATATACCTGAAAAACAGGTTACGAGTTTGAACACACACCCCAATTTATTTTACAATACACCCTTTAACTGGTATTTAAATAGATGTATTTCTAACAGCTGATCACAAGTGTCAGCGAGTAGTCGAGTACTTGCCTTTGCCAAAACGTAGGCCAAAATGACATAGGTCTAACACGGTATCTCTGCGGGAACGTTTATCTTTTCATCACACCTATACAGAGGAATCGGGAGACCATGCATCGCGGTATCACCAGCTGGTTGCCAATGGTAGAAAGCATTGTGCTAACCACTGTACGGAGCCACTTGTTGCTTGACAACACAATGTTTTCTTTCATTTACACCTTAAGGGTTAGGGTTAAGAGGGCCATGGGGAATGCTCACTGAAACGTCGCTGAATCGTGTGTGTGGACGTCGCGAAGGTCTTCCATAAATCTTGTGCAGGATGAATGAAATACAGGCAGGTAATACGTTTTTCCTTTCGAGAGGGATTTCAGCAGGACTTCATCAGCGAGACAATGGCTTATCCAAAAACAGTATACCGCAACAGTTAGAGTACAAGAAGAACATTTTTCCAAGTGGGACGGCCATTTAGTAGCACATTCCTTAATAACGACCAGCAATAATCAATTTAGACTCTCAGTGCAATATACACATAAACATAGTAAATACTAATGTGCCATACAGCTGATTACAATCAAACCGCCACTGTAGACTCCATCTACAGGCTAGTGACCGGAGCCAAACAGAGCTACTCTGTGAGGCGATGATGAGGCCGAACATGAGAGAGCTAATGGTACATGTATAAAGTTAATTTCCCTCGGGCCTTACATAGGGAGCGACATATAAGCGGCTGGATATGAAATCAAAACAATCTTAATTGAAGCACTGGACCCCACCGGATGTGATTTCCGCGGAAATAAATACGAAGGTGGATGTAATTTTTAAGGATCCAAGGGCAAGGAAAATAATATGAAGAAATCACACTCCTTTTCGTAGCTCTGTAGAGCTCTCATTATCTACGTCACGGTCTAAATTTAGGCCAAAGAGTGGCAGCAAAACCACGGCTGGCCATGGAACCACCCACCAAGGGGGTTGGTAATTAGAAACGATCCAAAGGCAGGGGAAAAACAAGTCTTATTTTTCGTAGCTCTGCGGAGCTAATAATTATTCACAAAATGTTTAAATATTTCGAGCAGCTATAAAAATACGAAATGAAAGATACATGTACTAAAAACACCAATAAATAACAAATCTGGCAAATCAAGGGTGATTTCTGCGAACGCTGGTCGTTCATACAAGAGACAGGCAATAATATGAGGTATTGTTTTTGTAGATATCAATGCATATGAAGTGGTATTAGAATTTCTTTATAACAGGCCTATATGCACTGGCGGTCCAACGCTTTGTTTACTCTCTTACGAGATACTAGTGGGGACAACGGATTTGATGTTCTGTAAAAAGAAAGTAAACAAAGCATGACGTCACAATATACATGCTTCTGAGCATACTTAAAACGAAACGGGCGTTGACAGAGCTACTGCTGAACTTGGCCATCGTAACCTATCGTGAAATAGAGTGTAATAAACTGCATTGCATTATGTGATAGAACCACTCCCCGTGCACTAGTAATAAATGGCTGTGCTTAAAGGGTGCCTTGATATTCGGAAACGTCTCCACGTGCAAGGCTCTTGAATTCATTAATTTGCCGCTTTATAATTACGACGAATTTCTAAGTGGAAGACGACAAACCCTTGAGTATTCAGATGAAATGTAACAGCAATCGTAACCAAAAAAGTCATGAATAGCTTATCATCTCATTACAACGGTGAGACATACTGATTGTTTGACCATATTGAGATAGCAAAAAACCAGGTACGTGACAGAACTACAGGTAGTCTGGGTTCAACTGGAAGATAAGAAATGTGCATGAATCGAAAGACGAGCATGTGCCCTTTCACATGACACCACGACTGCTGGATCTAGAAAATTTTTAAATCCTTCAGAATCAAGAAAATCGATTCTTAATTCCCTGCCTTTGTGCTCAAGATCTACAGTGTTTTGTGCGTGGCAAATTATCCGCTATTCATTTCAATCCATTTTCCACTTGAATCATTTTTGCGTGTAGTGTAAACCAATCTGTAATCAGGGTCTGGCGTTCAGTTGCGTTTTGCACCCCGAGTCAGTTATTTCAGGATCTGTTTATGCAGTCCCACTTTCCATCGGTTTAAATCTAAGACAATGGATAATGTCAATACATGTGCCGGACTGCACCGATCCGAAAATGGCACGCATGATCTCTCCATAATGTGAAAACAATCGGTGTATGCGTCACGGGTTATTGAAAATACGCAAACCTTTTAATACGACAAGTGACTTTGGAAGCTCTTCTCCTCCGTGTGTTCAGTCTTGTTTTGTTAAAAGTTCCAATAAGCCATTTGCCATAAGCCATCTGGTACACTGAGTTATCTAATTGCACATAAAAATAACAATTTGAATTCCCTAGACTAAAAATACTGTTGCTATACCTCAGGATTCGGAGCAACCTTTTGCTCAGCGACCACCATCTCTAGGGTGGACTGGTCCCTTTATGCCTTTCTTTTCTATTGAGAACAAAATATTGTTGCAAGGCGTCTCTTATGTAACTAAGGAAAAGCTTGCCCCGAATCACGAGGTATAGCAACAGCAGCTTTAGTATGGAGAATTCCAATTGTTGTGTTCACGTGAATTTAAAGAACTCAGTGGACCAGATTTCATTAAAATTTAACTCGCAAAAGGCTTATTGATCTGTTAATGGTGCACATCTGATGAAGACTAGTCATGTGCCATGTATTAAAGTGACAAAAAGTAACAGCAGTTGAGGCAAGCTGGCCGCCAAAATGTTTCTTAATGATGTTTATTAATTGTGAGGGGTTTGGTTACTCGACGCTGTACCTCATCTCCGGCTCCTTCAGCCTTTTCATCTAAAGTCACCTTAAACTAATACTATCGACCGACTTTGCCAACCTAGCTCCAAAACGTTTATGTGTCTGCGCTCCTTAATGCAAAGTGTTGTTGGATGATTTTTTGTATACTTTGGGAGGTGAATGGAATTCCCTTGAAGGATAATTGAAGAATCTAATTCACCAGCGGTTGCAGTTTTAGGGGTTGACACTATTGATTTACCACTTTTGCTCGCCTCTCCATCGTTACATCAAGGACACTCCAGGAGGTTCAATACAATACCTTACATTATAAATACATATACCCTCCAATTCAAAATCTTATGAAAAAATGCAACAGGTAAACTCTGTTACCTCCTGTAATGCTACTGTTTTGTGTGCGGTGTCGAGGAAGAAAAGTCGTAACACAAAAAGTTATAAACGACGTATTTACGGATTCTTCTGAAATGTTCTTGGTTTTTTCTAAACTCCGTTGGGAAATTAGTATTTATTAAATTAGTCACAAGATTGTTGAATTCTCACAGCAGAGACGTTTTTCCCCCAATTACGTTGGTGCTGTATACTTTGCATATATGAGCCTATAATAAATGAATCAATTAAGACCTTGTAGAGTTTTTTCTGATTTTTTGTTTTGTTTTTGCACAAAATAGCTGCCTTTCCCAGTCGTTAACTGTTGGCACTTTTTCAAGCTAGCAGCAGTATTTGTAACAATAGCAGCAATAACGGCGAATTTTACCAACTCTTTTGCTATCAAGACGGCGGAGAAAGGTCACGCAAACGTTGCAAAGACAAATGCTTTTAAGGTTTAGTGTCATTTTGCACTGCATGCAAATACTGTTCTCATGATGTGGCAACCCGAAGCGCATGCGCACAGCAGTGTTTGAACCGGGGTGCACCCGTAAACCGAGGGATTCTAAACAACCATGTGTCTTTATGTAGCCTGTAACTGTCAGCTGTCCGCGTCACATCAACGAGCTCGCTGGGGGAAAGAGTTCGCCCATGTTGCTTTTAACAACCAAATGCATCTGCTGAGTGGCAGATGATCTTCGATAGCGGGAGGTTTACCTCATAAATCGCACCAAGACCTGCATCGATTTGTCAAAACTGCCAAGATGTCGATAGTTCCTTGTCATCAAAGTCTCTCTGTATGATTAAAGTTACGCTAATAAAGAACACAATGTACAGGGATTCGCGCATTTAAAGACACACCAACGTATGACAGCCAGGGACAAACCAATCGGTGGTAAAGAGTCTTCGAGCAACGATAAGCGATAGGAAAGAAGACCACGCTGTTGAATAAAAGCCGTCCGTCATCCTAACACTTCTTGAAAGACAGTGTCACCAGAGTCACGTCGCCTTCCGAAGGGATACCAGTTTGAATTTTGGAGGTCTGGTGATTTGTCGATAAAGTTTTAAGGGAGTGAAAACTTGTCTCGAGAAGAATCTAGTGGCTACGACGGTCGACACCTTTCGGGTGCCATTTTAACCGTTGGTTGAATTGGACACTGGCTGACGGTTTTCCTTGCGAGAATCCAAGTGCAATCTTGTCCCGGACATCAATAAGAAGCGTACACAGACAAACCATGGAAAATTCACCAAACACCACCCCATTTGCATCAGGTAAGGAAAACTCGTCAGACTCTTACGATGTCGACTCTGAGAATGGAATAATCGCGTATAGATATTTTTTTGAAAGGCAGATCATATCGGCCATGTTTATCGTTGCCACCGTAGTTGGGAGTCTTGGAAACTCTTTTGTCCTTGCGGCTGTTGCCATGTCCAGGAAACTCCGGACAACTACCAACGTCTTTGTGGTCAACCTAGCATTTGGTGACATGTTGACCTGCCTTTTTCTACCATGGCAGGCGGTAGCGATCCTCGGCAGTGACGGCTGGCCGATACCTGCCGCCAGATGGGTGTGCGCCATGGCGGGATTCGTCATCGTTGTCACCTACGGCTGCAGCATCAACAACCTCGCGCTGATCGCCGTCAACCGCTGGGTGGGTATCACCAAGTCTTGCTTCACCACCCGTCGCATCTATACCACCCGTAAGCTCGCCCTAATGGTTATCTTCTCCTGGGCTTTACCACTGTGTTGCGGCTTGACTCCAGTTCTGACAGACTTCGGTAAACTTGGCTACGAAAAGCTTTACTCGACTTGTACCTGGGATAGATCCAACCCATACTCATTCTATTACAACATATTAGTCACGGCAATCTACTATCCGGTTCAGTTGATTATCATTGTGGTCTGCTACACTTCAATATTCTGCTATGTCCGGAAGACGTCGCAGAAGATGGCCCGAATAGATGCCCCGTCCGTCTCAGATAAAGTCAGCAGCGGAGTATCAAGCCGTGTCATGAGGAAGAAGCTGTGGAAGAGGCAACTTGACGTCACCAAGAACCTGCTCTACATCGTCTTGGCATTCGTCCTCTGTCTCACCCCTTACTTCATGGCTATCACAGTCACGGCAGACTGGACCTACCGCGTCACTCCCTGGGCGGGGGCCTTTCTATTCTGCAATAGCTGCGTCAACCCCATCATCTATGCAACCTCGCACCCAGATTTCAAAGAGGCTTTTGGCTACATGATAAGGTGTCGTAAAAATCCCAAGGGCAGATCCAGCCAGCGTAACACTTGCAGCACAGCCGCCAGCTCACGGGTTAATCACGGTTACGCAGCAGAAAACAGTCAAAGACTTTGAACGCCAGTCGTGGCATGAGTGACACAATCTAAGCCACGTTGTGTACAAATAACGCAAGTTACAGTGGTCGATCTACGGACAGTTACAGTGTCCAGTGCACGCTTATACTGAACTGAAGTTTTTTCTGCATAAATTATGGTCAAGGCAGGAACTCTTCAAGGGTAACAGAAATTGAAAGCATTGAGATCACGTGAAGTATTTAAAAAAACAATAAATACCTAACCATTTTCAAAACATCATAAATTTAAAATCCCCTTTTGCCTTTTCGCGCTCCCTGGCTGATTGGATGACGTCATTGCCAGAACGCTTAAATTTCTGTTACTCTTTAATTAACGCACATAATTCTAAACCTTTGCTCTGTCTGGGTTTTCTAAGCTTCTCAGGGTGGGACTCGAAACTGGGTAAAAAGAGAACGTTCTAAATCACGAATAAAAACAAATTTTCCGGACACAGCAACATTTTCGGAAAAAGCACGACATGACATGCACTACCAAGACATGCCCAACATTTGTCCGAAGTTCAAGTATTTAGTTAAATGTAGTTGTCGAAAGTGTCAGCAAAATGATAAACTTTAGAGTAAACCGTGTAAGCCCTTTTTCTTCGAAAACGTTTCGATCTATTAAGCAGAAGTTTTCTAAAGGTCACAATGACAAACACAGCAAAGATGACAAAAAAGCTTCTCAAAAAGAACGCATAAAGGAATACATTGCCCCCCAAAAAGGCTTTTAACTTTGCTGAATTGATGCTAAGGGAGGCTAACGGCACTTGTGCCAAAGAAACTGACTCTCAATGGGTCTCGTCGTTGAGATTGATTGAAACGCCCGACCAGAAGGCCACTCAATCAAAGGCTACTTTCAAAAATTATGTTGAAAAGATTTGAAGATCATTCTAAATTCGGGTTCCAGGGGTCCAAACCTTTGTTGGGGTTAAACAATGACCATTTCGGGATCAAAATGATCAAAAGAAAATAGGTCAGAATGACCTGGGAAAATGTGACGTTTTGACCTAAAAAGGTCAATCTTCCCAAGGATTAATGTTAAGAGTGCACACCAGTAAATCGCGCGCCATTATCAGAGATGTTAACGGATTACTTCAGGTTTATGTTAGCTATCGTTAAGGCACGGTGCAGAAATTAGAAACAATTGGTTGTTTTAATCTTAATTGTCATACACTAAGACGCATGCAGTAAAGCCGCTCAGTGAATGCTACTGTACAAAATCGCTAAATGTCGCTGGGTGTTGAAATAGTTATTTACAGAACTGTAAATAAGATCAGTATAAATATCCTTTTTTTCTGTTTTAGAATAGCTCTTTGTTAAATCTGTCATGAACTTACAGTCCTTAAGTATTGGAATCTCGTTGTAGCCTGTGTCGTTTTCAGAACATTCCATGCACATTCTTAGAATTTCCTCATTACTATAAAATTCGAAATTATCATTTCCAGGAAGAAAGTGAATTTACGTGGATTTTTTGTTATTCCAAATGCACACAAACACACACAGACACGAAAGAAATCATTTATGTTTCTTAGCTTAGAGACTGAGGAAGGCATGTAAAGGTGCTTTTGGGAATTAGACCCATTACTGTGCTTTCAAACGTTCTATTTTCGATTCCCTTTTAATTAATTTTGTTTATAATTCGCAATTGCTGATGGAACATCCTGCTATTTTATGCTGTGCAGTTTCGTTATAAATGATTTAGGCTTTTAGAATTTCTTTTAGAGGTGTTTGATAATTTTGTTCAAAACGAATTTTACGTTGGCAAAGCTCATCAAATATGCTATCAAACTTATTAAATGTGCAGTCTGACAGCAATTTCCTGTTACACCCCCACGGCCGTCACTTTTTATTTTACTTTCATCCACTACGTTGTATTGAAATGATTTTAGAAAGCAGACCCGTGTCTAGCTTATCTCCAATTAATGCCTTAAGGTCATGCTGTGATAGAATTAGGTTATTTACGTGGCGACAAAGACGGGCTCGAAGGGGACCAAGTCAAGGCAACTACAGACGCATTTCAAGCTGTAAAAGTGCTGTTCTCGACCTGAGCCAATTGGCATATGTTTAGCTTATGCATAGGAACAAAAGGGGGCGTTTTGGGTCGAAATCAGATGCTTCAATGATGAAGAAATTCAGATAATTTTCAAGGCTTGGCAATGTATTAAACTTAAAACTTGGCTAACAATACTTTGCTTTACTGTAGATTAGAGCTATCAAAAACAAATGAGACATAGAAGAAAAACTTCAAACAAAGCTACTTTGGGGAATTTAGCATATTTACAAGGAAGTGGGGAACAGTTTTGAAATGTCGAGTTAACCTTAAAACATGAAGTTTAAAAACGACGTAAAACCAAATGAATTTCCGAGTACACGCATCGACAAACAAACTACTCGTTCCACCTGCAAACAATTACTAGTCAGAATGAAAATTAGGACCATTGGGCCTACGAGCAAATTCACTAGTGTTGTCGAATAATAGCTGTCCACATTTCCCCCATCGCAAAATGTGACACTAGAGTTATGACAGTAACAAAACAATAATAAATACGAAGAAAATGGAGTGAATCACAGTTGAGTGTGATGAACTTGGTGTTAATTTGTTGTTGCTTCTGTTGTTGTGTGTGTTCTGTTTTACGGGGTGGGTGACACTGAAGGAGACCCTGGCGAGATTTTGTGTAAAAAAGTGTGCCTGGAAAAAGGACGTAAGCGCCACACTTTTCCCGACAAAAGGACGTATGTATGCAGCTGTTTTATTTCAATGAAATACAAAAGATTTCTTTGCGAAAGTTACAAACAAAAGTTTCCAAGTCGCTGAATAAGTTGTTCAGTGGTTGCTTTTGTACAGCCTGTGTTGATTTTGTACTAAATTTTATCCCTTTTTACTAAATAGAGTGAGTGTGGTTCTTACGGCCTTTTGTCTACAACATTTTTTCTGCTGCGATCATGTTTTCAGGCAAAAGGGAGAAAGCGCGCTTACGACCTTTTGCCAGGCACTCGACGACTGTTGTCGCATGACTACAATACCGTAAAGGAATGGGTGGGGTAATTGACGTGTTGGATTACGCCCCTTCAAAAGGAGCGTTGAGGAAAAATGTCTAGCAAATAATCCGATTGTCTTCAGCAAATCACGACAGGGAAAATGTACCCAATGAGTGGACGCGAGCGGAGGCCCAGGAGAGCTTCTTAATGCCGACAGATTAAGATCTTATCGCGCGGTGACTTCCTGTAATCACGGTATTGCCTGTAGTGCTCTCCTGGGATGTTACACAGCCCAAACAATGCACTCCAAAGAAATCCTCCTTCACGGACAACTGCACGGCAAAAAGTGCAAATAACAACTCGCTAATTTTACCGCCAACTACGAGTACCATTGAAGGCACATAAACAGATGACTACTACTAGAGAACTACAGACACATTGGATCTTACCTGCTGAGACGAATCTGTATGCCTAGACGACGCACTGTTTTATTTTTACATTCCAAATTCACTTCCTGATTATTTTTAATCTCTTGGTATTTGTTTTTTGTTCATTTTGTGACACGCAATATTTGTACTTTTGGGATTTAAATTTTAATGAGCAACTGGCGATAATGTTAATTGTATTTTTTACATTAAACTTTAATTTTTAATATAACGTATGTAATAATCAGGTCATTTGACCTTAAGGTCACGAGACTTTATAAATCGAAGCAGAAAATTTAGTCACCATTTGGCGCAGAGGCCACTTGTTGCGAAGCATCATATGCACATTATAGTGTTACACTCGGTGTAACAAGTAACTCGGTGGGCTTAGTGTACGACCAACTATTAGAATAATCTCGTTGAAAATGTGGCCTATTGTCGGTGTATTCACAAGAGGGTACGTTTCCCTATTTCACATTATGTGTTTCCCCGTGGTCCCATGGGAAATTAGAATTTCACATCTACGTCTCCCCCCCCCAAAAAAAAGAGCAGATTAATCCTCCTGAAATATTGAACGGACTAATTTACTTTCAAGGAGATATTAATTTATTAATTTCAATTAAGGCGTACGCCATGGTAATTTGTCCCATATACATCGCCGTGAATAAAACTGACGACGTGTGCCCCTAATGCCCCAGTTACGAGGTTCAATCAACATAAGTTTACTACACACACAAATATCCGGCAAACAGGCTGATACTCCGTCCCTTTGCGTGCTTTTTTGCGCATTTCCATTTCGCCTACCTTTCCCTCGGAACCCCACGAGCAAACTTCAATCGCATAATCACCAATATCTCAAATGTTATCGTGAAGCAAGCCCCCAAAGCCTTTCAACCAAGTCATTAACAGTGCACTGACACAAGCCAATTTACGGTATATAATTACTTCGAGACGTAAGCGACTGCAATTTGTTCCATATTTGGTGCGACTTCATCTTCTGACAGTGAATGAAACTGCTCCTGTGTAAGTTATCCCCGCTTAATAGGACACAACTATGTAATGAACAAAGAGCTAGCGTATTAAAGGTTAACAGAAATTGAAAACATTTGGTTCACGTGAAGTACATGTATTTCAAAATAACAATAAATACGTAACCATTTCAACGATCCTGCGTTTCCCCGCCCACAAAAATCCCCTTTTGCCCGTTCGCGCTCCCAGGCTGATTTGATGACGTCATCGGCAGAACGCCGACATGTGCAGTGTACATGTACATTGCATGATTGTACGTTGTGTTCGATGTAGCTTGGTCCACAGGCAAACACTGTCTCGGTTCGAGAAATACACGGTAGGACTGTGTCTTTTAATTTTTCACCTTGGACCGAGACAGGGTTTGCCTGCGGGCCAAGCTACATCGAACACAACGTGGTCTATTGCAAGTAGGCGATACTGCATGTACTGTGGGCAATCATGCAATGTACATGTACACTGTACATGTAGGCGTTCTGCGGATGACGTCAT
This sequence comes from Acanthaster planci, assembly GCF_054643075.1. Taxonomy (NCBI): domain Eukaryota; kingdom Metazoa; phylum Echinodermata; class Asteroidea; order Valvatida; family Acanthasteridae; genus Acanthaster; species Acanthaster planci. The sequence goes on from NC_141793.1 coordinate 2,725,324, forward strand.
CAAATTAGCCATTGGCTACCCAGTTCAGTTCGGCACGATAGGTAAGCGAAGGCACCATTAGCTGTAGAGGAGGCAAATGGACGTCACCAAAAACCCGGTGTACATTGTGTTGGATTTTGCCATTTCGCAGACTCCCTATTTCGTCGTTTTGATGCTGAACACCGAATCTCAGCTATCAACTGACCCTCTACTTTCCCGTCATTGTGTTCTGTAACTGCTGCGTGAATACGATAACATAAGCACCGTCGCTTCCCGATTTCAAGGAGGCGATCAGATGCAGATGAAAGGAGATACCACAATCCCAGCACAGGAATGGACAACGGAAGCACCAATATGCATCTGGCAAAAACTGAATCTATATTCACAGGCTTTGAGTTAACTGGCAAAAACAGCCACACTGAATCAGCAACTTTTGTCATCAATGTCATTCTAGATTTTAGAGTAATAGACCTTATTCATGCGGAAACCATTTTGATCATGTTCCCTGCTTTCATCTCACACATGTCATCTGTCAAATGGGTTGGAGCTGGACTATTTTGGGGTTACAAGCCTCACTTTTATTTTTGTAAAGGTGGCTTAAAATCACATACTTAAAATTGTGCAGCACTGTAAATGAAGTGAATCTGTACTTAGTTTTTGTTCACTACCTTCGTTTTCAATTTAATACGGTCGACTTGTGAATAAAGTCAGTTAATACGATGTTATATTAGTAACCACGGCTGACTTGAAACGATTCCTTTTCAGACTGCGAAGAACTAGCTGCCACAACCAGCCTTATTCTAAGCCTATAATAGCATTCCACTTTCACTGTGTGAAACTATAAAAGAATATTAATGATTACCATGTAGGAAAGGGAGGTAAAGAGGAAGTCTGACTGAAAAGTGGACGGGATAAATGATGAACTGATTATCAAAGTGTAAATATGTAACGCGATGCTACACAAATTGGAGAAGAAATTGGTATGCATTATTGTACAGTAATCGTGTTTTAATATTGGTATATTCACTGCTATACCCAGCATCACAAACACCAAAGTTACTGTAGCGATGTTGGAATAGGAATGTAAAACTGTCTAAAAGTAAACGTTAGAATACTGCATGAACGCACAAACTACATCCGACATTTACTCAACTTAAAGAATGAATTAGTCTTAAAATGTAAGGTGATAATTTTATTCTGTGATAAAAAGTATCACAAATTATACAGGGTTTTCTAGTGTTTTATCTGCTTTACATTAATTTGACTTTTTGCTTTATTCCAGGAGAATGATTTCCAATTTCATTTCTCAAATTTCTATCACCAAGGGCAAATCCCGCCAGCAAACCCAAATACTTGTGAATAAATGTTGTGCAAAATCACCAGAGTGGGGTGCCGAAGTAATCTATCTAATGTCGTCGAGCAATCAACGAATGTACATTTAACTAAACCCCTACCGGTATTTTGTTTGTTTCGAATTGTTAAGTTTCACCGCGTGTTTTTCCTATGATAAAACAGGGGGGAAGGGCAAAGTTTCATCAATCCCTTCTGTGAGCTCCTTGAAGGCATCAGCGTTTCTTCCTAAATTGGACAAATTGCAGATTACAAGCGGAGGTCCCGGGAGGAATTTCCTCAAGGTAGCACATTTTTCATTAAAATGTCCCTTTCGTCCAAGCGGGGATACGTCAAGGCAGCGTACCAACAAAAAGGCGTCACAAATTAACGATCAATACGCATTGCTTTTGGGTCTCTGCACCCGGCCGAAGCCATATTGAAATGACAACAACCCCGGCTTCAAACAATACCCGTCTAGATATATGCAAGCTGACCGAAACAACAAAGTACAGAACACATTAATAAAGCTGATACACTAGTGGATGTATGTCAGACGCTGGATTAAATTGAATTTCTTTCAATTCGTATTGAAAGAAATATTTAAAAATTGTTGAAATTCCACTCACCTCGTAGCGTACGACCGGCAAAGTGATACGGGGCATACAATTTTGATTCGTATTTCAAAAAAATCGATTACTCAAAAGACAAGCGATTAGCCATTTAGATGTACAAATAAGTCAGTTCTAAAAAGTGTATGTTTTTCTCAAAATGACGAATTTTTGGTGCAAGTTGATCAACTAAGATTCCTGTTGTAAAGTTTTGTAAATTGGTTTGCTTTTAATCTGTACCATTTTACTGTACCATATTTTTTACGTTCTATTGGGTACAGAATTAAATCTTAACCAAAAGCAAAAAAAAACAATTTCATTAACCCTCAATGAAATATATATTCCCGGGAAGAGTTGAGAGTGTCTTCAGGGTCTTTTGGATATATACATTTCTATTGGCTCGAATCAATCAGAGTGAACATGGATCGGTTCATACATAAGTTGAGCGGCAATAGACAGATACTAAGATTCGACAAAAGTTCCTCTAATATTGTCAGCAGTCCTTTTAGCAGTTTGATTGCAATGGTGGCATGGTCATTTAAAACCACCAGAGCCTAACTAGTAAAGAAAGGAATTTTTGATACATTTGGAAGGTCTGCATGGTGAGGTGCCGACAGGTTAGGTTTGACGTTCCAGTGGAACGTCAAACCTAACCTGTCGGCACATTGTAAAATCTTTTTAAGCGAGAGTTCGTTCTTAGTAGAACCGGTAAGTCGTCGTTTCGAAGAGTGTGCTTTGCCCATCCTCGGGAGAAGTCAGTTTTCTCTTAAAGTGACACCACTTTTTCAGCTGCGCATGCACGGCTGTCTCCTCTCCAAACTGTAACGTTATCGTGGTGGCGGAGTTAACGCATTTCAGTGACCCCAAGAGCTATGCCAGAAGTTCTTAGATTCCTAGAAGGGCCAGCCAAGTTAGACAAATGGAGGGGATAGATGTCAGTCGAAGATACCCGGAGTCCATTTTGTCAGCTCGGTAACAGGGACTGGTAGCTAGCTACACGTGTTGCACATCCTGCTATTTCGGAGACCAGTATAGTGTAGTCGACCGACAAGAGCTAACAGCTGCTGGTAGCCAGGCATAGTTGATTTGTCGCTGCGGGGCAGCCTCCATTCCCTGCCATCCGTATTTTCTTGCATTCCGCTGGACTCGATGAGTGTCAGGTGTAGATGAGACCGTCTGTACTAGGCAAGCATTTGCTTAAAATGAACATCCACGTCATCGATCGGGCGTGATTTTGCGCGCTAAAACGTGCTGGATCACGTTTGTTCCAGTTTATTTTTTCACTGTGCAGAACATTTTGGCAAGGTTTCTTGAAGGTTAGGAGGGGGAATGTGCAATCGACACTTCGAGGCAGTAAAATAAGAGCGATCGCCTTAGCGGCCTTACACAAAGGTATTTTCATTATTGTCAGGAGAAGTGTCCAATTTGGAGAAACCCTGACCGGAAAGTGGTGCAGTCGTCTTAGGTGGCCTCTTCTTCCGGAAGCAGTAAACCATGGATGCAAAAGCTGCATGAAAATCTGGATGTCTCGTTGCATAGATAATAGGATTGATGGAACTGTTGGCCATGAGGATCGTTGATGCATACGCCAACATGCTTGATACGTCGCGTGGTATTCCGAGAATGAGAAAGTATGGACTCAAACAAAGGAAGAAAACGCACACCACCAGAAACAGGTTTTTCGTGACCGCCACCTGACGATTCCAGATTTGCCTTTGAATTGCCTTGTTGCCCCTTTCAGTTTGTTCAGACCCGTCAAAACTGAGTGTTAATCGAGACGTCTTTCTTACGAAGAGGAAGATTCGCAAGTAGCTTGTGAAGAGGATAAAAAATTGCACGGGAAAAAACACAACCGTGATGAACATTGCGTACAAGAATACGTAAGATTTGTTCGATCGCCAGGTGCATGAGTTGTAGATCGTGTTGTAGCCATATTCTGCGTAATCAGACAAGAGGGGAAGTAATGCAACAGTCACGGGCACAAACCATGTTAAGGCAACCATTATGGTCAGTTTACCAGGAGTGTAGAGCCTACGGTACATGCTGTCTGCTTTGGTTGTAATGCCAACAAGACGATTGACTGCGATACAGGCCAGGCAGTTGATACTGCATCCAATGCAGGTGATGAGGCAAAACGCAACCAGCTTGCACAACCAAGACGGGATGAGGAGCTCGTCGTGCAAGACGGTCAGGGCTTGCAGGGGAGACACGGTACACGTCAAGACATCGGCCACTGCCAGGTTCAGAACAAACACGTTGGTTGTAGTCTGCAGTTTCTTGACTGCAAGAATGGCACAAATGACTGCTAGGTTTCCAAAGAAACCGACGAAAGAAGCAATGAAAGTCGCCGCCGCGTTAATCTGACGTTCGGCGTACGTTGCATAAGCAGATTCATTTGTCTCGCCTCCCAAGATATCAGTTTCAAGGGAAATATTGAAAGGATCCATGTTTGAAATGACTGTGGATAACCATATAAGGAACAGCACTGTTGTCGATGTTCTGGCTCTGTTATGAAGTCACTCGCCTGTAGTTTAGTTTTTTCACAAGTGGAGTCGATTATGTACCGTTCATGCCACCGTTCTACATGACAAGGTTTAATATCTCACTTTCCCTGCATTTTTTTCCGAGTTCTCTGCGTGATCACAGTTTGGATTGTCCTACCCGCATCTTAAAGAGTTTAAGAATACAAGTAGGCTAGTAATCGTCCCCAGCGGTTAAGAGTGGCTCATGTCGAGGCAAGGCCGTTGGTCGTGTTTACTATTGATCTTGTCAAAGCTGCCGTGCAGTGACTTGGGGAATTAGCAAGGATTCAATCGTTTAAAGCCGGTTGTCGAGAAAAGGGCATGCAGAAATAGGATTCCAATTTTTAAAGTCTGTACATTGGTTTACTCGGCGAAACATTATTATTGTGCAATATTATTTATCTTTTTTGAAGTCTATAGATCGTCCAGGGTAGTTTTCCCAACAAAACAAAAAACCAAGAAAAACAAACATGTAGTTTATCACCTGGAAAGATTGAAGAGTGTGTTTATGCCAGCCTAGCGGCTTGGATAAATCAACTCAAAAAAAAAAAAACACACAGTCGAAAAATGAGTAGTTGAGATGAGACAGATTAAGTTCCTGTGATGTTGTTGGCAGTCTGCAGCGCTTCAGGTGTTCTTTTTCTTGTGTTCTTAAAACTTAGACCTTGTTAAGTTGAAAAACCTTATTTGACGTATTTGTGACAGCTTTTTGTTGGGCAGTGTATGTTGACTTCACAGATAATAATTACTTGTAATTGTTTATGACGGGGAATTGTTCGCAAATATATCAATGAATATTGAAATTGAGGGTAACCCATCCAGCAGGAGCTGATCATTTAGGGGCCCTCATCAAAAATGAAAAACAAATACATCAAGATCGTAAATTAAACGTTGCCACAAATACACAAATATATCAGAGTTACCCACAGAATCAGGTTCCTCATTCTTAAAAAATTGCCAACAATTTACATTTAAACATTCAGTAAGAGATCAAAACGTGAAAAACGAAAACAGTTTAAAAAGAGGGGGAATACAGACGTAAATGTTGAGAATGTATGGCAGACTAATTATTGATGTCGCAGACCAATTACCAGTGTCGTAAAATTAATGTTAAGACCAATTGCATTTACTGATTTAAAAATTACCTTTGGGGATTACGAATTAAGTTTCGTGCATTACTAATCGTCCAAAAGATTAGTCAAATGAAACCTTTTGGAACACCAATTATTAGTAGCCATTTCACCAGCGTAATGACTAATTTTCCAGTTTCGTGATCAATTTAATATTGGTCAAATTATACCATAAGGATGACTAAATTTTGTCAAATATCTGACGTTTATTGTGTAAAATCAGTAGCCTTTCCCTCTGCATTCCCTACTCTACACAAGTGGCCTTAAACCTATCAATCTTTGCAAATCCCCAAGTCACTGCACCGCTGTCTTTGACGAAAGCAACTGTATACACAACCATCGACCCTGACAAGAGCCACTTAAAAAGGCAGGGAACCATAACTACCACGAAACTCTCAAAGATGCGGGTACGGAATTTTGAGGTGATCACGCAGAGAATTTGGTAAAAGGGCGGGAAAACCAGATAATATGTATTACATGTAATAAATCTACTATCAAACTTGACCACGGGGATCGATAGCTGCAAAGAAATAGCAGACCCGCAGAAAAACAGCGCTGTGCCACGACTGTGGGCGAGAAACAGATGGTACCGAAATCCCAAGAACGATATCAGCACTGCTCCTTAATTGGTTATCAATTTCAAACATGGATGCTCTCAGTATTTCCAATGGCAACAATACCTTGGGAGGCGAGACAAATGAGTCAATTTACAGAACGTACGCCGAGCGTCAGATCAACTCGGCGGCAACTTTCGTTGCTTCATTTGTTGGTTTCTTTGGAAACCTAGCAGTCATTTGTGCCATTCTTGCAGTCAAGAAACTGCAGACTACAACCAACGTGTTTGTTCTGAACCTGGCAGTGGCCGATGTCTTGACGTGTACCGTGTCTCCCTTGCAAGCCCTGACCGTCTTGCACGACGAGCTCATCATCCCGTCTTGGTTATGCAAGCTGGTTGCGTTTTGCCTCATCACCTGCATTGGATGCAGTATCAACTGCCTGGCCTGTATCGCAGTCAATCGTCTTGTTGGCATTACAACCAAAGCAGACAGCATGTACCGTAGGCTCTACACTCCTGGTAAACTGACCATAATGGTTGCCTTGACATGGTTTGTGCCCATGACTGTTGCAATACTTCCCCTCTTGTTCGATTACGCAGAATATGGCTACAACACAATCTACAACTCATGTGCCTGGCAATCAAACAAATCTTACACTTTCATATACGCAATGCTCCTTGCTGTTGCGTTTTTTCCCGTGCAATTTTTTATCCTCTTCACAAGCTACTTGCGAATCTTCCTCTACGTGAGAAAGACATCTCGATCAACACTCTATCTTGACGGCTCTGGACAAACCAACAGGGGAAATGACGCACTTCAAAGGCAAATCTGGAATCGTCAGGTGGCAGTCACTAAAAACCTGTTTCTGGTGGTGTGCGTTTTCTTCTTTTGTTTGAGTCCGTACTTCCTCATGCAAGGATTACCCGCCGAAGTAACGAGAAGCGTCTTGACGTACACGTCCACGATCCTCATGATCAACAGCTCCGTCAATCCAATCATCTACGCGACACGACATCCAGATTTTCGTGCGGTGTTTGTGTCCAAAGTGCACTGTTGGAAGAACAGTAAGAGCCGAACCAAGAACACGGTACCATCTTCAGGTCAGGGTCACTCCAGAGTCGAGACCACTCCTGATAACAAACATGTTCCCGTTTTAGCTGGGGCGATTTAAAGTGTCAACTGCATCTTAAATACTTTGGGGGTATTTTATTCTAGCACACCCCCCTTTAGGTAAACAGCCGAAGTAAAGATAGAAATGGGAACAAAAACGCCACCAGCAGTTCGTAGTGTGAAGAAACGTGTTCAAATGCTCATTTGCCATAAAATGCTTTCATTTGCCTTGAAACAACCTTTCAATGTAACGCTAAATTCTAAAAAAAACTGGGGGATGAAAAGGGGGAGGGTCCCAGTGGAATGTCAGCGTACAGAATCACTTTATAGCACCCAACGACCGACTGCGTTCTTAAGAGATACGCCTGGTAAAAAGAACAAGACGATACAAATATCACGCTGAAAATCCCAACATCTATAAAATGTTGGGACGAAAGCCAATTATGTAAGCAGTAAACGAATTTAATTTCACAAGTAGAGTGACAGCATAAAATGGACTATGTACATGCCAAAATCCCTGGGGATTGAGAGCACTTGGTCATTTACATACAAAATGCAGAGACACTTTAGATTAAGGAGATTAATTAATGAAAACGGTATGGCCTCCACGTGACGACAATGTTCACGAAATGATAATACGTATCCTCTACTACGAATAACATGAATCTTTCATTATTCCAGACTCGAGTTGGACGATCACTGGATAAAAAGGACTGCGTTTTGGATTTCACTTCACAGTAGTCTTGGATATAGACACTGCCAGTTTCTCCACTTTGGCTTTTTTGGATTTTCCTTTTGTTTCGTGTTAAAACGGTTTATCATATTGACATGTTAGTCAAGTTTCTTATTATGCACGTTCTTTGGGGTCTTCTCCTTACAGACTTCTTTGTTCCCATTATTATTCCTTCCTTGCTTTTCCAACATATCTCTGAATCCATTAAGTGAAAATTGTGTGTAAACAAAATGATCTGAATGCCAATCTAAAAACAACTGAAAGGCATATGGGCTCTAACAAGCCTGGCACTTCTTGGAATAACGTACTCTGTCATATTGACGAAAACAAACAACTACGTGTCTAGAGTTTAACTATATATAGTGTCCTTTCCACAGTTCCTTTTCACAGTTCCTTTTCAAAGTTTTTGTTGAAGTTGTTTATTTGTAAATAGTTCAGTGATTCAATAATATTTCATATTCAAGACAGTGTACTGAAATCGTATCTCTAATTTCTGTTCAACTCTTTGTTTTGATTTCATTTTTTTGGTGTGGTGATGTAATTCTTGTGTTAACTAAGCACTGGAATAAAAGGAGTCTTGATTGAGAAGAAAAAACACAAAGTAGCTGGCTTTCAAAGGTCTCTAAATCGTTGCCCTAATTTAAGAGTACTTTGAAAGCGCATTTTGGTTTAATCGGGGTTACCATTTTCGTTCACTTCGTCATAATAAGCTTTACAATTGTTATTTCCAGAGCACGGTTTTCGCGGCTTCTATAAAAGAAATGGTGCTATTTCCTTGGAGGACCTTTTCTTGAGGATGTTTTTTTGATGTTTGGTCGCAGTTTAAAAGCCATGAAGCCATTCCACATCCTCGTATTTCAAATTGAGGGGCAGAGGGACTTCAGTGCAGGCGAGCGGTCGACCCACCCCAAAGGGTAGCAGGAAAGATCTGAAAGCTGTAAGATTCTGGTATTAAATGTAAGAAGCAGCCCAGAATATGTAGAAAACTGCCCGACACCCACGGTTGTCAACGATCACCCGTAGGCTGAACGGCAAGGTAAGCGTTGGTTAACCTTTTCCCGCTGAAAATTCCGTTAATCTGCCCTTTATATTAAGGTGACCATACATTATACATTTCACAGGAAATATTGTACGGTTTTATTTCTTTTTAACAGTGTATACAGCATGTCTGCAAAGTATCATGGAAGACTGATCCTGTCTCATGGACATCATAAGTCATTCAAGAAATATTCCTTTTTTCTGCATTAACCCTTTCAACACTACTGATACAAGTTTGCTCAACATCAGTGTGCAATTCGTTACCTCATTAGAGATACTGCAAAAATGTCAACAGCGCCCCCACATTGGATATGCTGACGCCCTCTGTACATGTACTTTGTTAACGTGTGTGCTCTCCAGCGGTGCTCGGTGGACCGTACGCCCCAATGGGCACCATAAGAAAGTGCACGTATAAACAAAGATTGACCAACTCAGCACATAGGCCTATATGCTTGCTCTGTTGGGCACATCTCATACAGATTGTGCAATGAAATTTGTCGCCATGGAGTCAAACAGGGCACCAAAAGAATATGGGGAAAGTGTCTGACAGTGTGCAAAGGCAGGAGAAAACATTTAATAATCATGGTAATATTCAAATATTTGAACCTTGAAAAAATCAATATTTGTTATTGTCACATCTCTGTAAACACATTAATTTCTTTTCTCTAACCCCTCCGGCTCAAAATCTACATCTTGGGGGGGGAGTGGGGGAGTTTCTGAAGAGGCAGACTATTATGGTATGTTAGTTTATGAAAGTTTTATGAAACATTAGTTTATTACTTGCCATCAGTGCCAACTTTACCAAAAATTACCTTTTCCCGTTTCCTTCATGGTTCGCCATGTGAACATGAATAAACACTGGATGTCAATAGAAACCATGCTCAGGCTGATTTGTACCAACGACTGTTGATTGTTTCCATTTACACTGCACCAACTAGAAGAAACATGCAGGTATGACACCATAATAACAGTAGGGAGCAACAGCAGTGACGACATACCAAAACCCACCATTATAATTCATCACAGTCAAAAGAAACAGAATGTTTTCTAACTAATTCTACAATGACATATTAAGACCGACATTAAAAGTTTCTGTCGTTTTAAAATTAGTTTTTTGAGGACCTGCAGAGTACACGACGCGATGTAACCTACATACGCAGCATCTGAAATAATGTCGCTTAGACGGACAACTCCTTCGCACTATAACGCGCAGGCGATGGTTGGTGAAATATGTCAATAATCACTAGGAAGTTTTGTGTTCCCGGTAATTCACCTGGTGAATAACCGGGAATTTCAAGGGTCATCGTGAAATGGGGCGCGTTTTCTTAATCTCAGCCAAAAAAAGTCCCGAATCGCAACCAATTTCAATAGCACAGTCTGATATAACCTGCATTTATCCTGCCTATCAATTCACATTACCGAGAATTTCAACAAAGTAATTGGAATTTATGAGGGCAGGTAGAACAATGCCATACCCCTATAATTAGGAAAATGATAAAAAGGTAATGACAATACCGTACAATCTAGAGTATGCTACAGGCAACTGGAAGGGCTCATCAGATGCAAGCAAAAGTCAGTGGAGATTTTCCTTACATTTGAAACATGGATTTCTCGGCTGTTCTCAATGAAACCTATGGCGTCACTAGCGCCAATTCTTCCGATGGCGTGAAATCTATCTACTCAGCCTACTTGGAACGCCAAATCTTGTCTGGGTTCGGATTTGTGGCGGGGGCCGTTGGTTTCTTTGGAAACCTGGCCGTCATTACCGCCATATTGTCATTCAAGAGACTGCAGACTAGAACCAATGTGTTCGTTCTGAACCTGGCTGTGGCTGACGTCTTGACGTGTACCGTGTCTCCCCTGCAAGCCCTGACAGTCTTGCACGACGAGTTGGTCATCCCGCCTTGGTCGTGCAAGCTGGTTGCGTTTTGTCTGGTCACCTGCATTGGGTGCAGCATCAACACCCTTGCCTGCATCGCCGTCAACCGACTAGTTCGCATCACCACCATGGCGATGTACCACAAGCTTTACACCCCCTTCAAACTCTTTTTAATGATCTCCGTGTCGTGGTGTGTGCCCATAGCCGTGGCCACCATCCCGCTCTTCACCGATCACGCCGAGTACGGCTTCAACAACGTCTACAAATCCTGTACTTGGGAATCCAAAACGTCCTACGATCTGACTTACGCAAAGCTTATTGCCATAATGTTCTTCCCCTTGCAATTCACCATCCTCTTTGCAAGCTACTTGAAGATTTACGTGTACGTGAGGAAGAAGACTCAATCGATGTTGAGACTGAGCAGCTCCGGAGACACAATCGGGTCGGGCTCGCAGGCAATTCAACGACAGCTCTGGAGGCGTCAGGTGGCAGTGACCAAGAATCTCTTCCTGGTGGTTTGCGTCTTCCTCCTCTGCATGATCCCGTACTTCGCAACGATTGGACTACCGATCCCCGTCATCAGGAGTCTTCTGTCCTACGCAGCGGCAATCCTCATGACCAACAGTTCACTCAATCCTATCATCTACGGGACCAAACACCCAGATTTCAGGATGGCATTTGCTTACATCTTGTGCTACCGACGGAAGAGGCATCACCTGGGTCCAAAGGTGACAGCTTTATCGGGACAGAATCGCTCTGACACTCGAACCATCGCTGCAAATATGTCTCAGCAGATGGTGTAACATTTTTGTGTTCAACTGTCTGGTTGTTTACTTTTCAACATAATATCCTATTGTATTTTGAAGATGAAAATTACTTTCTCTTTTAATAATATTCCATTATTGAAATTCGCACCCACTGCAGTGCACTGTTCACCAAATGCATCACTAGTACAGGAATGTTATAACAGGAAAATAAGTATTTCGGGTTTATGAAAATGGGACTTTTAGCTATATGATTTTCTTTTTCTTTCGAACACAGGCGCTTAGAGTGAAGTTTTTTAGTTTAACTAGTTTAATAGTTTAACTTATTGTTTATATTTAATGCACTCTACGTACAAACATTCCTGCAATTTTTTGAGCAATGAACTGTTATCTTTGGCATCGGAGTAAAACACGGACAATTTGTAAGAGACACTTCATTAAATCGGTACCACAAATTAACCTGAAAGCACATAAGCAGTAGATGATTTAAATAATTCGGACGGTGTGGTAAGCGTGAAAAGGTTAATAAACTATTGACATGACACACGACTGGTTGATTGAAGAAAAAATGACACAGATTTGCTTTGTGTGATTGAGAAGATGGGTGTCGTTTTCAGTACGATGAAATCGCTTCGAAAATGGAAGCAATTAAGCAAAATTATCGATCAGGTAAACAAACAAGCACAAAACAGAAGCCGACCAAGCGCTTGTCTGTCTGTCTCAGCCACTTATCGACAGTGGGCTGTGCCAACTGACCGCCAACCAATGCAATCTGCTGTCCAATTCCACCGATCTGTGCTACGTTTGGAAAATACTCCCTCAGCAAGTAACATGTTACCAGAGCAAATAAGCCATAAAAGTGCGAAAAAAGTAAAACGTATGTCTACACCTTAGCGAAGCTGAAGTTGAAGGAACCAAAATATAAAAGGCCACATTTGAGAGCAAAGTTCGATCAACTCAATGACATTATTGGAATTCTCCAATTACAACAATACGTTAATAAGTGAAGAAGTCAGAAATATTTCCACCAATGAACGGTTATGGTGAATAAAAAAGGCAATTGCGAATTGACAATGGGTGACCTCGCCAAAGTGCCAATTTGCAATGGTCAAATACGGTTAAATTTCTGAAACGAACTATCCGAAGTTTGCAAGGCAACTGTTTTATGAGGCAGGTTGTAAAAACACACCTACAGAAAATAAATGAACCACAGTTATTGTCAAACTCTACATAAATGCACATGCATTCAAGCAGGTAGCCTACATATCCACTCACGCAGAGACGAAGTCATGAGTAATAAGTCCAGCAAACCTTTCAACTTTTCACTAATGCGTAGTTTCACAACCTATCAAATTACCCAATCGTACCCTTTCATTCAAGGGCATTTTAAAAGGACTGGCACCACAAGCATTGAGGTTTCCTGTGCTATGAGAAATTTAAGTGATGGATTCACGGACAGCCGAACGCCTCCACTCCGGCCAGCTCCGCTTAATTGATATCTTAATAACTGTGTAACAGTAGCCTTTAAAAGGGGCTGCCATTGAAGTCATTTAACAAGTTATCTTTATGATGGCATTTGATGGATGAGGTTGCATACCTGAGCCAGGGCAAACGTGGCTTCATAAGATTTCCATTCTTGTTTCTATTTTCTTTTCTACTGATGTCCATGACAATTAATTGTATGAAAGCAGGTGAGGCCGTGCACCCGCTAAGTGGACGCGTGCGGACAATTTTGTTCGGAATTGTTTTTGAAGTGGACAAATACAAGGGTCTCTTCCAGCGGCACCGTGCCTTTCGCTTATGATGCGCTCATCCCTGTAGGTAATTGCATTTGACATTGATGAGGGTTATAATGGCCTCGATAGGAACGAGATAATGAACTGGGTAGTCATCAGTCCCCGTGCCATTAAGCATCAGTTGCAATTTGGCATGCGAGATCGGCAAGCTAGTATAAAAGGCACTGCTTATAGAGAAATCCGCACACGATACGGTTTGGGCTAGAATCATCTTTACGATCTAGAGGGACACCTGTTTCAACACTTGCTCCTCTGCAATAACGAAGAGACTGCAAGGTACCATTTTCCAAATTTTAAAAATGGAAGTGGATTGCAGCAGTCATTGAAATTATTTGACTTAAAAGAGTTTGGCATACAACTTTTTCCCGCCTTAATACGTCTAATTAATCATATAATAAAGAACTTGACACCTGTAAACTGCCAGAGAACATGGAAGGGTTGATTAATATTAGCTCCTCTAACTCATCCGAGATGTCCAACGAATTTCCAAATTCCACTACTGACCCAGGCGTCTATCGTTCCTCCGTCGAACGCCAGGTCCTCTCCGCGATTATTTTCTTCGACTCATCCATCGGCCTCCTCGGAAATGCGGCCGTCGTTTTCGCCGTCCTGACGGTCAAGAAACTGCAGACGACGACCAATGTCTTCGTGGTGAACTTGGCCGCGGCGGATTTCCTGACGTGCATCGTCGCGATTCTGCAGAGTGTGGTGTTCCTGAAAGGCGAACTTGTCTTTCCCGTTGCCGTGTGCCAAGCCATGGCCTTCGGAATACTCGTGTGCGTCGGCTGCAGCGTGAACAACCTGATGTGCGTCGCTGTCAACCGTCTGGTAGGCATCACGACGGCAACACACAGCGTCTTTCGCAAGTTGTACACCCCTTGTAAGCTCTCTATGACGGTCGTTCTGACTTGGCTTGTCCCTGCCGCTGTGGCCATCATCCCCTTTGTTTCTGACTATGGCGAGCTCGGATACAACCCAGTCTACCACTCGTGCTCCTGGCGCTCAAACAGGGCATACCAGCCTAGGTACTCGATGGTGGTGGTCGTCGTGTATTTCCCCCTGCAATTTGCTATTCTTTTCGCGAGCTATTTGAGAATCTGGCTGTTTGTGAGGGGAACAACGAAATCAACCCTTAGGCAAGATAGGGCCGGAGAAGCCAGCACGGGGAACCGGGTATTTCAACAGCAGCTCCTCAAACGCCAGATAGCGGTGACCAAGAACCTGTTCCTGGTTGTGTGCGTGTTCCTACTCTGCATCTCCCCCTACTTCCTCCTAGTCGCACTGCCATCCAGCCTGGTCGACAACATTCTGCCCACCACGTCCACGATCCTCATGGCCAACAGCTGCGTCAATCCCATCATCTACGGGACAAAACACCCGGATTTCAGGGCAGCGTTTGCCCGCGTGCTGCCCTGTAGGAGGAAGGTAAGGAAGACGTCGCAGACAAAATCGACTCAGGACACGAAGGAAACGTCAAAACAACAACTCAAGTCAGTTAGCTCTGCAACCACCGAACAAACTCACGCATGAGACAACTCCAATTTTGTGTGGAAAGCTGGGGAAGATGAACAGCTGCATGTTTTGGTAAAGCACAAACTGTTTCAAATGGAGAAAGGACCACGTTAAACCTACCTTTCGGTTGTCGTAAACTTTAAACGACATACGTTTTCAGTGCACAGG
This sequence comes from Acanthaster planci, assembly GCF_054643075.1. Classification (NCBI taxonomy): domain Eukaryota; kingdom Metazoa; phylum Echinodermata; class Asteroidea; order Valvatida; family Acanthasteridae; genus Acanthaster; species Acanthaster planci. The sequence continues at coordinate 2,740,452 of NC_141793.1, forward strand.
GCCTCTTCCGCCCAACTCCCAGAGTGATGTCCATCAAATGAAATTAGTGATGTTTGTACATGGACTGCAAATAATTCAATTTCGAGCAGAACAGCTAAAATGATGGTACATAATGAATTCACACTTTTTTGAAAATAAATTTATCGTGTTTTAGTGAGAGGTGTGATTTGTGAACTTGTACTGGTACATTTGAATTAATATTTAACTTATATCAGCTATTGTCGAGTAGAATAGTCGCACAAAATTAAATCCTTTGCTATTTATCTTAATGGATTTGGGGACTGGTCTCCGATATAAAATAAATATTCTGGTTATGATTCAGACTAAGTCCTATTATCATTTGGTAATAATTCTATATGAAACTACAGATATCTGAATGCTGATAAAAACAAATGTAACAAGTTCCCTGTTGAATTAACTCTACATTAAGCAAATCTAACAACCTTGTAATTTTGTATTGGAATAATAAACAATAATGATTCTTAGCTGTTTCAATGAGCTAAACATCGGTGGTTGGGAAACACCACTTTTGGTTTAAACTAGATATGAGCATTTTGACGTTAAATTTTCTCAGTGTACTCCAACCGTACAAATGAATCTTATCCCAGTCCTCAATTTTCAATCTTCATCTCCTGGAAACTGAGATTAACGAAACTACCCTACTGCATCCTTTAAAGTTATCACTGTAAACAGCAAGGTGATATGAACTTGCACCGTTTCTGAAATAATTTTTACCATTTCATTAAGACTCCTAATCCTTGGATAATAATTATCTTAACATCACATCAATATATTGTAATTGGTAGGAAGGTTCGAGGTGGTTAGAAATTCGTTATTTCGGGCAAAATGACTGTTCTTGTGTTGCACGAAAAAACAGACAGGCCTACGTGTATAAGGATGCATTTTGCCACTCAATCTGTATTTGTTGTTGTTGTACAGGCTTTAGTCCGTGTATCTTTCGTGCCTTTAACTTTTGTATTCGGTGGAATTATGTAATTTTGCTCTCAAAGTGAATGGCTTTTGAATTATTGAATTTACCATGTCTTGCCATTCTTAACATCAAACTCCTTAAATATCCAAAGGCAAGTCCAGGTGAACATGTAAACCTAGTTCCCCAATGGGAAAATAGCCAGAAATATGCCACTCCGGGTTGTCCCTCCCTGACCGCGGGTCACAAGGCAACCTTACTGTGGAAACTTGTGAGGAGGTACAACCGGTTCCAGCCTCAAGCGCATGCGCCGCTAGGCTTCACGGGTTTCCTGCTGTGAGATTCATAACGCTTTTGCAGTGATGCCAAACATCAAACTGCGTGAAACCAACAACCCCCTTTCTCCAAAAGAGATTATTACCAGAAAATAGTATGAATCGAAGAGGTAGCAATACTGCTGAAATTAGATTTTTTAGCTATTTACCAATCTCTATTTAACACAAAAGAATTCTAATTTTGTATTTTTTTGGTTTCAAGCACGCCGGGTATCTCTTTCAATGTTTTTTAATAAGTGACTAATTAATTCGTAGGTGAAATATGGAGAATATATAAATTACATTCCGAGGAAAAGCTTCTGTAGAAATGTAATGCAGTGTTTGTATAAAAATGTTTTTGTTCGCACACGATAGTAATATTTTACTCTCGGTAGTAGCAAGGAGGTAAGAAAAAGGAGATCACAGGGCAAAAATAAAAAGGGGAAGATCTACTTTTCGAAAAAGGTACCTCTTTTGTAGCTTTTCCAAGCGTAATGAGATATCGACATGGGAAAAAGGGTCTTTCAGAGGACATATTCATCCCAAAAACCAACTACAATGTTTAATTAGTGGGATTTTGAGTGATATCAAAGTATGACGTCATCTCATTAGACATGCACACTGGGTTCGAGGCACGTGCTTGGATGTTATGGAGCCTCTTGGTCGCATCCTGGATTTCCTGCTCTCCTGAAATGGTGAATAAAAATGGAACAAAGTTAAATTCAGTATGAACGTTTGATGGTGTAAATATAACAAGCGAGTATTGTAGACATTATTAACGCGGGTGTGTACGTGAGCGATTCGCGACAAAATTTGACACTCAACTCCCTTGAATTAAAAAAAATTGCAAATTGTGAACTAAGAAATGTTCAGCAATACTTTGGTTTTATTATTACAAAAGGCAACTAGCATAAATTGCCGTTTTAGGCTATCAGCATAAATTTATTTATCCAACAGAAACATAAATTCGATGTACCTTCAGTATGCCGCTTCAACACAGCGTTACACCAGTCCTCAAAGTCCATTTGTGCAATTTCGTATGCGCCATAATCTTCCTTACTTGTCTTTCCTTCGTTCTTTAACGTATAGGCCACCGGCTCCTTCTCAAAGACGCCGCCATAAAAAGCGTCCACCCTGACAGTGAAGACTACCCTGTCTGGACCTACAATTGGAAAAACGACTTCCCAATGGTCTCCTCTTTTGGGTGCAATTCTCCTCCTTCCCCATATCTTACGACTGAAGAAGTCCGTAAGACATCGCGTGATGATGTCTTGATCTTTCTCAGACACCTCCCCGTCCGCTAACTTCAATATGCCATCACCATCTTCGATTAGGATGTCACCGCCGTCGGCGTTTGCAAGAGCACTCATAAGCTTTGGAAGTTCATCCCCTAGCATTATCGTCATTTTTTCTTCGTCGAGAGAGGATTGTTCGTTTTCCTGTAAAACACTGACAAGTTTAAAGTGGACAGTCTTTAAGGTTGGGGTGGTGGCATGAACTTGGGCATTGTTGTTTGTTTGCAGGCCTGCAGTGGGTAGAGCCTGGATCACTGATTTTCTTTCGCGTGTCAAACAACCCTCTGCTTCATCAAAACTGCTAACTTTTCTCGCGTCGTTGCTGCAAGTAGATACAACGTGAAGGTTATAATCAAATGTGATTGGCCGAGGCGCTGGCATCACGTGGCAATAAAGGTATTCCGAGTCGCATGGTTGGGAGCAGAATTCATGTACACTGCCTTCGAGTTGCAATTTCTCCACTTCCTGATCAACGATCTTTTTCCATTGGTCCAGGTGCCCCGACGTTACCTTTTCATGTCCCCTCTTTTTTGTCCATCCATGACGTTGTAAGTTTTTCATTTTGATAACGCCACGTTTTCCGAAGTTTGAAATGGCAGTGATTGTCCTGGTAATGAGTTCTTTTTCCAGTCTTATGTCTTCTTTCTTCTTCATTATATGCACATCTATAGCAATTTCAACAGGGCTTCCCATGTTTTCTGCCATGGGTAGTGCAACAAAAACACATTAACCAAGCATTGGAATAATCAAAACTACAAAAGGCAATTACTTTTCCAAACAGATCATGGTCATAACCAATAAAGTCACAATATGGAACCGAAACAAGTTATATGGAAAGCGATAGTAGGCCTAAACAACAGAATGTCACGCGTCATTGCTAGCAGTTCACAGTCGTGTCACATGTTACGAGAAAAACATCACTGTTTCTCTCGGCCAAAGGTCGCGAATTATTCTTGTTCCCTGTGTCTCCCTGGTATGATTCTACGCTCTGAGTACAAGTGTTAATCCACAGAGAGTAAATTCCGCCAGGTGAGCTGAGAGCAAGCCGGGGATACATCTCACCAGACGTTGCCTTTAATTCCACTGAAATAGTCGCAGCAGAGGATTATCATGATCATTAATGGAGCGACAGATAAGACGTGCCAGCGAAGAACAGGTGCATGCAGTTATTTGCAGTCACAGGCATGGTAACTATAAGCCCTATGTGCTCGGTGAATGCTTGCTCAGCAATGATATTGTGACTTTGTGCTCGCAGACGTTGACGTGCTGTGCCTCGAGTTCACGGTACATGCTTTCTCAGCGCTGATATTGTGACTATACGATGGCGTAGGTCCGCATACATAAGTGACGTTGTGCAGACACCGATTATCAGTTTGCAAAGGTTGACTTGGGGTACAACGCAGTCAAATTATGTTAAATGCCGTGAGTGAAGAGCAAAGTCCGCATTAACACTACCGGTGTTTTTATGAGGGCCCATATTGCATGCGCATTGATGTACACTGGAATACACGATACGGTATTATCATTACAATGATGTGCCTGGCCATGTTTCACAGGTTGTTCTTCATGGTTGAGTCAACAACCATGTGAATGTAAACAGTCTATATTTAGCTCCTGAATTTCCCCGGCCCGAAATTCAATGTACAGCACGGCGACGTATGACAATTCAACGCACGTTCAAATTCAGCGTGTTGGCTGTAATACTGCACAATGCTCGAGAATCGGAGTTCGCATATGTACTACTAGGGACAGCTCGAGAAATTGCAACATATACGAGCTTGGTTCTATACTTGGTTCTATACTGAGCAAATTTGCTCAAATTTTGTTCTACGAATTTCGGATAGGAGACCCTTCTTCGATTTCAAAATAAGCTCCAAAGCAAAATAAACCAGCAGGAGCTTCGGAGGGAAGACTTTAAATAATAGAACATTTGAAAGGTAAGCGACTCAGTCATCTGGCCATTTAAACCACTCTTGTGAAGTAACCCTACTTAGACAAGTGTCGATTATTCGATTACCGAACAAAATTGACTTGATAGACACAGAAATCGCAGATGTGGTATTGAGTTATTAAAACGTCACGTCAATGACAACGTTCTTCTTGTAGTTACGTACACCATTTCAGACGTTCTTTTGGGTTGATGTTATCTCTGATTTTCCGATTTGCCGCGATTTCGATTTGATGTTCGGAGCGATTAAAAAGGTTCCTTTCAACTGAAACATTCCTTTCTTTTTCTGCGATTTTTTAATGTGTCTTGTTCATTTCATACATGTACTCCTTTCATCTTATTTTTATTTCATTATTATAGGCCTGTTTATAGTCAAAGTTTCTAAGTTTGAAAGTCTTCCCGCCCTCTCGAATTAAAGTTTCCTGAGTGAGTCATCCCTTCTGATTCTAATCGAGGGACGTGAAGGACCTTACAAATGTAGTCCGAAGGCCTGTCCACAATGGACAAGATTCTTCGTTTGATTGATTCTTCAGGTTTTCAGGCCTGCTGGCCTTTCCAAATTATCCCCCTCAAAGAGGTTTTGTGACATTTTTTTTCGGCCAAAATATTAGATTGTTAGGTATATTTATGTTTACCTCTCATCAAAATTTCGCCTGTTTTTCTGTCATTGTTCCATTCCACTAACACGTATCTGCCTTTTACTAAGCTTTCTGTAAAACCTTCTCTCGTATATTTTTGTAGGTTTCGATCTGAGACCTGAAGGGGGAAAAATATGGCCACCCCGAACAAAACCGTACCCGAGGAAATTCGGCCGTTCGCCATGAACATTCATATCATGAATTCTACGGCAACTACAAATGATGATGTCGCAAAGATGAAACTGGAGATGGAAGGGTTACTGCGTGCGGTGTGCGCCGCTCTAAACTCACCCAAAAGGGAAGTTCTGATATTGAGGAACATGGACCAAGAGAAATTCGGCTTAACTAAGAGACATCTTGACAAGTGGAAACAGAGAATCGAGGGGGAACTCTCCACGAAGCTGAAAACATCGCAGTGGCGAAAGTGCTTTGACTTTTGCGACCTGCCTCAAGATGTCGAGTATCTGTACTGCCACACAACGCCGACCCCGCAACCAACCACTATCAACTTCAACCTCCGGTTGCCAACAGATACGAGCACGGAGCTTGTGGACGGGTATCACCGAGTCATGAGCATCTTATCGAGGGAGGCAGAGAGCCTATCAGCGGGTCGACCGTATTTCGACTTCGATGAACACCTACGAAGAGCTGACGGGCCACATGCATCTTCGTCAACTACAAGTGTTGTTACTAGGCGCGGCTTTAGTCATTTTCCGGGACTTCTAGACCTAAAACTCGGCGACACCGTCCAAACACCAGAATCAAAAACGGTCCAGTATAAGAAACTGAAAGACGGGGAGAGGTTGGTTTCGAATATTGAAAAACAAGTTTCGGATTATTTTGGAGCCTTCGCAAACCACGATGGTGGATGGATCGTCATAGGCATTGAAGACAAAAACTACGAGGTGGTCGGGCAGACGATTCCCAAAGAAACAAAGGTTGAGATAGAGAGGCGTCTCGACAAGTGCGCCAGGCGGAAGATTTGGGGCAGGAGGCAAGAGGTCCCCGTCCGCGAAAAGCACTGGGATGTCTACTTCCACCCCTTGGGGGGCGGTAAGCACCTCGTAGAGGTTCGAGTTAACCCTTTCTATGGTGGAGTGTTTCAAAAAGCCCCCGAATCTTACACTTTTGAAGTAAACGACAATGGTGAGAAAGTACCCGTGGATATGGCAATTGATGATTGGATGGAAGCCATGATGAGACAAAAAATAACAGGTTTGTAAAAATACATATTTTTATTTAAAAAAATTAAAAGATTATTGAATGCACCATTTTGTAGGTTTTCCCCTCACGCATAGTGCAACAACCTAGTCTACCTCTTACAAGCCCTTCTTATTTCCATTGATTATGTACTTAATTATTTTTTACAGAAAAAAGACGCAGTGACGAAATGAGTCACAAATTTGAAATGCTCAGTACACATATTTCTGGAGGTTGCACAGTTTTTGCTCTGAAGAACGCCCGCAGGGAAATACAAGAAAGGATGTTCACAAGTAAGGTGGTTTTAAAGCTATTTAATATTATAATGTTTACAATATCCACCAAGTCAATTAATGTGAAATCAATGTGAAATGGCAGGCAGAACATTAAACATTTCTGTCGCCTTTTTTACCAGTAAAGGAAGGTGTTCACATTTGGCCGGAGACTTACCATAGTCTGGTACATCCCGAAGTTGCTCCCTTCCTCGACAGTGTCATTTCTGCTCTGAGGGTTAAGTTTAGGTCCACAAAGGGAGTCTGTGTCATTTCTCGGTGCATAGCAGTTGACATTGGCATCCCAAGACCTGAAGATGGCACAAATATCACGTGCGATATCTTAGTGTTCACAGAAAAAGAGACTCCGTTTCTGGTAACTTTAGGGACCGCAATGTCATCGGATGAGGGTGAGAGGTACTCCAGGGAAGCCGCAATAGAACTCGAAGAACGTCTTACCAGGCACGGTGGAGAAGGTCGGTTCTTCATTAAAAGCTACTGGTATGACCAGTTGACAGATCCGGAACTTGTCCCAGGCATCTTGGAAAGCATATTGGGTCACCGACCACAGGACAAACCGGCCAGCTACCACCAGATGCATCTTCAGAAACTGCAAGCAATCGTCGCCGGTCTCGTCATCGCCATCGCTGCATTTACACCGGAAACCTACTTGTACATGAAAGACTTAATGGGAGTCCAGGTGATGAACCTCTTGACTCCGTCTCAGCTCCTGGCACTCTCGAAATGCAAGGAAAACCAATACGTCTGTATCCAGGGTTACCCAGGCACTGGGAAGACAGTCGTCGGTGTTGAGAGAGCTAAGCAACTACGTCTCGATGGGGCCCAAGCAGAAGAGATCCTGTACATTCCCTCCAACGTGCAAATGGCAAAATATGTGAGGTGGGTGTTGCTATTTCTAAACAGGCTATTCCATTAGTGCAAACGCTCCTTCATATTGACCAATTACGTTTTCGTGGGGGTGCCAATTGCATAACGGTACTTGAGGTACATTTCAGACGTGAGTGCCTGTGAATCAAACCGAGTTACTTAAAACTGTGGGCAACAATGGAAATCATTTCCATGAAGGCCGTACACTGAATATTGAGATGTTTGGAGAACTTAACCCCGGGCCGAAGAGGGTTTGGATAAACTCTCACAAAGAACCCAGGAAGAACAAATTCACGAGAGCAGTGGGCAGTACTTAACTAATTGGACACAATGTGGCTCGATTGACCGAGGGTCAGATTTCAGAGCAGACTAGCCATAGTCAGCCACTAGTCATTTTTTGTCGTGTTTTACACGAAAAAGACCCTGTGTATTTTGTAAAGAGAATGTGAGAAATATTGTTGTCAAAGAATTTTCTTCCAAACATATATCTGAATCAAATGTGAACAATCCTTTTCTTTGGACCCTTCTAGAGATCTGACCTTTCCGAGGAGCACCTCATTACACGGAAGCAAAATCTGCCTTTCTGAAGCATTCAGAGATATTATACAAATGCTGAAAGATGGGAGCATGCCTGAAAACGTCAAGTACCTCATTCTGGATGACACACAAAACTTGCTCAGCCGGAGAAATGTTCCTGCTTCCAATGTGAAGGAAGACATCCGCCATCTCACACCAGAGATGAGGCGTTTGGCCGTGCGGGAGACGCCTCCAATTGGATTGTTGAGGCTGGAGAACTACCAAGTTGACTGGTTGAAATGTCTCTGCATTTGGCTACGTGAAAAGCGAGACAACAGGATGGTGATTATCTGCGATGAGTCGCAAAGTCTTGAGAAGGAACACTACTACCAGACACTAAGACAGTTCATCAAGGAGAGCAATGGCACAACGGTAACACTGAATGTAATCATAAGAAACTCCGAGGAAATTACGGAGTTCTTCAAAAACTTTGTCTCAACGCAGTGTTACGGTGTACTTCCTACAACCGCACATGACTTCAAGGGTCAAAAACCTCTGATAAGACCAACCCTTCTTTCGCCAGAGTCGTTGAGGGAGACCGTTAAGAAGTTCACAACATTGGGTTACAGTCCAAATGAGATCTCTCTCCTTCGCCACGACCGGGATAGCGACAGGACCGCACTGGATACTTGCATGTCGACACCTCTCCAAAAAGAGTGCATGGCAGTTTACCGGACTATAAATAACCAACTCATAGATCTCGGAATAGAAGGCAATGGGGTGCCCGGTCCGCAAGTGTTTCATGCCGTGCTTTTCTTTTGCCTCCTTACCGAAGAGTTACTTGAGAGGGGTGTCAGAGGGGAACAAGAAACAAACTTTAAGATTAATCTAGCATTGCCTTGCTTTGCAAGCAAGGATACCGCCTGTCCCCCATTCTTCCTGCGACGTCTTCTGTCAGACAGAGGCAGATACACAGCACCTGTCAGAGACATGGTTGTCCGCTTGTTCGAGGAAAAATGGCAGTATTTGTGTGAACTTTACAGGGCGTTCGTGCAGAGTGGCCGACCCCACTTTACTGAAGCCGTGGACATCTTGGAAGAGCGCAAATCATCACTTCTCCAGCCCAAGACGAAGGAAATGACAAATCTCCAGAAGCTTTACTCTGTCTCAGAGTTCCTCCTCGGACCTGTCACTGTGCCGGAACACATCTTTCGTTTGATTGATGTCCAGCATGCAGGTTTCTGTCGTTTGATCGTTTTTCACATTCTTCCAAATGTCCACGCCATACATGGAACGCATGAAGTCCCCACACGTGGCCAGTGCATTCGTATCGAGAGTTTGGAAAACTTTGCAGGGAGGGAAAACCAAGTAGTTATAGGGATAATGCCTCACAAAGATACCCTGGAGAGGTATACATTCAAAAGCTACGTTGCAGCACTGTCGTCTAGGGCCAGAACCAAACTAGAAATACTGAGCGCAACAGCATGGACCTTCATAAGCAATATGGATTTAGAGCATGTACGAATGCTCAAACCATATTTTGATGATCAACACCACGAGGAGCCAAATTCCGATACCGATGGCCGCGGTGTTTGAAGTGGGTGTTTACCTGTCGAAATGTTTGTGACGTTATAATGAGGTCATTGCGGGTGACTTGATATCACCTTTAGCGTGCATTTGCAATACGTATAATATACTGACTGATGCTCACAACTATAACATCTGAACATTTTGCATAACAGCCGAAATGTGGTTTTTGACTAAGCGACAAAAAATTCTAACTGTATTAATGTTCATGCGGCCGCGGAGAGAAAGTAACAGTGAAAACTAAAAGAGTGGTGACTCTCCAAAAATAATCTTAAGAATCCCGGGAAACTCCTACTTCAGCATTTACTCGATTACAACTTTGGAATAACGAAATGTTCCACTTTCAAAATCTAAAAGTGTTATACAGGTGGGCGGTATAGGTGAAGAATATAAAGTACCTTAATTTTAGATCACATTACAACTTTTCCTTGTATTTAAACTTGACACCTGGTAAATGGTATGCAAAGGAGTCGTGAAAAATAAGTTTTATTATCTCACTGGAGATGTTTGACGGCTTTCTAAACTTAAACTGTCGATCCAAACATGTTCCGCCAAGTTCATCTGAAGAAGTCGAACGTTAAGTTCTCATAACTTTTTTTTTTTTGCTTCACCAGTAATGTACTTTAGTTATCTTGAAAACTATGCTGATCCGCAGGGACTGTTGAGATACTGATGCCCAGGGAGGCTACGAACCCCAGTGATTCAACCGTCTCAGACAGTTTGAAAATATGAATGAAAGTGCGCCATTAATCAAAATCCTAGAGGACCGATATAAAGAATATTAGAGGGTACAGAAATATGTTACCAGTCGTATCGGTCACGTCCGCCAATGACAGACGCTAACCAAGCTAATTAAGCGCGTGCCATGCCGTGGTTAATTTCACAGAAATTAATTTCTTGTACTTTCACATTCCAGCAGATGGTTGGTAGCCTGGGGTGAAACCTGTAAATATTGCAAGCTGTAACTTTGGCCGCGAAGCGCCCTGGAATGCTTGCACCGGTACAATCAGGGTTAAACCCTGGCACTGGTGTTTTTGTGTTGGTCCAAGTTTGCCAAGAAAAGGGTGAAATCGGTTGCCGTGTGGGCATATAAAGGCCGCACATTTTCCTGGTCGTCGCCACAGCAAACAAGGGTGTTCAGTCGTTTTGCTAGCTCAAATATCGCGCAGAATTTCATCTCAGTGAAAAGACTGTAAATACACACAGGGAATCAGAGAATATTCCGGCCTTTTTCCATGAATGGAGCTACAGTCGCTACGACCAATGTGACCGAGTAGTCGGTGTATGAGACATTCACTGGGCGCCAACTGTTATCTGCGTACAATCTTCATCACGATGACCGTCGGGTTTTTCTAGTTCAACCTTGTCTTTGACAGGTGCCCACCAAAGAGGGCAAAGGAGGGCAGTTCGTCAGGTGATGTCGTTACCTGGAAAAATCGCCATCGCGGATAAAAAGGAGACACTAGTTGATATTTGCACCACCTGAGTGGTAATCCTACTGTAAAGACATACCGCATTTTAACAATATTCAACCGACATAAGTTCCATGTGAAGATTTTATCTGCCGTTAGGCGACATCGTACTCATAGTCACTTTTGTATTGCACGTTGGGGAAGTCAAGAGAGAGCCGTGACTTTCGGCCTGGTTTGGGTTTTTTTATTATTGTATAACACTGATATGGGAATTGCTATATTGGCTACAATAATCGTGTAACCTTTTGAAACAGTTGAAGAGATAGTGGTATATAGAAGTACTACCAGGGAAACCTTAGTACGTTACTGTCTAAACTTTGAAAAAAGCACAAATTTCACTATTTCTTACTTTCTTCTTTTTACTTTATTAAATTGTGATTATACATTAGAAATATGGCTACACGGTGATGACACCAGGGTAATGTCGGGGGAATGTATGTGAACTATCTCAAGATTCCTGGAAACTTTTAAGACACGGGCTAATTTGAAAAGGGAGAAAATATTTCGCCAAACTGCAAGCAGCTAAATATAGTAATGGGGAATAATGAAAATCTGTTATTACAGCTTACGCTGTACTCTTGTCTTTGATGTAAATGGTACTGTAAAACAGACCTAGCATAATTACAGAGCTGTTATAATGATGACTTATTCATCAGCACGCTAAGTTTTTAGCCAACCCATCTAGCTGTAAGATCCCAATCTTGTGCGGGCAAATGAGTTCTACAGTTGACATTTAAATTGAATACTCCGTGACAATGCGTCTTAACGAACGTCTATTAGGCGTACCTGTTCATTGTAGCTACTTTCCGTTAGAATAAGTCTAGATGTGTGAATAAAATATATTTAGTGTCTGTTGTGTTATCACACTAACTGAAATACGTTAAACTCAATAATGGAGAGTTGGTCGCCTGCACCCTAGAGCAAAGGGAATAAAACTTTATGTTTTGCGTCGATCATACGCATGCCCATGAAGTAGCCGCTTAAGATTTCAGTAGGCCTAAGGGGAGTATGGATTGTCAACGGAGTTGTATGCCGATTTGCTCCGTGAAATTTCAAAAATGAACGGGAGAGTTTTTTTTATATTGTTCCGATCGATGCTTGAGCGATAATATTTGAACTTGATTGTTTGATGGAATGTGGTTTTTGCCAGCTGCATTTTAGCGTGCCTCGCGCATAGGTGCATTTCGCTAGTGTGCCTTTTAGTTCAACCGTATTGTAAACGTGTGGATCGTTTTCAGGTCAGTGGCTTTATTGAAATTTATTTTTGTATCAATAAGATTTCATGAAAAACAAATGTGTATTGGAAAAACCAAAAATTGCTCAGGTTTTCATATTACGCTGATATTTAAGTTGGGAAAATAGAGTCTGCACACATGGAAATAAAATCGGACCGCAGCAACATGCCCTAACATAACGTTTACTTCAAAAACACTGGCATGAAGCACAGGGGAAAGCTACAACACGGGCCTCCCTTGTCACCTGATTTCAAAGTCACATTAAGTTCTTATTGCAATAACAATTTCTTGCACTTAGGAATGGCATATGCCGGCCACTCAAGAAAATTCAACCGATCCACGCTCAAAGCATGGAGGAAGGACACAGAAGGAGTTACAACTCTGGCACTTCAAAGTGCTCAATGATCATCGCCGGCTGGTCACACGAATAACCAGAAAGCATGCCGTACCTGCCCAATTACTGCCTGGGCTTTACCGGAAAAGTCAGGCCAGGAATTTCCCAGCGATACTCGTGGTGTTTCGCTTTCAATTAACTGCAACCTATTGCTGTAACCAGGAAATAGAGAGAGAAAAATCTCTTACGTTACACCTGCTGTTGTCACCGTCAATACAAATTTTACTTTGATGCCCGGCTCTATTATCCATACAATGCTCGCAATTTGTTTTTATCACTCCAAAATATCAGCTTTCCACGACTTGGTACGAATCTGGCTAACACTGGCAAACAACATGTTGACCACCACTCAAAAACGAATGAAATCCGCTACCGGTATTTCATCACAAGGAGTGATGATGAAATCTCATAAAATGCACGTTTTTAGAAATGCAGTCATAAAGACGATTTCAATCAAACATCTTGACTATTTTCAACACAAAAGAACTCCAAAAGAAACCAAAAGAAGGGCACTAACTGCACATGAACATTTTCCGCCCATTGCCTAACACTAGCAACTGTGCGCAAGCATTGAATTTTATGCTGCCGAGAAATCATATCAAGCACCGATGAAGTTATGAATATTCAATTTCACTAAGCAAAGTTTTAGGACGCAGATTACCAGCGAAAAATTGCGTCGATGATCATTGGGGAAAAAAGGGGTCTCATGGTTGTGAAACATATGGTGCGCTTTGGCTACGGACGTACCGCGGGTACGCCATGCAGAAAGCGTTAATTGGTCAGATGTTATACCCCGGCCAGTTTAAACTCCCTGCGTCCTTCCTCCACTGATGCTCAAACAAACGTCCATTTAGTCTGTCTGCACATGATTACTTTCCACATTGTCCAATTCTTTTCATTAAAAACGGAGAATCATTCTGTTATCTTCCTCCGTAAAGAAAGACATTATTCATCTCACACAGGCCCGGTGCCGTCAAAGATCTACATTCAAGTCCTGGATATGTAGATACAGATCGGATGGTAGTAATGAAGCACATGAAATATAACACGGAAATCGTAGGTTTTGCATGACAGTGATTTTTCTGGTAAGAGCTTTTGTTCCAATTTAGGGGCACACATGAGTAGACCTTTTGTACTATCCCTCCTTTACTAATCCCTTCGAAACAGAAACATTGTTACCGAAACGACGGATGCTGCGCAGAAAACCTGTAAGCAACTGTTACTCGTGTTTAAAATTGAAAAACTTGACAGCTGCACGCTGACCTGAAAACGGATCGTTAAATATTACAACTCGTAAGTTCTTCGGTGACTCAAATGCCTTTCAGGCTTTCACAATGAGTGAAAAAAGACAACATGTGCATTATTAATCAAAGTCTGAATCACAAATTCAGGACAAATTTATAGAAAAAAAAGAGGTAACCAATCGTATGGATCATGTAAGCGAATGATTCTTCCAGCTCCGTGATCACTGCCAGCGAGACACGCTGTGGTGTTTTACGTTCTAATGCATTGTGTATTGACCCGCTAGGCAGCCGTGAGTGCTGCGCTGGCAGGATATCGCTGGTAACCTTGGATGAAAGCTGCTGTTTTGGATAACAATGGCCATCGACGTGAAGTGCTCGTACCGGAACAGTCAGGGTTAACCATAGCCCTGTTTTCTGTGGGATGTTCTTACAGTTTGCCTTGAAAAGGGAGTAACAGCTAGTCCACATGCCGCACCGCCGTGTATAAAAGCCGCATTTACCTGGTTAGGTCCATACTGAGCACAGGTGTTCTATCGTTCTCTCAGCTCAAATTTCAATTGGAAGACTGTAAGTGTGTACCACAGAGAAAGGATACGTTAAGGTCAACGCAGAGAATATTACAAACATTTGCCACGGACACGATGGAGGAAAGTGCAGTTGCAACCACCAACCCAGTCAAGTATTCGGCCAATCAGTCACTCACTGACTTATTCGCCATTGATGGAACTACGATTGCCACCGCCAATGTTACAGAGTATTCGGCGTATCAGACATTCACTGAACGTCAACTGTTTTCTGCGTACATTTTTATCACGATGATCGTGGGATATCTTGGGAACTCAACGGTTGTTTACCTCGTCTGGTCTGTCAAGAAGCTGCGAACAGTCACCAACGTATTCGTGGTGAACCTTGCGGTTGCTGATTCTACGACGTGCGGTGGGGCCATCTTGTCGGCCGTGGTGGTCCTGTCTTATGAACTCATCATACCCGTGTGGCTCTGCCAGTGTATCGCCTTCGGACTTATTACCGTCATCGGGTGTAGTGTGAACACCCTGGCTTTGATCGCCGTCAACCGCCTGGTTGCTGTCACCGACACGGCCAGGATTCGGTACCGCAAAATCTACACCCGCTGGAAGATAGCCGCGATGATTGCTGTGGCTTGGGCCATACCAATCTTTGTAGCTCTGATCCCCGTCTTTTCTGATTACGCTGAACTTGGCTACGACCCGCGTTTCAGTACCTGCACCTGGCTGTCTGCGCCGGTGGATGGACTCATCTACTCGTTCTTCGTGACGTTGGTGTTCTACCCAATCCAGCTCACCATCGTTATTGCATCCTACATCAGGATTTTCCTCTTTGTCCGGAGCTCGACCAAGGCAGTGATGCTGAAGGGTAACCCTGAGTCTGGAACGCCATCCAGTCTCCAGAAGCAGCTCTCGAAGCGCCAGCTGGCCGTCACAAAGAATCTTTTTCTCGTGGTTTGCGTCTTCCTCGTGTGCCTTTTCCCGTACTTTTTTGTCCTTGCTCTAGACTCTCTTGCCTTTGAAGCCCTGCCGTTCACCGCCGTGCTGCTTCTGACCAACAGTTGCCTGAACCCTATCATCTACGGAACTAAACATCCGGACTTCCGTGTGGAGTTTTCTCGCTTGTTTAGTAATTTCTTTGGCAAGTGCCGGTCCAAGAGGGCGAAACCGCTCGAAGAGCGCAGTCGCTCGGTGCCCTCTTCGTCTGACAAAGTCGCCACAACAGACACCAAGGACACGCAAGTGTAATGAATAAGCTCTTATATATACTACTTCCATTTACAAGCTGTGATTGATAGACATAATAGAGCTTAAGACATTTCATATTTCACGTTGGAATTTTTACGCTCATTCTAACATTATATGTAGGCCAAGTTAAAGACCTCACCTGCCGTTTGGATGGTATCGTAGGCTACTATTAAATCGTTTTAGTTTTATTTCACGTTGAGAAAATCGGAGATTTCATGTGTTTTTTTTGAGTAGGGATTGTTACTTTTTATTGTGAAATATAACGATTTCGTAAATTTCTGCTCGCTAATGTAATAGGACTCCTCTTTTACACTGTTGTGGATTTTAACGTTGATTTCAGGGATCTGGTTCTTATAGAAATAATGGGTATTCATGCAGAGAATAGACAAGATTCTTTCACTGCTAGAAATGTCTTACATGTTATAACTTTAATAAAAAACGAAACTTCGCTCTTCCTTTTCTTACCTTATTGAACTGTCATCAAACTTAAGAGAAATGGCTACACGAGAATGTTCACTGGGGTATGTTGTTAGGAAATGCTCATCTAACATAAATGCCAATGTAAATAACTGTGTACGAAAGTAAATACATGTAACTGTGAATCACATAATATATCTTTAATGGACCATGCAAAACATTTATTTTGCCATAACCCTAGAAATTGCCTACATGAGTCTTATTTCCAAGTGAAGTTGCATATTCATCAACAAAATTGTGATGTCATCCCAGGCAGAAGTCGTCAAGTTTATTACACGTCACATGCCATGCTCAGGCTGTGTTGAATGCCACCATGCACTATGACGTCATAGATCTAGTACTTTGTGGGCATTGACATCACCGAGTGCCTCTGGTGGTTCGTTGCCTTAAAAAAGCTATTCGTGTTGTTTATTATAGCTTTTTTAAGGCAACAAACCCAATAATGTTAAAGTGTGCTCGAGGCGGAAGTCTGAGTTGACCTCTTGCCACCGGGGTTCCATATCCGGCTCCACACCTCCATGCCCTTGAGAGGGTCCACTAAGAGCATTCTTAGAAGGCTGCACCGTGTGAAATAAATGCTGCTTTTTCCTGGTCTGGTCCACAGAACACAAGGGTATCTGGTTGTTCTCTTTGCTCAAATACCACACAGAGTTTTGCAAGTACTCACAGGGAGAAAATACTGTGGTGATTCGCCATGGATGAAACTACAATTGCAACCACCAATGGGACCAAGTACCCGATATATCTGTCATTCACTGAGCGAACCTTATTTTCTGCGTACCTTTTCATCATCATGTTCATCGGGTTTGTCGGGAATGTAACGGTGGTTTTCCTCGTTTTGTCCGTGAAGAAGCTCCAGACAGTCACCAACGTATTCGTGGTGAACCTTGCAGTTGCTGATACTCTAACGTGCCTCGTGGCCAGCTTGTCGGCCGTCATCGTCCTGTCTTACGAACTGATCCTACCCATGTGGCTTTGCCAGTGTATCGCCTTTGGACTGCTGACTTTCATCGGATGTAGCTTGAACACCCTGGCTTTGATCGCCGTCAACCGGCTGGTTGCCGTCACCGACACGGCCAGGATTCGGTACCGCAAAATCTACACCTACTGGAAACTGACCGTGATGATTGCTGTGGCTTGGGCCATACCAATCTTTGTAGCTCTGATCCCCGTCTTTTCTGATTATGCTGATCTTGGCTACGACCCGCGTTTCAGTACCTGCACCTGGCTGTCTGCACCGGTGGATGGACTCATCTACTCGTTCTTCGTGGCCATACTGTTTTACCCAATCCAGCTCACCATCGTCACGGCATCCTATGTCAGGATTTTCCTCTTCGTCCGGAGCTCCACCAGGAAAATGACGCTGAGGGGAACCCCTCAGTCTGGAACACCATCCAGTTTCCAGAATCAGCTCTCGAAACGCCAGCTGGCCGTCACGAAGAACCTCTTTCTTGTGGTTTGCGTGTTCCTCGTGTGCCTTTTCCCGTACTTTCTTGTCCTTGCTCTAGACTCTCTTGCCTATGAAGTCCTGCCGTTCACCGCTGTACTGCTTCTGACCAACAGTTTTCTTAACCCTATCATCTACGGAAATAAACACCCAGACTTCCGTGTGGAGTTTTCTCGCTTGGTCAATCATTGCTTTGGTAAGTGCTGGTCCAAGAAGGCGAAACCGCCCGAGGAGCGCAGTCACTCGGTGCCCTCTTCGTCTGGGAAACTCGCAACAACAGACACCAAGGACACGCAAGTGTAGTGATGAAGTTCTTATATTTATTATTGCCGTTTACAGCAAGCTTTGATTGATAGACATAATGGAGCTCATTAGAAGACATGTTATTTTTTTAAGTTAGAATTTTTAAAAACTCATTTAAACATTACATGTATTTTACCCTACAGGTCTTATCTGCACCTCGGGCGATATCGTAACTATAAAATCGTCTTATTTTTATTTCACGTTGAGCAAATCGATGTTTAAATGTTATTTCTGAGTCGGGATTGTTACTTTTTCACAGTGAAAAATAACGATGTCATAAATTTCTGTAGACCAAAGTAATAGTATTCCCTTCTGATACTGTTGTGGATATTAACGATGATTTCTGAGTTCTGGTTCTTATAGAAATACTGGAATATGCATGCACAGAATAGACAGAACTCTTTCACTGTTAGAAATGTCTTTTATAGGATGTGAATATTGGAACTTCGAATAAAGAACAGAATTGCGCTATTCCTTTTTTTTAGCTTATTAAAATGTAATAAATTTCAAGAAATATGGCTACACGAGAATGTTCACGTGGGGTACGTTGTCAGGAAATGATGATCTCACCATAAATGCCAATGTAAAGAACTAGCTATGTTTGAAAGTAAATAACTTTGAATCACATGATGTATCTTTAAGGGACCAAGTAAAATATTTATTTTACCAGGACCCTTGAAATTCCGCCTCATTGATGGTTTAATGTACCTTATTTTTTATTTTTGTTTGGCTATAGTATATGAATCTGTGTTAAAGCCTTTTGGGTTCATATTTTAATGTGAATTTCCATACTTATTAACAAGATTATGATGTCACCCCAGGCACTGAACCTCACTTTTCTTTTATTGATTTATGTATTAAAAACTGCAGAAATTTGGTAAATAATTCGCAGTCGTAAATTTCCATTTCTTTTGCAATTTACTATTTAAGTATATGGCAACATGCCAGTCAGCAGTCCTTTCTCAGGAATGTTTTTCAAGAGCAAACACGTGGTTCAAATTTGGACCTCAAAACATGTAAAGTTTTGATGTCCAAATATGTCCTACATGTAAAGTTCATCTAAAGTGAACAGTGTCTTCCCGGATTTACATAACAGCAGCAGTACCCTCACTTGTTCAGAATAGTTTGGATAATTCTTAATGTCTTGGAAATGTACTTTTCACTACGCTAAACTCCAAAAAAAAAATCCAAACACTTTTCATGCATTGAAGAAGAGCAAAAGATGCACACAAAGTGAGTCCAAGATTCATTTCATTGATCTTCTGGGGTCATAATATATTTTTTTTCATGTTTAACTTGAAAAACAAGATAACCGATAACTGCCGTTGAAAGGGTCGTAAAATAGTTTTCATTAAATCATCGGAGATTCTTGACGATTTTCTAAACTTCACCTGATGATCCAAGAGCGTCCCTCCAAGTTTCTCTGTTGAACATCAAGCTCTTTCAACGGTTACCTTTGCACTTCCTCAACAATCTGACGTTCGATATCCCGAAAACTAAGTGAACTTGACTCATAACCACAGGAACTTGTGAGACATATTAGCTGGAGAGGTTACGAAATTTCCATCATTCAGTGAATCGAATATTTTCATGATGACAAAATTAGGATTACAAGTGCGTCATTGTTATCACAATCTGAGTGAACAAAGGACAGATTTGAAAAAAGAGGTTATGCAAATGTGAGACCGATCGTACAGCTCGCCTCGGCGAAGTACGGAAAATTCATCAAGTTTACACGTCACATGCAATGCTCAGGCTGTGACGAATGTCACCATGCACTATGACGTCACAGAGAGATGCAGGCATCATCACCAACGAGTGCCTCTGGCGGTTCGTTGCCTTAAAAAAGCTATTCGTGTTGACTAAACCAATAACAAACCCAATAATGTTAAAGTGTGCTCGAGGCGGAAGTCTGAGTTGACCTCTTGCCACCGGGGTTCCATATCCGGCTCCACACTTCCATGCCCTTGAGAGGGTCTTCTAAGAGCATTCTTAGAAGGCTGCACCGTGTGAAATAAATGCTGGGTTTTTTTTTCCTGGTCTGGTCCACAGAACACAAGGGTATCTGGTTGTTCTCTTTGCTCAAATACCACACAGAGTTTTGCAAGTACGTACAGAGAGAAAATACTATGGTGATTCGCTATGGATGAAACTACAATTGCAACCACCAATGGGACCAAGTACCCGATATATCTGTCATTCACTGAGCGAACCTTATTTTCTGCGTACCTTTTCATCATCATGTTCATCGGGTTTGTCGGGAATGTAACGGTGGTTTTCCTCGTCTTGTCCGTGAAGAAGCTCCAGACAGTCACCAACGTATTCGTGGTGAACCTTGCAGTTGCTGATACTCTAACGTGCCTCGTGGCCAGCTTGTCGGCCGTCATCGTCCTGTCTTACGAACTGATCCTACCCATGTGGCTTTGCCAGTGTATTGCCTTTGGACTGCTGACTTTCATCGGATGTAGCTTGAACACCCTGGCTTTGATCGCCGTCAACCGGCTGGTTGCTGTCACCGACACGGCCAGGATTCGGTACCGCAAAATCTACACCTGCTGGAAACTGACTGTGATGATTGCTGTGGCTTGGGCCATACCAATCTTTGTAGCTCTGATCCCCGTCTTTTCTGATTATGCTGATCTTGGCTACGACCCGCGTTTCAGTACCTGCACCTGGCTGTCTGCGCCGGTGGATGGACTCATCTACTCGTTCTTCGTGGCCGCAGTGTTTTACCCAATCCAGCTCACCATCGTCACGGCATCCTATGTCAGGATTTTCCTCTTCGTCCGCAGCTCGACCAGGAAAATGACGCTGAGGGGAACCCCTCAGTGTGGAACGCCATCTAGTCTCCAGAAGCAGCTCTCGAAGCGTCAGCTGGCCGTCACGAAGAACCTCTTCCTTGTGGTTTGTGTGTTCCTCCTGTGCATTTTCCCGTACTTTTTCGTCCTTGCTCTAGACTCCATCGCCTATGAAGCCCTGCCTTACACCGCCGTTCTGCTTCTAACCAACAGTTGTTTGAACCCTATCATCTACGGAACAAAACATCCGGACTTCCGTGTAGAATTTTGTCGCTTGTTCAACCTTGTCTTTGGCAGGTGCCGGTCTTAAGAAGGCTAAGACAAGTGAGGAGAGCAGTCATTCAGTGCCCTCTTCGTCCGTGAAAATGGCCACCAGGGACACCAAAGACACAACAGTGTAAATGAATTTGCTGTCATTTATATTTGAGCACACGAGGTTGGAATTTGCAACACTTAATTGGTGCTTTATAATGTATAAAATATGTGAGACATTGTAGTTTACTGTAAAGTTCTTATCTGCCCTGCGGGCAATATAATACTAATCGTCACATTCTGTATTGCATGTTAAGAAAATGGTATATGAGACGCGATCTTTGAGTTGATTGTTACTTCTGCATATAATACGTTACAAACCGCTTTTGGCTAAAATAATACCACATCCTTTTTATACCGTGGTGAATATTAACGTTAATTTCTACGTTGTTCCTCATGAAAATAATGGGATATACATGCATATACTTTAGAAAGAATTCCTCAAGTCTGGGAACATTCATGTCGGAACTGTACATCAAGCACAAATTGCACTATTTGCCACATTATTTTCATTCAACTGTGATTATGCTCCAGGGATATGGCTGTGTAACACCTGTGTTCAGCATTTCGACACCACTTTATAAACAGGTTTAGATGGCGAACGTTGACTGTCTAATTCCTAAATATTCATGGCTGAAAAATTCAGAACTGTAAACATTTTAGCATTTAAATAGATTTACAAACTGATAGCAATGAAGAATTAAGAAAAGTCTTTATTGGCTAAACACAGTTTTTGCAGTGAGAATGTCATGGATGCAAGAATCATCATGTAGGCGCGTTGCCTATTTTGGGCCTGTTTGTTTCACCGTGGTTTCACACAGATTTCGAGTCAATTAGTGATTCGTCGTTGGTTCACTGATGACCAGAACCCGCCGAGTGGATGGAGCGAACCAGCGTTGGGATCACTGATTCAAGATCCAGATCAAAACAAACAGGTCCATGTTTTTACTGCAAGGGCTAAGAAGGTCGAACGGCATTGAAATATCGAAAAACTGCTGAATTCTCCATGAGACGGGGCTTATGCTGTGAGAAACCGGATGACGCTGCAGTAGGAAATAACTCCTGAATGCGAACTATCTCGATAATGTGGTACAATTGTTCCATAAGTCAATCGTATATTACGAGGCTGAGAGTTTGTTTTATTTCAATTATGCAGGCATTTAAAACATTATAAAAGGTTGAGCGGGGGCAGTCAAGGATAGTTTTAAAGCTTTGTTCCTGTCATCATTGAGTACAAAAAAGCTGGCAAAAGTGGGGCTTAAAGCTACAAGCTAGGCCGTTAACGTTCCTTAATGTCGTTACCTGATGAGAAAATCAAATTAATTTCCTACTGTCATAATCTTTACTTATAGCGCAGCCAGAGGTGAGAGACGTCAATCCCACAATGGACCATATACATCGATAGTTCATCACTCTCAACAATATCTTCTGTGTGAAGGTCATGTTTTTTCACCATGCACTGAGTGTTTATAGACAGTGCTTTCTCACAAACAACCGACAATCATCTCAGATCCTCTGTGGGCCGGTTCCGAAATAAAAAGTACATGTAAATTACTACTTGATCTGCGTGTGATTTTGCGAATCATGACAAGATGATTAGGCCCACGCACTTGAAAGCATACATCATGCCTTGCCTATATTGATTGCTCTCGTCAAAGATTTCGCTCCAAAGACTCGCAGGGGGGGTGTTAATTTAAACTTGGATTGAAATAGCTTCTGCAAGAAGCTTGACTTCCACTTCGACAACACAGAGGGCACCATACGACACAGCCCTATATTTTCCAGAATATAAAGCAAACCAACATCGTTTGTTCGATTCAATCATGAAATGGTATTGGGTGCCGCATGGTGCAATCCGAGGAGGACTGTGATCGCAGCACATTCACGCGCGCATGCATTTTGATTCTGACAGTCTCGAGGTACTTTTTCTTAAGAGTCGTTTTCCCAGACGAAAACAGGGAGGCGTGGTGCCCGTGCCACTGTTTGTCGTGTGTGTATAACCATAGGGGGAGGACACCGGAGTTTGAACTGCCCGAGCTAAAACATCTGGCCAACTACAGGTACCACTTTTCTGGCATGTCCGGTATGAGCATATCGGTTTGCTACGCACCTTCTGTTTCGCAACCACGAAACCCCTTTGTATCCAAGGATCGCCGCTGCAATTTTTCGCCGGTAATCTGTATCCTTAAAACTCTGTGTACTGAAGTATAGGAGATTGAATATTCATACATTTGTTGGTGCTTGGTTTGATCTCATAACAACATCAAATTTAATGTTTGCGCAGTTGCTTGTGTTACGCCTTGTGCCCTAAATGTACATTTGCAGTGAGTTGATTGCATTAATCATTAATGAACGCTTTCTTCTGGTTTATTTTTTTAATAAATAGCCAGGTTTTTACAAGATTTTGCGTTTCGTTTAAATCATTTAAATTACGACATTTGTACAAAAGTGTGTTTTACGAGATCTCATGATCACTGCACTCCTTGTGATGAAATAGCGCATTTTGTTCCTTATGAACTTAGATGACACTTAGCTGTCCAGTAGTGGTCGACATATTGTTGGCTAGCCTAAGCCAAATTCGTACCAAGTCTTTGAAAACTGATGTACTGGAGGCGGGAGAAGAAAAAGATTACAAACTGCATGGATAATGGAACAGTGTATCGAAATATTAAAGTTTATTCACGATGGCAAAACTTGGTCTAACATCAGGGATTTTTCTCGCTCTGTTCCTAGTCACAGCAATAATTTGTTTCTAATTTCAAGCAAAACACTACAAGTATTGCTTGGATATTACTGGCTCCGCTTGCCCAGCTAGGGCAGTAATCAGGCACTTTTGGAACGTTTTCTATTATTTGTCTGACCCAACGGCGATGACCATCCAGCACTTTGAAGTGCCAGAGTTGTAACTCCTGTGTCCTTCCTCTATGGTACAACAATCAAAGGTCTTTTCACGGTATTGTGGGCAAAAGTAATTACTTTACTGCACCTGATATTGACCCAGGAAAAAAAGGTCCAAGGCAAACTTTTCCCAGTGCAAATTAAAAAATAACAACTCGCTGCTTTGTTTTTAATAAGAAACTGGTCCAATTGGTACTTCAAAAAAAGATGACTTCAGAATTGTGAGGGTATCTATACCAGTTGAATTCAAATTCCTGCCAACTACTGCTAATTACATGTATCTACCGAGATATATGCCTGATGCCTACCTGTAACAATCAGATTTCAGGGCCACTGTTGAAATAGCAATTTTGGGTTTGCTTCTACTGTTTCATTTCCCAGCCTTTCTATAGAAAGGTCATTTCATACAGAAATTGACAAGTTCAAATCAAGCAACATTATTTTCTTCTCAAAACTTCCGTTGAAATGTAGATCGAACATTTTGCAATAAAATCTAAGTAAAAGACCGCCCATTGTGAGACCAATAGGCCTAATCTGTCCAAGTTCAAGTTACGCTGATAATGACCTCCAGACACAATACAATGGCAGAATTGGGCATAGGCCTTTGCCCTTGGCTTCCAGTACTTATTCAAGATAAACTAGTCATAAGCATACAGCGTTCGCAAGGGCGCTTGTACACAGTTGAAGCTGCCCGTAGGAATATATACGATCACCGTGGCCACGGCGGTCCACATCACGTGGTGGTACTGTTTACATTAGGCCTAAGTGCAATCCAGTCATATGGGTAAAAAAAGGGCAATACCCTGCAGGCCCATTGAGCCGCTGCTTTACAACCAACATGTATGAAGTCCTACACTCTGCAAGTTTATACGCCGCAAGTAAACAATAACAACTGGAAATACAGCCAGCTCTTTGTCGTGTTTTCTTACCTACGAGTGACTGGTAATACCGATGTTATAATTATAAGGCTGGTCTTCAGCACATAAATGATAATTCATTACACAAGTGCTAAAAATCTCACCCAGGCATCAAAACAGAAAAACAATGCGATTACTTTATGCAAAAAGTAATGAGGCAAAGGTGCATTTTAGGCCGCCCATACAACTACAATTAAGTAGCCTTTGGCTCCTAGTGCACGCTCTGTTAATTAAGCGCACAACATGTACATAACACAAGAATAAATGCACTCATGGGTGTCAATCACTTTTCAAAAGTGGGGGGGATATAACTTTGATAAGAACTAAGGCCAGCGTGGAGTGCGAAGCCCCTACAACACGGGGTCCGGGAAAATTGGCATTCTAGATGTGTTGTCGTGCAATCTGTGGCAATTCCTGCCCCGCAATTCAAATATTTTTGGAACCACTTCGGCAAGATTAATTTCATTTTTCAAATTACTTTATCTGAAATATGAATCAAATGTAGGCCAATGATCCCCTCCATTGTTTAATTTAGGATCCGGGGGAAAAAATGATAAGATATCCCCCGCCTCAAGTGGGAGCGCTGTTACCCCCCCCCCTCCCAATGCTTGGGGGATATCAAGGGGCAAAGATCTATTGGCTGCAAATTGATAAACACTTGACAGTGGAGGGGTCAATTTACTGAAGTCATTTCAAGAAAATTTGTGATTTGCGACCTCTTCCATCTCTTTTTTTTTCGTTTCTTTTGCTTTTTTAATACTTCATTTTTCTATTTTTTTCGCCCCCTTCCCTGCGACGCCCATGTAAACCTATGATTTCAACCATCCCCATTTACCCCATAAAATTCAAGACAGATGCACAATGTACCCCATCTCTCGGAGACGTGCCTCCTGGAAAAGTACAAGCCAAGGATACCACTCAACCTTCCCTTGGCAAACTTGATTGCTTTCACTTATCAGAGCCCGAGGTAGGAACTGACCATGGTCATGAACCGGTCTAATTACCCACAAAGTTTACAGGTACAAGGCCGATAGGTGAAGATGAGTGTGAATGACAGATCTTACCTTATTTTTGCAAGAACTTTCAAACTAAAACTCCCGTCACTGGTGACAAGACAGGGGCTGACGGCATGCATTTCCCGAGTTTCCAATTTCCGTCGCGTCACAGTCCCCGAAAACAACGCCACCATTTCTGTAATCCACCTCATATATTCCACTCCGAACCTCAGCATCGCGACAAGCACACATGCACCTATAAGCTTTTTAGTAACAGACTTCCAGTTTCAGTATGCTGAACACTCTTATAGTTATAAAATTCAAAGATTGCTTTGAACTTGAACAATTCTCCTGGGCTCACTCTCAGGTCGCCATCTTGAGAAACTATTGTAGGCTTCATCAATAAAGGTACATTAACTTCAGAACATTATTTTTCAAAATTGTCAATAATCATTTTCGTGTCGTACTTCAGGACTCATATAATTGAAAAACTAATTAAGCAAGGCATTTGCACTTGTTTGCCCTTAAAATAAAGAATTTTTTGTTTTTTGTTTAATTTTTTTTTTTTAGTATGTGCAATTAACAGTAATAAAAACTACGATGCATTAAAGGGAACGTGTTAAATGGCTTCAGGAAATGTCAATGCCAAACATTGGGTTGTCATGCAGGGGCTCTGTCGGAATGACGTTCGTTTCTTCCCTTCTGTTTCGTCTTGCCCGGGGAGCTTGGAACAGGATGTCTCCTTTGACAAGCTTAAAAGGAACCAGTTTACCAAGGGCATAATTACTAAATCATCAGCTCGAAATCGATGTTTGAATTTAATGTGGGGACATTTTAAAAATTGCTTTCAAAACAAATTAAGGTAAAGGAAACTTGTCCTCATTCAGGAACCCCGAATGATTCTCCTCCCACATTTTGTTTAAATTTCAAATGGAGCATAATAAGCATGTTATTAGGCAATGGAACATACGCATATTGGGGACAAACGACATGAAGAAAAGAGTATAACAAGGATGATACTGTGTAAAAAAATATGCCCTTTGTTATTCATAACACTAATGAATATAAAAATGAGGTACTGGTAAAAATGTTTGATTCAAAATATTATTTATAAAATCTTATAGAAATTTCATATTTCAAAGGAAAGGTGGTTTCCAGGTGCACCATAGACAACCACTTCTGCAAGAGGATTACTAGTTAAAGGGACTTTCCCTCAAAATTTACTGCAATTCTGAATTACTCTCTCTGGAAGTCTATTTTATATTTTTTACAAAAACATCCCTGGTGAGAGTTTTCTTTCTCATATTTAAAGACTCCCATCTCCGCAACATATTCCTCTAGTGCATCAACTAAGAATATCTAAATTACATATTGCAGTAATGAACAAGGGCATTGCCAGGATTATTCTTTGGGGGGGGAGGCAACCAACTGGAGGTAAAGCACTTATTAACAAACAAGTAAAAGTGGGGTAAGCAACGACAAATGAATGCTTTTGCTGCAGCTCGTTTAAATGGCTTGTGACTTGAATTCAGACTGGAGGTCTTGTGTTGGTCTGAGCCGAGCATGACACTGATACATGTGTATTTTACAACATTGTGCGAAAAAGCTGAAGCGCGCTACTGTCTGGTTTACAAGGAAGTGCACCCCAACAAAGGCTCTGTTTGTGTATTCAAAAAACCGGACCTCCAACTGTGCCACTACAAGAAATACTTTTGGTGGTGACCTTGGCTTTAATAGAGTGGGGCCATGCTACTGAAATCTGCTTCCTGCTCTCGGAGCAAAAGTGGTTTGTCCAGGAAACTTTTTGACCCTAACCAAAAAAAATGCATGCGTATACAGTTTACTGATTGCGCATACTTCCGGTCACAGTCTGGGGGGGGGTTCTGGTTCCTGAATCCTTGAAACACTGACCTCACTTGGTAATTCAATTCCTCTACAGCAGGAAATGTACTCTTGTAAACTTGGGACTGTTCAACGGACTCAACAGAGCGGCAAATGAAAGTCTGTATTTTATTTCTTTAGGTTCAACTCATTCATTTCAGAAAAAAGGGCCCCTGCAAGTCCCTGCAAGTCCTTGCCAGTCCCTGTAAGTCCATCACAAATCATTTGGTCTTAAGCCAATTCACAAGCTAATCAAATGAACTGTGACAAAAGCATTCTTTGGTCTTTGATCTTCCTGTTACTTATGACTGGCCTTATGAAGGGACTTTCGACTGAACTTGTTAAGGGACTTGTGACTGAACTTGCGAAGGGACTTGTGATGGAACCTAATGCAACACTGGTACACAATGTCAGTGCGCGAAGTACCAGAATAAGTTCCCTAAATTGTCAAAAAAACATGTATGTCAATAAACCATTATAGTATTTATAAGTAGTGGCACTAATGGCTAAAATATTGCCGGTTGAAAGAATACTGCAGAAGTGAATAATACAATGGGTTATATTTCACCTCATAAAAGCTCCTGTAATTTAAGCAGTCACTGAAATACCACCAGGGAAAGAAAAAGTACAGTAACCTGCTAGGGTATAAGATTTAACCCTCTCACTCTATGAGGTGTGTTAACAATTTCACTAGAATTTGAGATGAAAAGGTTATTTCAGTTCAGGCCCGAGATAGCGGCTTTCACTTGTGGATTTTTTGGACAGTTCATCAGTCAGGAAATAATTTTAGCTAAAAAACAGTATAACCCCTGAATTAAATGATTATTGTTTAATAAAAAGAGAGAGGGGTATGCCAAATGACGTCTCCATCAACTGGGCAGAAGTGCGAGCTACGGTAGAAGCTCCTCGTTCTGCTCTGGCAAAAAGCTCCACTTTGGCGCATGACGAATCCCCTTCTCCTCAACACCCCAGCCCAGTCACGGTCTCAGATCTGGGACTGGGCCTGCAGTTCATGCCCTGGCTGAGCCGCAGCAACGCCTGCGGATCAGGTACGCAATGAACTCGAAGAGCTCAATGAAGGTGATGATGGAGCAGCCGATGTAGAGGCCAGCGATGCCACCGATGTCACCGAACAGGCTGGTCCCCTGCAAAGACAGCCGGCACACAAGAGGACATCAGTGGGGCAGGGAGGGAGCGTCCAAACTCTGGACCGACCAGACTCGCCCACAGGGAACACCACCTGGGGCCCCAATTTCACAGAGTGCAATGAGAACAAAATGCCTAAGACTCTGTGCAGATAGCAAAAACCACACACACTACAATGTACACATACTACGACTCAGAGACTTGCCAGGCTTAATAGTGAGGTGGATGACAGCCTTTGGGCTGCAGGTTCTGAGGTGTAGGTTCTGAGAAGAACTGGTTGTGAAAGTATTCTCAAAAGTCGACTGTCTCTCCTCCTCAACATCTTGTCGTACTGTATCTTCCTCCTGAAGACAGAGTACGTGTTCGAAATATTGAGAGTACTCTCTGCCGGTTCTTTTCAGAAGCACACTTTTCCACGGGAGAGAAACATGGTTGTATCCGCAAGCTGTCAACCACGACCCCATTCTAATGCTCCCCATGTTTTCCACATGCACTTCATATGTTTTATGTCCACATCAACACAAAAACAGCCCTTACCGAGTAACCCTCGACTTCTCGCGTCTCCTGGTAATTCAGCTCTTCATAAAATATCTTCAATCGTACCAGGTTTTTTCTAAAGAGATAAAACAAACCATGTACATTAAAAATACCACTTTTCTCCAATTTAGAGGTTACTTACGTGTACTTTGCTAACTAGTCCAGCCCTACATAGGTTTTAACTTGCGTACATACACGGCATTAGAAATGCATAGTACTATAGCTTATCCCAGGACAATAGAACTTGAGAAGAACTCTTAACTTCTTCAACACTGGTTGTTTTCAACTGAAATAACATTTCATAGATCTACACATGAATCACTGATTTCAGAGTATGTCCGATTCTCTCCTCCCAGGGTTGTGTCATACATACCTTATTTCTTCCGCTGACCTGATTTTTTTGGTTTTGGGGTTGATATTGTAGATGTTACGCAGGAGGTGTTGCTGAAACATGAGACAGATAACTAATTATCACATATATAGCTAGACTCCGATAATGAGAATAGTATCAATACCACATTCTGCTTATAACAACATCGGTCTGTACATGTATTCTTTTATAACAAGATAATTAATGAGCTTTCGAGCTCGACCAAGAGAGGGTGCAATTTTCTTAGCAACGGAGACTCCTATGGTAGGAATTGAACCACTATGAAATACATGTTTACGGTCGCATCGCTACCAACAAAATGAACACACGGGACCTACAAGGCTCTCTTCAACCGATGAAGATTGGTAAAGACCCAACGACCTCCTTGTAAAGGTATCCGACTGTAGCTGACTGTTAATGTGAAATCTGTTGAACAAACCAAACTAGCGGTCTGGAAATGACCCATGTTGTGAGGTCATCTTCTGAACCATCTGAGGTTGTAGAACTGTAACAAAGAGATTTATCTGACGACGCTGTGGCGACTAGACCACCGGAATCCATTGACTTCTGAATGGCCGCGTGCAAGAGTCCTGCATATCCCTCTTCCACCTGTTCTAACCCACAGGCTGAGTTTATTATGTGTGATATGCATGTATGTAGAGTCATAAGATCCAGTGAGTCACATCAAGATCCGAGTCTCTGACCATCTACGCTCGGAGTCTCAGTCACAATCATTTTTGTCATGAGGTCTGAAAGGAAATGGTGCAATGCATAAAGTTGTTTGGAAATGCCTTCTCATTGGGGCTCATGAATCAGCACACTGCCAGCACAACTTACCCTAAAAGCATCTGAAGGCCAAGATGCCTGTGACACTGTGGCCGAGTACAGCCGGTCACTGAAATACAAATGAAAAGAGATAGAGAGGAAAAATACCAAACAAACAAATCCAGACTGTTTAACCACTTGACAGCATTATTTTTTTTTAGCCAAAAACACTGACTTTTCCACAAAATGCAAGACTTAGTAGCCAATTTTCGATAGACTACCAAAACGCCACAAATCATGGTTAGCACAAATCATTTTTATTTAGTTCAACATTTGGCAGTGAGCTTGTACTAAAAAAGAACACAACTCCAAGACTGGTTCTGGGATATTGAGAAGTGAGACTCACATGCACTGAAAACCACAGGAGCAATTCAGCAAGTCGTAGGCGTGGAGGTAATACACCATCTGCTTGCAAAGATCTGAAATTAAGTGAAAACAACTTGAGGTCTGCCAAATTAATTTGGGAAAATCTGCCAACCCCATGATAACAGCCACAAGCAATAATGATAAATGTATTATAGCACCAAGCTACCAGAGGATATAAGCTGGGGCCAATTTCATAGACTTGCTTAAGCACAAAATATGCTCAAATAAGCACAAAAAAACTTGCTTAACAAACAAAGGTTACCAGCTCCAAATCTATGTGATTGTTATGCTGATCAAAAGACAGTTGAGCGCCATTCCAAACAAATACACATCACATGGATCTCAGCTGGTAACCTGATTTGTCAAACAAGGTTTTCTTTACGCTTAAGCAAATTTTGTGCTTAAGCAGCTCTATGAAATTGGCCCCAGGGCTGGTTATTATTACAACTCTGGGGGCTGCAGACACTTCTAGAACCATCTCAAAGGGGAGAACAGCGTACAGCTTGTTGCTGTCATTTCAGGCACAAACGGCCAATCAAACACAACAACCATACCTTCACATGTACCTATTAGGCAGACAGACTAGTGGGGATAAAGTTACCTGCCCAAGGTAACAGGTAGCTAGCTGCTGGATTCGAACTCCCGACCCTATTTCCCTGAGTCACAGATCCTGAGCTTATTTACATTAAAAGTGCCCTGATTCACCAGTGCTAATGCTTAAGGTGGTGCATCAATATTACAAGGGCTTGCTAGGCCTATAGACATTCTTTCAAACTTTCAGTTATAGGTGTTATTTCACGCGCAACGGTCCCCGATGAGGCACCATCATTGTTACATTATAGCGACTGACGTAAACGGGGACACCAACAATTGGCAAAGTTAGATCATCTTCAACTTGGCGAGCTATCTATGTCAGGTGTCAAGTTGTTAAAGTAGGCTCACACAAACAAGCACACCAGTAGCACATGCAAATGATTTCTCTCTTGGCAAAGTGCCACGTATTTCGCCCATTTGTTCCTCATAATTTGGCTGACCATAAATAAAATGCACTAAATTGGAGAACCACTTCAGCTTCAAGAAATGGTAACCCCCGCCGAGATATATCTCATTACAAAAAGGAATTTTCCGTCAAGAAATCCAAGCAACTCTGATCCTTAAGGCAGTTATTTGAGCTTACCACCAGTGGCGGTGGGGAAGGAATTTTGTCCCTTTTGGAGACATTCTGCATTTTCTTTTAAGGAATTAAAAACACAAACATGTTCAAAACAATACTACCACCTTTATGTTGGGGGGACTCTTACAAATGGAAAAAATAATTGACCGTAAAACTCTAGATTCATTACTGCAACCTACCTTGTGTT
The DNA here is from genome assembly GCF_054643075.1 of Acanthaster planci. Taxonomy (NCBI): domain Eukaryota; kingdom Metazoa; phylum Echinodermata; class Asteroidea; order Valvatida; family Acanthasteridae; genus Acanthaster; species Acanthaster planci. The sequence goes on from NC_141793.1 coordinate 2,772,788, forward strand.
GCATTCAATAATTTGCATCTCTCTCCATCAAGTTCCATGGAATCAGAGCAGCCACAAATCTGAAGGATGTTTTTGAGGACACAAACCCGACGGCAGTGCTGAGGGACAAACATCAAAAATTGCAAAGTTCGGAATATCTCTTTGAACACCAACATTTTGCAAAGATCACATCGTCTCTTCAAACTTGAAATTGGGTGCCAAAGACAGGACAGCAAATTGGAAAGGAATTCAGAAAACATGAAGAAACTAAGAAGCAACTCTGTACTGGGAAAAAAGCTAGACAACTCAGTGAGCTGACAAAGTCTGCACATGACAAGTTAACAAGGGTGTAGCGATTAACCCTAATAGTCCTCAATCCTCTGATTTCAATGATTTTAAATAAGCCCTTGGGGTTGGGGTTAATATAATCAAGGCATCAATGAATCAGATGGGTGCTGTGACTGATGTAAAAATTTATCAACAGCTGAGGCGCTTTGTCACTAACCCTGCGATTGTAGTTGTCAGTCTCAACCTGCACTATCTTGCCATCCACAATCTCAGACACCGTGGTCTTGTTGACTTGACATCGGCCAAACGGATGTGGCTTTCGACTGATTACACGCTGTTAGAGGCAGAACAGTGACGTAGATGAGACCATCACAAGATCGTTTGCAAGACAGGGTTTCAACAGAAAGCTGGAAACCATGACCTCAGTCCATGACTTTCCGGGACTAAAATGTGGCAATTTCCAAGACATTTAATGCTATTCGACACAGAAAAGTTCCTTCATAGTATGAACTGGACGGCTGCCATAGCCACTACTACAGACCAACAAGGATACAGCCTGTAAATTTATTCAATTATCCAGTTATCACATCAAAAGCGCCACTTCAAAAATAACCCTTCCATGATCTTGATTTCTATGACTTGTTTCCTCTGAGAACAGGACTCCAGGACACCCCTTTTTCCCCAATTTTTTCCATGATTCTGAGCTTCAGGATTTTCCATGACCAAGGGACCCCTTGCAAGACCAAACCCAAGGCCATGCACAAGACCAGGTACAAATAGCAGGGTGAACAATATCTGAGATAGGAATCCTTTTGTTATAGTTTATTTGAGATAGCTCATCACTTGAGCTCAGGCAGGTGGTCTTGTCATGGTCTCAGTTGTGGGGTCTTGTGATGGTCTTAAGAGGTCTTGACAATGACACTGAGCAGAAATCAAAGGTAATTGAAATGATCTCTGTGTAGATAAGGGCAAAGAAAAAAAATCAATGTTATTCATTCCACGGACAGAAAGATGATGGACTTGCAAAAGAAAAGGCTGCAACATTTTGAAACTTTCTGACCTCCAGCAGATGGAGAAGAAAAGCCTGCTGCCAAAAAGAGGGAATAGGTTCGCTCTAGCACCATGCAAATATCTCTTTTGTGAGCATGTGTGGTTCTGTTTCCAAGAGTAGGCTCTGTCAGTCGTCAGGAAACTGTAGGGATTCTAACAGTGAGGCAATTTATATGGTGTCTGGAGGCAGCGAGGCGTGGAAAGGATGCTAAGGGCCGGCGACCATTTAGGCCCGGTTTGAAAAGGGCCCCCCCGGTAGCCCACCCTGTATGATGCCTGCCCGGTATTCAGGCTACTCCAGGCCGGTATCAGGCCTGTCTGCACATTTGTATTTCAAAGTCCCTGATGAAAGGCTTCCCCCACCATGCCTCCACAGATAAATAGGGGTCTAAGTGGATTAGTGTAAACATTGTATAGTGCTGAAGGATTAAAAACCACAAGCATGTTCCTTCTGGGATAGATTAAATGTACCAGTACTTGCAAACAATAGACCCAAGGATGGAGAAGTTCCAGATCAACAACCAGTCCAGCATCCCAGGCCGGTAGCCAGGCCGGTATGAAAGGGGTTTTTGCAACAGGGCGAGCTTACGGGGGGGGGCTTTTCAAACCGGGTCTAAATGGTCGCCGGCCCCAACTCAGGATCCCCCTCAAGATTCAGTGCAAGGGTACTCAAGCAGAACAGGGGATGCTAGACGATCAATGTGGTGTGTCAGTCCGAAGGAGGGGAGCGCAGTTTCCTGACGATGGACAGAGCAACAAAGCACACTGTTCAAAACGTTGAGTATACCCTCCAGTTTTTATCAGAACCATGCATACTGACAAAAGAGATATTTGCATGGTGCTACTGCTAGCCCATAACGTTCGCGCAGCACTTTCACTAGGAAAAACTTCAAAGCTCACGTGTACCGTTATATGAACGGCCAGGATGACCAAATAAGTCACATACAGGAAAAACAGAGCGATCTTGCTAGCTATGTGCAAGTTTGATTTGCTTTTCTAGACTGAGTTTTCACAAAATTGCGAGTCATCCAAATTGGTCTTACATGTACGAGCCCGATGGAGGTGACAGCTCCTGGTGACAAGTTGATGCCTTCATCCTCTGGCAACGGGGCGACGTCGGGCTGGGTGATAGTGACGCGGACTCCGGCCTCCCGACCGTAAAGACTCAAGTACTCATCCTGCTCGATGAATAGAGTGAGTGCGAGCCCTGTAAGTGCACAGAGGTTGGAGGTTGCTCGAGTTAGCTTCAAAAATGACATCCACTTTGTACAACCAATTACTCACCATGAAACTCTGTAAGTACTTATCCAGTGATACTACACAGAAGATGTAGAATAAACTTTCTTCCTTTACTCGTGTTCATAAAACAGAAAATTGAAAGGAATTGTGATGACTCAAATACAACACTGGATTCTCTCAGAGGTTTTTCGCTCAACAGAGGCTTTGGCACCTTGTGACTCGCTTTGCCAAGCTGGGTCACATTTCTGTGCTCAATCTAATACGCACTTGTAAATGTGATGTACCTGACTGTTCACCAGTCCTGGAAGAGTTCCGCACAGTGCTTTCTGGGCTTCCCTTGTAATTGAAGATGTAGCAGTTGCCATATTTTTCGTTCTGGATCTGATGAAAAATCGTGTGGCTGAAGAAGAGAACAGTGAGGCAAGGCAACGGGTGAATGGGACTAAAGTGATCAATTTGTAACTGTTCTGGGAAGGAGGTTACATATGGACCCCCGGCACAGTATCTCTTTAACAGTAGCAAACCACCAACAATAGACAGAGAACTGTGTATCTGGTGCCAGTGAGAGAATGCTGTGCATGTACATTCAGACGAAAACAGATTGCATGTTCCCTATGCCATGTATTTGTCCTTGGTGGTAATAACAGACCAACAATCAAGGACATGAAAATCCTGTTCTTTTGCATGCAAAACTTCTGTTGCAAAAACTACTTGAGTACACACATACAGGGTCTGCTATGAATGCCACACAATGGCATCTCCAAAGTGCATGCAAAGGCACTGAAAAGATTTCAGTAGAGGCTTTGCGTGGTAGCCATCTTGCAGGGCAGTTTTTGTTGCTTAGTGAAACCTCTGTGCACACCCTGTGGAACACAAGTGCTGGCCTTCAAGATGGCAGCCATGCAAACCCTCCATTGACGTACCCCCTGTGGCAGGGGGTGCTGTCAAAGGAGCACTGCAGGACCAAATCCTCAAACTGGTGGCCGTGCTGGGCAATCTCTCCCTCTGTCAGTTTCAACACCTCGCTTAGATCACTGTAGTCTGGCTGCTCACTGAAGGTCACGAATCGGCTCCAGTCTGGTGGGTCCTCGCTCCGCACTCTGCTGAAGGGGCGAGGGGTGTAGAAGTACTCCCTGAAGCTGGAGAGGAATTCCTCTTGATAGTTTTCTGGGATGAAGGGTAGAAAAGGATCTTTCCAGTCTTCCATCTCAAAGGGATTCAACCTTCCATTATCTGGTGGACAGAGGGACATAATAATGGATAGTTGTAAAATGCTGAACAATTCAGTACATCCCGATTTGTTGCTTCCGAGCTAAACGTCACGCTGCTGAAAAAATATTCATAAAATGTCTGCCACCACAGGTTTGTGTATTCCTGCTTTCTTGTTTCAAATACAAGATATTCTTGATTTAAATAATTAAAAATGCTCAGGAAATGCTGCTACGAAGGCAAGGAACTAATTAGCACTCATTTGGGCTGGTAATTATTTTCCGATTCTAAAACCGACCGGTGCAGATTTGGCCTACAAAGAACAAGAATATCTCGATGGATACCCTGCTGCTGCTGCATGTTACATTTTCCACTTGAATGTGCACAAAAAATGGCATTATACCTGTATGCTACGGAAGATTCTTTGCAATACCAGAAATGACACATTGGGTACAAGACTTATCTTGTTCAACAGCCTCTACAGTGTTGACACCTGTCTGGAGGCACTCGAAGTACCTATACTTTTGAAAACAGTGTCAGTGTATACAAAGAACCCTCAGAAGTAATTTGCATTTTGATTTCACACAGGACATATTCATCATGAAACGAAGATGAAAAAAAGATTTGAGCAGCCTCACAAGTACACACCAGAGGACGCGTAGTAACAGTCTCCTCCTTCGTCCTCTCCCTGATTACAGTCCAGGACGGTATCGCAAACACGGAAGGTGTGAATGCACTTGCCGTTGGAGCACTGAAAATAACCCGGAGGGCAGGACTCTGGAAAAACATTCAGGTTAAACAAAAAAAAAATGCTTATCTGTCATAAGCCTTTTTTTCAAGATGTACTTTTGCGTTGGGAAGATGTTAATTATATATAACGGGTTTGCCCTTATTAATATATTATTATACGTTGGGAAAGGGCAAACCCGTTATATATAATTAACATCTCCCCAACGCAAAAGTACATCTTGAAAATAGTTCGCGGTACCCGCTGCTTCATTTGACTCGGACCGGCCAGCCGACCCCGGCAAGCTCGGTGGTCGAGTGGTTAAGACATCTGCACTAGTAAGCAGGAGGTCGTGGGTTCGAGTCCCACCCGAGTAAGCTTGTGAGGTTTTTTCGCAAGCTCTCGGACAAGCACTGAGCATACAGTGTTTATTAATATACGTTGGGAAAGGGCAAACCCGTTATATATAATTGTCATAAGCCTACAAGTCCAATTAGTAGTTTGTCAGAAGCATTTCTAACAAATATAGGTTCGAATCCCACCAGGGGGGACTGATTCTACCTATGTCTTGTGCAGTGTCTCATTTAGCCACCCTGTCCTGCTTACTTGTATTTCTTTGACTTGGTGTCTACTTCTGTAAATTATTGTTTACGTTGTTTTTTGGCCAAATTAAGATTGGGAGGCGCCCCCCCCCAGTCTGCCGTGTCTAGTTGAGTGTTTTATTTGGTTGTTTTGTTGCTCACCCCCATTTGGCCGCTCCGCCCCCATTACACAACAACCAACATAAATGTAAACCAAAAGCAGAAGTCCATCAGTTTCAATTTTGTGAGCTTCCGTCCTCCCCTTTTTTCTTTCTTTCATCGGTCTCCATTTATGCAGACTATGTAAATAGGAGATATACAGAGATTGCTGTATGCAACCACTTTCCGTTTGAAAGTGGATTGGTGTGCAATGGGCGCGTGTCTGAGCCCGGTTGAAAAAAAACCATATATCCCGCCAGCCGTGTCCATTCTTTGCCAATACGGGTACATTCCAACTCGCGGTGGGTACTCACCGTTGGGATCATTACAGTACTCTTCGTCACTGCCGTCAGTGCAGTCAGCATAGTTATCGCATTCAAACGTGCGAGGGATACATTTGCTGCTTTCACGGCAGGCTTTAGTAAACACAGAACACTCTGAATGAGAGATACAGAACCTTGGTTTTAGCCTTGGTCTCTATTCCGTGATGACTATTACAAAATGGATGCCGTGCTGAGCAGTCCCCCTCCTCGATAAAAAAACAAGAGGCACGAGGGTACCATTTCAACTTTATTCATGGAGTGACATTCTGAAAAAGACAAGAGTCACTTGTGACATAAGCAGATTAGATATAACTTTACATATGTTCAGCAATTAGATTGCCGTAGATGTAGGAAAGATTGTCTGTCATTTGATTCACATTTCTGACTGCAAAGATAAACAGACACTGGACAACAGTGTGAATAACTTGGTCCCAGTTCAGCTGAATGGCTAGTGAGTTGAGACCAGAGGACTTTGTGAGGACTTGTGATGGACTGGAAAGAACTTGTGATGAATTTGTGAGGACATCCCGTGAAATTATCAGGATTTGCTCTGAAATTGTCAGTGAGGACTTGTGACGAACTCACAAGATTTTGTGAGGAACTTGAGAGGACTTGTGATGACCTTAAGAGGACTTGTGATGAACTTATGAGGACTTATATGATTGACTCCAAAGGATCCACAAAGATTTGTGTGGACTCCTGACTACCTAAGGGGACTTCAGATAAACTCAAAAACAGTGCTACCTCCACCTCTACAGTTTCATAGTGAACAGAGTGACTTACTGTTCACGGGGTCCTCGCATCCCAAGACGGAATATTCATCGCTGCCGTCTTCACAGTCTGGGAAGTTGTTACACGTTTGCCAAAGAGGGATACATTCCCCGCTACTGCAAGGGTACTCAGTCTTTGAGCAGTTCCCTGGCAAATAAACCACACATGCAGGGAAACACATCAAGCGTCCTCAGTTGATATCCAAGCAACGAAGCAGGCGTGAAAGGATTTGAGAGAGCTTGACAGATCCTATTTTAGATTGCAAGGACAAGCTGGACAATTTACATTCGACTTGCAAACTGTCTTGTGGTTACCTTTTTCTTTCCATGTTCTGACTGAGGACAAACTTTACTCTGGTTCAAGTCTTTCAAATGATTGGTTTACTGATTTGTAAAAATTTCCAAGTAAAACACGAGGTTCTCAGTTGATTTGAGGCAAAGTTGCAGGCAAAGTTAAATGTAAAGTAGGGACATTCTTAGCCTTGTAAATCCTTTTAACACAAAGTTAAGAGTAAACAGCGATGCTGGACAAAAGCAAAATGGTGAAAAAATACCATCTTGATCTATGAGCACATTTGTCCTAATGTATTGTTTCAGCCTGTTTTCCACTTTTCCACTTTTGGGGGAAAATAAAACCAAAACACTGTCTTGTTTTTATTTAGCCTCGGAACTGATTATATTCCAGCTTATTGAAAAAGGGTTACCTGCTACAGACGTTGGAATGACATCTTTCTCATCTGCTTGTCTCTTCTGCCTCGCCCCTAAAAAAATTTCAAGTACTTTTGTTCAGGTCAAGTGACTGCCTGACAGAACAGTGCAACGTTCATGCACATTACAATACTTGCAACAAAACTGCAGCTTCTGGACAACTGTTAGTCTTAAAAATATTTCCTCAAAACCCACTCATTTGTTTTCAATGTTACTTCTTCGTACACAAAAAGTTTTTTTTCGGTGAAAGGTGCCCTTAATGAACTAGTATCAAAAGGAAACTTGGCACATACATGTTCGTGATGAACAGTTAAAAAAATGTCTGAATATGCAATCTGCTTTCAGAAATGTCAAAAGGAGAAACTCGTAACTTAATACAAATGCCTCTAACATTCATATCTCAAAACCTTGAAATTTTAGAAAGAGGTTTTTTATATTTCACACACAAAGACCTTATCTAAAGATTTAAGATTTAGTTTAATGTAATATTTAACCAAGTGAATACATTTCGTGACATATTTCCCTGATGTTGACGGGAGCAACTCAACGTACAAACCTCTGAAAGGAGCGAAGAATTTATGTACATTTGTATGTACATTCTTCATAATGCTCGAAAAAGTCAGGGGGCCTGAGGCATTGATCCTAGCAGAATCTTTCTCAAATAAAAAGAGAAAGACGGAGAAAGATCAGTTGAGCTGGGATCAACACGTCAGATCCTCTCATTTTTTTCACTCTGTATACTGTGAGGCTAGTGTGGTCGGAAGCAGTTTGCAACCTTTTTTCTATTCTCCATTTCTAGGATTCTTCCACTCGATGGAAAAACACATTCCAAGCAATCAAGGGGGCAAACAGGTTTTACCAGAGCAAGTGACGCTGACATCCGTGTCGTGGCTGAGGCCCTTCGATGGCATGACGACATGGTACTGACAATCCACAAGGTAGGACTCATACCCAGTGCACTTGACCTTCAGAGAGAGAGAAAAAAGATAAAAAATAACCAGGAGGGTTATTTTAAGGGTTTGAATAATTTTCCACAAGAAAAAGGGGTGGAAAAGACAGACAAGCAGCTTCTCCCTTGAGACATGTTGATTTCGATTTTGATTTTCAAAGGAATTGGAAGCGGTAACATCTCCAAAATGGAACTACGTTGACACTGCCATTCTGGCAAAGTGTTTGAGAATTCCTTCAAAGGTCAAAATTATTAGAAATAAAATCCCATTCTCTCCCTCCCCTATTGACCCAAAACCAGGGCCCAATTTCATGGCGCTGCTTACCACAGAACTCCACATTTACGATCTCCATTCTGCACTAACCGTGCTAGCAGAAAATTCTGCGCTAACCCTTTAAACACAGAATAATACTGGACGTACGCAAGCCCAGATTCCTCGCTAACCCATGAAATACGTTTACCATGGCACGAAATTTCTGCTAGAGTAAGTGCTGATTTTTCACTTGCAGTAAGCAGCGCCGTGAAATTGGGCCCAGGTTTAGCACACTGCCTGCCGACTACGAGTATATACTCATAGTCACAGGTGCACCGGATTCCGCCATTACGGGTATACTCATATGAAACAAAAGGCTATTGTTATGTAAATTGGATACACTGTCATCATCTAAGATTAAAAATAACAAATACGCTGCTGGCAGTGTGGGGAGGGTTCATCTGTAAACTGCTCATGCTCAAACAGACACCTGAAAGATACCTGTTCAACATGCATGCATGCGTACGACACCTGGCAAATGGGAACCCCCCTTTGAAATTATGCGCTGCAGTCAACATGTTAATCAGGATGTGCCACTGATCCCCTAAGTCCCGCAGTAACAGGTACTGAAAAAGGAACCATTCAGGTGGAGCGGAACAGTAAAATCTCTTTTGTGTATTTCTTCAGAAGAGTGCTTTCCAAGCTGGGGTTTTACAAGTGAAATTCTCTCCCTTTTTCAAGGTATGGAACCAACTGCTCAGTTTGAAAAACTCACATCTTGACACATCATGCACACGCTTTTAAGCCTTTAAAGCGTGCGATGATATTTATTTTTCAACGTCTTTCAATCAATGAAAAAGAATGAACCCGCCCTGCACTACAGCTTGGGTCAAGTTTGGGGCTCATACAGTCTACTGGCTTATTCTTGATTATGGACACTCTTACCATTTTTTTTACCAGAAATCAAGAAACTGGGCACCTATGGAAAGGATCTTGGAATGGAAAAGATCAGTTTGGCTCTATAATTCAGAAAGCCTGGTACCTACTTGTGACATGAAGACGCTGCCTGTACTGGCCGCCAAAGTGCCTCGTCCTGATGCCTCGGTAAATCCCAGCTGCCTGCAGACCACATCAGCATCCTCCTGCGTCCAGTCGGTGTCCGAGACTGTACCCCACTCCCCCTTATGCTGTACCTCCACCCTCCCCTCCGAGGGCGAGGCTAAGCCGGCGAGGCGGACCGGAAGCTCCACACCTAAAAAAAAAATCATTGAAACAATCTGAAAAATGCTTCCTTTCCATCGCTACAAATGTCTCAAAATTCTAAATTGTTCTCAACAGAACACCCAAAACGTGGACGGGATTTTTGGTTCAGACAAGGCAAAAAAGCTGTCTTGTTTTTCGACAGTAGGACTTGTTGCTCGTGGCAACATGACAAGTTAACCAGAGGCTTTTCAGAGAGTGTTTTTAACCGATTCATTTGAAAAAGACATTTGTGTTGTTGATTTACAACTTCACAGTTGACCATTCAAAACAACACATATGGGCCCAACTGTATACGTCAGAGGACTACACTAAACGTGTCAATTTTTTTTTTACCAATCATTACCCCTAAACCCATCCAATCAGTGAAGCAATAACTTTTGCTGAGCATAATTTTGCTATTCGGTGAAGTTCAGTTCAGACAGATTCATACAGATCACATATGCATTTTGTGACGTCAAATGAAATATCACAAGGCAAATTTGTAAAAGGACGCTTTTCAGCTCGAGCAAATTTTGCTGCAAACTCTTCATAATGTAAAATTTGCTCTGCTTTCGCATATGCCAGAAGTATAGACCTTCCTTTGACATGACCAAAAGATGTTGTATTGGTCTGGGTTTCAAGTAAGCGAAAAATGTGCACACTCGGCAAATTTGAGCTGCAGCACCAAATTGAGCACTCAGTAGGGAGTACAGGGTTTAAAATACCGTAAGATCGTTTCAAAAGATTCGCCCTTTTGGAGCAAACGAACATCTGTGATGTTTCCATGAATATGAACAGATTTTACCAGGGTGACAGGTTGATGATGGTGGTCCGATATCACAGAACTCCCAGTCATCTGTGGTGTCTGCCCCTGCCGTAAAACACCAGGCACGACTGCGACTGCCGCCAGGATTACGGCAGACCGGCCCTAACAACTCGGGGTAGACGTCACGAGAGAAGCCCGCGCTAACGGAAACATTGCTGCTCCAGTCCTGGCACTCAACTGAGCTGCTGGTGCGGCCTATCCGTCCCCGGTAGTCTTGAGCATTCATTGCAATGTAGCACTCGTGAAAAACTGGCAACGGATGGAATAATTATTTTGTTATACCTCTGTCTGGAAGTTTTGTACTTATTTTTCTGAGGAAATTAGGGGAGACAAAGGAATCCTCTTGTTCATTAAGGGGTTAATAAGGCCATTTTCCAATACTCAACTTCAGCTCCATCTCAGGCTTCAACTGTTTTTTTTACTACCTGACTTTGAAGCTTAGACTAATTAGTCTAATAGTGCCACAAAACATCAAATAAGATGCAAGAGAGCAAAAACTTACTGTAATCCAATTTGATTTAAACGCTTCAGGCCCACAATTGGGGATTGGTTTCGGGGACGAAGCCTGAGATGGAGACGAAGTTGAGTATTGGAAAACGGCCTAAGCCATTTGCGAGTTAAATTTGAATAAAATCTGGTGCACTGAGTTATCTGATTGCACATAAACATAACGATTTGAGTTCCCCAGACTAAAGACACTGTTGCTATACCTCGTGATTCGGGGCAAGCTTTCGCATAACGACCGCCATCTCTGGAATGGACTGGTTCCTTTGTGCCCTTCTTATCCAATAAGAAGAGTGTATTATTGCAAGGCGTCTCTTATGTAACTAAGCAAAAGCTTACCCCGAATCACAAGGTATAGCAACAATGATTTTAGTAAGGAGAATTCAAGTTATGTTCCCGTGAATTTCAAAAACTCAGTGTACCCGATTTGGGACAAAGTTAACTCACAAATGGCTTATTACATGGTATGTGTGCGATATCATACAACACTGGCTGATGTAGTGGTCTAATGGTGAGAGTGACGTCACCCTGTCATGTGGTTGTTCTGAGCCACTGAAAAAACAGTATTCAAGACAGAGGTATGACAACAGTATTTAAAAACAATTTGTGGGGACTGACAAAATTAACAACATTCAGGGCCGCATTTCAGTAGTCATAAGAAATCAGGAATTTTGGCAGGAGAGCCCCAGGATGAAAACCTGGTTGTGTATATTACACCAAATTTGGGACTTTTACAAGAAAAAAAAGTGGAACTCTGCAAATAGGTACAACTAGAAGATCCACTATCCTGAAATTGCAAATTAAAACAGCTAAGAACTTTAACATTCCTATTAAAAGCGTTATACCTCTTTCTGAGCGTTTTACCTTCACATGACTCTGGAAAATCGTTAGCCGCATTTGCACAAACAACATGACCACGGCAGACGTATTCCCTCCAGCCGTGGACGGGGTTGGGCTGGACATTCCCCAGGAGGCGGCTGTAACAACTCATACCTTGAAATTCTGGGCAGTTGAAAAGAAATTCCAAAGCTTCGACTAGTTTAACGAGTCACAAACTTAACTTCAAGGATTATGTGTAAGCCAGATAACTATAGCCTGAAATCTAATACAGTGGACCCTTATTACAACAACTTTGCAAGGCAAATCAGGACGTTGTTGTAAAAGGAGTGAAAAAACAAAGAAAAACATATGAATTCAAGAAATAGGGAGTCCCAAAATCTGTTTATTATTACAGCATTTTGTTATAACAGTGAGAAACGGCTATACGTTGCCAACTGAAGCACTATTTTGAGGATTCAGAGTTACGCTAAAAAGATAACTATCTCTAAAGATCAAAGTTCCTGGCACAGGAGGGATTGTGTTTTCGAGAAAGATCCACATTATTATTGTGAGAGGTTGACTTTTGTTTTCTTACTTGTTGTATCCACCGTTGGAAAGCCGACGCTGGCATCGCTAACCGTCATTCCTACGCAGGTCACCTTCTGGGATGAAGATGGTACCACACTTTGCAATAAGCAGGCTGCAACGACAAATTGTTGTTCATGAAACTGTCGTTAAATACTGGTCTAGTACCCTGACTTTAAAAGACAATCAAAACGTCCCCCAAAAGACCATCGCTAGACAAAGCACGAGACTCTTCAACCAAACTGCAACGGAAGATTGCAGGGCTATCGACTTACTGCAGTTGTACTCGTCGTCTGCAACTTGCGCTTCGCTGTAGCAGTCTGGGGACAGGTTGCAACGGTCGACCTGATCGATGCACTGCCACTGGTTGCCACATGACCACTCTACCACGCTGCAACGTGCCAAACCGTATATCTCACTGCCTGCATGACACCCAACAACCCCCAAAAAAATACACTGAAAAGGATGTATTGTGGCTCCGATATTTCTGAAAATGTGTGCTCTCATACAGAGCAAATGTGTTTATCTCAGTCTGCAGACAATCCACTGACTTAATATGAAAAAGCAAAAGTTTAAACTAGATTAAGCAATGAAATGTCGAGCCATCATACAGGTTTTCAGACATTAACTAGATGTTGATGCAAGGTTTGAATCTTTTCTTTGTGGTACTTTGAGAAAGAGAGTCAGACACATAAAGAAACAAGACAAACGACCACAGTACTGACCTCGTTCACAATTCGGTGGTATTTCATCGGCGCCGTCAGCACAGTCCACTTGGTCATCACACACCCATGCCTCTTCTATACAACTGCCATCACTACAGTAGAACTGGTTCTGGGGACAGGGCGAGGTTGCGGCTAGAGAACCAGGGAAACACAACACAGGTACAGAAGGTCAGTGCTGTGATGAACGATCTGGTTTCTATAGACTGACTGGATAGCTCCTTGAGATCGCAGGTAGGATGCCACTGAGCACCACCTTTGGAGGCTCTAATGCACTTGTGTGATAGTCTCATCACTGGAAGTCTCAAAATCTCAGTCACAGTGGGTTTTACAGTCGTGAAGTTTATAGACCATTTTGTGGACTTAGTGTGCCTGGGATATTTACATTAAGTTTCCTACAACTTTTATCACAAATTATTCAGTTATCAATATCTTCCTACACTGCTTGAAAACTTGATGAATTCCTACAAGTATTCCCATAAATGTGTTTCCTGTGACTGATTTCCCATTCGGGGGATTTTCGCTAACCACGAAACACTGCCGAGCAGCTGCTCTGTGAAATTGATTCACATCAGGTAACATATACATGCGATCATTGACAATCGATCATTTACAAGCAATCATCTCAGGTCGTTTCAAATTTAACATTGGAGCTTACGAGGTGGTGTGGTGACAGAAGCACATGCTTCCACAGTTTCGTCTTCGCCGTCGGAACAGTCATTTGATCTGTCGCAGACATAACCCAAGGGAATGCAAGAAGAGTCCACACTGCAGCGGAAGAGCCCTGTGCACTCGCTGTCATAAACTGAAAAGGTCGAGCCCAAAATTATCGTTTGTTCTACGTTAACTACATTTTGCGCACATCCACAAAACACTGTCAATGAAGTGCTGCATTATTACCCCTGCTGGCTGGGCCTAAGATTCAACTCTGAAACAAACTTTTGGATGAAAAAGTGCTTCTGGTAATGTTTGCTTCTGCAATTTTTGTACAGATGGAAGTTGGAATCCAACCAATGCATCAATTAAAGGATACAGAAACCAATCTCGAAAATGCTTTGTGCCCATCTGAATGCTTGTAAAGAAGCAGAAAAACACTTTCAGTTAGACTCAGATTTCCTGTCACAAGGGTTGTCAAACCCTCTGGTGAGAAACTCTATGCAAACAGTGATGAGCACTGTGCACTCGTGTTTTAGGGCCCAGTGATCCAGACCTTCTGACCTTTCCAAACATCATATGGCAAAAACATCACATCGTACACACACATCAAGTCACCCTCATGTTTTCATACTGCTGTGAAGCCATTACATAATTTGGGCAGCCACTAAAATGCAATACCAGTGCGCTTTGTACTGTGGTATTTTGCAGTAAAAGCCTCGTTTATTGACAGTCAGATCGACTGCTGGCAGGGAGGGTGGGTCATCAACTTCTCCAACACCTACCGCAGTTTTCTTCATCGCTGTTGTCCACGCAGTCCGTGTTGTTATCACAGACCAAAATCTTGCGGACGCACCCTCCTCTAATACACTGGAACTCGTTACTCTTACAAGCTGCCAGAAACAAACAAGGAAATGCTACATGACCAACACTGCTGAAGCCAAACAATGTAGTCTTGCTTCCCGTCTCACGACCCATTAATAATAGGGTTTTTGCCCTCACAACGACGTACATGTACGCTCGCAACACTGTATACTCAGTGTTTGTCCAAGGGCTTGTGAGGAAATTCACACGCTTACTTGGGTGGGACTCAAACCCACGGCCTAGGCTTACTAGTGCAGACATCTTAACCACTCCATCACTGAGCTCGCCAAGGTCGGCTGGCCGGTCCTTGTTTTGATAGCAAGACACTAAAAATGTTTTTTTTGGGGGGGGAAGGGAAGAATTTTGGGAAAATGCAAAATTGAAAGGAAGACAACTAGTGCCCTTTAAACAGTTGTTCATTTCATTTGAAAAAAGTGCAATCCGACCTCTCTTTCTTTTGTTCTAACCATTTAACACTTGGCTGCACACTGAAGCAATGCAAGAAATATAATTTACTGGTACCCTGTTTTTAAATGCCATGTAGCAGGTAGCAGAAATATTTTGCTTTCTCGGCCTTATCACAGAATCATCAAAAGTTTCAAATTCTGCACAATCCTTGAAAGTCCACCATGAATGTTTCAGCAGATTTTACAGGCCTCAGGGAGGTATTTATCACGGACGCCATGTAAAAGAGTCTGAACTCATATTGCTCTTGCACCAACTGAAGCCACTGGCGGCCATCTTACCTTGCCAAATATAAATGTGATTATTGGCTCGCATGCCATTGGAAATGTTGTTGCCCTGACATGACACACGCCTCAAAGGAAATTGGCTGGGGCTACTACTATAGACTTGTGTGTTATGTTTAAGCCCCAGCCAGGTTATCTGGACAAGGGCTCAGTGGCCCTCCAAATAGGACCATATGGGCATAATGCCTATGCTCATTGGACTTTGTAAATTTAAACAACTCTCGACTGGAATTTTCTCGAAATAAAAACTGCATAAAAAAATGGAGACCAGTAGTTTTTCATTGCTAGCGGCAAATAGTTCTAATTAGTTCTTACACAGCGCCTTATTACAAAATGTCTCTGTGCGCTGATGGATGAGAGCACGTAAGTCTTCAGTTTTATTTTGAACTGTCCAACTGTAGGGCATGATTAAATACTGTTTAGAAAACAGTTCCGCAACTCCGGAGATGCATGTTTAAATGCCCACCGGCCGTCTTGGTAAAAATTGGACGAGTCAGTAGATGTTGAGAAGATGAACAAAGTTTCCTAAGTGGACAACTCCTGAAGGCAACTTCATCTTGATCCATGCTTGCATTTATATGTTAAAGTTAAAATTTTGAACATTAAAGAGTCCACAGGCAACAATACAAACTGCACAAAACTGGAGAAACAGGTTCAGATGATTTTAGCATGCAGCGACGATTCCTGCTGCTAAAAAGACTAAAAAGCTCTATTCTACCCTCCCTCTTTTTCTCAATCGTTTTTGTTTCGCTCTTTCACCACTTACGGCAGCCTGTCTCGTCATCTCCATCGTAGCAGTCTCTCTTGCGGTCGCAAATCAGCGACGAACTGATGCAGGGTCCCACGCTGCTGCCGTTGGAGCAGGAAAACTCGTTGGAAGAACATTCCGCTTTTTTACAAAGACACAAAAAAGGTACATTTCCAATCTCCAATACAAAGCCAGATAGGAGGGTCTCTGTGCTGTAACGACTTTGATCTTTCAGGATTGTTTCTGAAGGTCAAAATACCCTCTGCAAAAACAAGCATCCGAAAGACGTGTACTTGAGCAAAACCAATGTTTCACACAAAAGAAATTTTCAAACAGCCATTGCAGGCTTGAACAACAGTAACAGAAGGGGGGGGGATGGGTCTCGAAGCCACCCCCAACCCAATTTGAAGGCTGACAGATGTTATGAGACTAATAAAATGAGAAAAACTTTGATTTAAAGTGCCTTAGAATGCATGAAGAAGAGACAAGTCATGGGACTCTATTTTCAGGGAGGGGAGTGGGTGGGGTATGCCTTCAACCCTCCCCCTCCCCTCAAATCAGGGGATATGCCCTCCCTCAAAAATACCAGCCACCCCTTGACGATGACGACAATCTTACCACTCCCCTCCTTCCTCCATGATCTTACCATACGTGCAGTCAATTTCGTCGCTGAAGTCGCCACAGTGGTTTATTCCGTCGCATCGCAAGAATTGTTTCAAGCACAGGCCATAGGACGCGCAACTGAAGTCCCCTTCGATACAGGGCCCTGCGAGAAACAACCCTCCAAGAGTGAACCAAAAATGCAGCCAAGACGGAGACAACTTCAAGAGAATGAGGAAAACAAATGAAAGAAACAGAGGTTGGAGTTTACAGCAAACATGACCAGGTCCCTCAAAATGAGCCTTCAAACCATCTGTTCCTGCCATTTGGTTTCAGTATGCATTAGAAGGAGCAAAGTCACCACTTTACTTTGGTTTCTCACATTTGGGGAGAAACCAGATATGGTAAAAAAAAATGCAAATAAGGGTTGCTATTGATGTCCACTGTGCAGCATTCTTCGAGCTCAGGATTGGCTTTGGTGACATCTGACTCACTTAGGTTGGGTCAATAAGCCATTTGTAAGTTAAATTGGAATAAAATCTGGTGCACTGAGTTATCTGACTGCACAAAACATTACTATTTAAATTCCCCAAACTAAAGACCCTGTTGCTGTACCTCGTGATTCGGGGCAAGCTTTTGCATAGTGATCACCATCTCTGGAATGGACTGGTTCCTTTGTACCCTTATTATCCACTGAAAACAGTGTATTGTTGCAAAACGTCTCTTGCGCAACTGAGCAACTGAATTTTCCCTTTTTCTTTAATTGATTATAACCTCTGAATAATTGATTCTGAAAACGAATTTTTAACTTATCTCATAAATAGTTGCATATCTGATAATTCAAATAAATCTACTCAGCCCTATTTGGGATTCAATTCTCTTCCATTATGAGGGTATGACAGGAAAAGTTCAGCTTCCCTCAAAACTACACAGTGACAAATGACAAATAAAACAAAAACAAAAAACAAATACAATGTGACTTTTGACCAACCATAATAGGGCAGTGTCACCCCGTCGTCGACGACTAACGCCTCTTTGTACCGTGACTCCATGATGGCCGAACGCCGAACCTTGTTGGTGTTGCAAATGGTCACCGCCGGGAACTCCAGTTCTGATCGGGTGACTATCTCAATCTGTGGATCATAAAAAGCATGCCCCCCCCGAAAGAATTACGAAGGAACATCGTTTCACTTTCCGAAGCATTCTTCAATCCCCAATTTCAAGCAACAATAACAATCACGAGCAGCAAAACGCGAAAAGAAACGCAACGTTCTTGTCATGAATTTGTTCCCCTCTATTAAATCTTCTGAGCATGCGCACATGAAATGTGAAAAAGGCTTATGGGTAAATTTTCAGTGATTACAAGCAAAAATTGAAGACAAAAATGTTCCCTACTTTTAACTAATTGGTTTTTACATTCACCTCAACGTTGACAGGAAACAGCGCATATCTTCGCACCAGTACGCTTGCCTGCCAGATGAAAACTCCAAGGGCTACAGTGAATATGACAGACCATAAGAATCGCCCGAGCACAGTCGAGGCCTTGAATACGTTAGGGATGGCGTGCGCCGTCGTGACATTCAGGGCAAACTCCTTGACGGCTTCCAAAATCCCTCCTTCTTTGGTGGGCGGATCTGCCTGGTCTCGCTCGGTCCCACTTCGGGGATCCTCCTCCTGCCTCCCAAAAATAGGGCTGGGTGTGAAAACACCTCTCGGGTGTCCGACAGCTTTTCCACTGGGATGCTGTTGCCGGCTGCTGCTTCTACTCCGAGATTTCTTCAGTCTGGATCGAGGACTCTTTCCACCATAGTAATACATAGGATCTCTGTCCCACAATTCATAGCTGAAAATAATAAACAAATCTCTAGGGGTATATGCCATGGCATTCCAGTAAAAATGCTAAAATGTACCTTGACTGAGTATTTCAGTGAACCTCATTTTTAATTTAAGTTTTGCTATTTTGAACATATTTTTGGGGCCCTTCTTCGGTTTCTGCGCAAATGCCAATTATCATATTCATAAGCAAGACCATGGTGTCATTCCATTTCCAGGGAGAAAACCTCAATGCTGCATTGATTAGTTCCTGAGAGGAAAACGACCAAGTAGGCCTACCACTACCAGGTGTAAAACAACAGACCTTATGGCTTGTGATGTCATGTTAGAGGCAGTGGCGTAGCCACGGGGTGGGGGGGGCAGTAAATGCCCCCCTATGAATTCCTGGTGCCCCCTCCCCAATGAAAAAAAATGGATGAATGGATATTGAGCAAGGCTAACAAAAACTTGCCCCAAAAAACCACACCACTGAAAGCTGGTGCCCCCCATAAGATGCTGATGCCCCTTTGTGCCCCCCACCAGTAAAATCCTAGCTACACCACTGGTTAAAGCATGGTTAAAGGGTATTTCTCTACTTTCCTGTCTTCCTCTGGCAGTCTGGGAAGCTTTCTTCCTCTGGGAAGTGGGATGTACACGTGTTCGCTCAAGTAACCCTTTTGAGCTCAATTGCAGAATATCCCGCTACCCCGCACGATCAACCTCATGCATAGCGAGGTACAGGTCAAAGTGTCACACTCTTCTCAAGGGACTTTTACCTTGTACCCAACATAACCAGTCATTCCAGGGGTCGTTTTTTAGAGTGGCGGGTTATTCTGCAATTACTCTCAAGACGTCTATAGGCCTAAGCCTAAGTGTGATTTTATTGTAGACCTACTCAGTGCCGCACCTTTCAAAAGTATCATGCCGTTCACTCTGTCTGCTTGAGCTGGGGTTGTCGACATGGTCGAGCCATTCCTTGTACTTGTAAGCAAATGACGGCGCGACAACTCCTCCGCCGGGATCTGTAGCACAAGAAATACATCCAAAAGTGACCTGGTAACTTACAAGACATGCAAGAAAGAAAGAAAGAAAAAACCGAAAATCATCGCCTAAAAACAGGACTTGACATCAGAGATCGTTCAGCCATGGAAGTACCCCCTCCGGCTCTCTAGCTCTACGCGTACGCGGCGCTGTCTGATCTTTGCTTGAAAGATGAGGCCCCCATGCGTTTAATGGCGGGGTGCTTGTAACTGGCGCGAATGCGCTGGCAAACGGCTGACAGTAGGGGGCGCTGCATTTCCTGGCGTTTCTCAAAGCGTGGCTTCAAAGCCGTTCAGCGTTGTCTAGTGACTGCCTCGGAAATTATGTAGTAGGCACAGTTTGTACAAAGCCCTGAAGCGCCATCAAGTGCATATTTTCAGAAGGTGAAGTAAGTTTTTTCACGGGTTCATTTTTATGCAGTATTTTTTTTCATCTTCCATTTTACGAGATGTAAGTTTTCCAACTGTGAACTGGCTTCGGTCAAGTACATGTAGTTGCAGTGGCATAGTATCATAAAGAAAATATTCAAGAAATAACAGCAAATCGCATGATGACGTCATTTCAATGCTAGATTGGCTACATTGTGCACGACCTGTGACGGTGAGGTTATCACTTCCTGTTAACGAAGCGATAGTTAAATTGTTTGGTTCACCATTGGCAATGCTTTGGCGTGGCACGGATAAGGTGCTATATGAACGAATAAAGTGTAGTGAGAATATTTTCAGCAATGAGGAAGACAAAGAAAAAACATCGAATTGATAACAGTTGTTTGGGTAACGCATTGAGCGAGCTAGCGCGCCTGGTAGAAATTTACCCACAATGCTGTGCGCGTCGTCAGCTGCGAGCCCGTGTGACGGGATTCCTTCAATAAAATCTGTGCCAGGTCATCAGCCCTTCCCTAGCAGGCGCTGGGCGACGAGCAAAGCTATGGTAACGATCGATCCGCCGTAAAACTGTAAATATCAGGCATCAATTTGCACTTGGGCATAACTGTCGCACTTGGCCCCTAGCTAGACCATGCTCTACCCAACAAAACGAACGCTCCCAATCAGCATAAGCCAAGCGTTGTGTTTCCGTCAAAATCGCCCCCGGGACTATTTTGACGACCGAATTAACACAACCCACACGTGTGTTACGTTAATGGCGTCGATATTTGAATCGGTGTATGAACGCATCGTGTACGCAACGCACCCACAAAACGTTTGTGGAAAGGCACCTTTATGATGCTGAACATCAGTAAATGTAGGCCTATCGCCGTACTTTTTAATGTTAAAAATATAAAAATTTCCCTTGAAGGGAGCTTTTTGCAAGACGTCATCATTCCTTATTAAACTTTGTGTTTTGACAAAGCACCCAAGACATGTTCTTATGATTTCGTTAAGTGTCGACACATGCGTCAGGGGTTCATCCATTTTAGGTGTTTTCAGTTATGCATTATTTGTTGCATACCCTGTAAACCCATGAAGGAAGATAACGTGACCAGGCCCGAATGTTCGAAAACCCAGAATTTTACCCAAGGTTTCGTCTACCAATGTACCAGGTACTGCAATATAACGTATGACCTATTTGAGTAATATCTTCTTATGGAGGATTTCTAAAAGTTGATCTGAATCACTGCAAGGTTGGAGCGTATCCAATAGAAAGCCGGCGTCTAACATAATATTGGTTCCAGTCACCATTATCTGCATAACTGTTAAATTTGTGTAATTAGATACACTAAAGAATAGATACACTTGGACACATGCTGTGAGCCGCTCAACAGCACAATATGAGCAAGCGCATGAAGCCAGTGACTCGTCATGGTCAGGCCATAGAACTTTATGGTCAGAAGTGCCGACATGTCGTTAATAGGCTGGGGGATTAAGACCCCTTAAAAACGTATAAACCATTTAGGGGTCTTAGTTTGCCTGCACTGTTAAGGATAAAACAGAGACAGCATATAGCGACAATTACAGTGCCCCCGTGCAAACAAAATGTCCACCCCCAGCACAAATGTTTGGATTCGCCCCAGCCGTCGGCTCTCTTCATGCATCATTGCCAAACCTTCGCCATACTTCACATGTATTCAGTTAACACTGGAACTGACCCATGAAGCAAACTATGGGACAGAGAGGACCCCCCCCCGCCTGTGTTGGTCATTGTTATACTGGTATCTCAGGAATTCTTTTCAGACATCTAGGGGGATGTGATCAGTGACATAAGGCTGGAGTGTGTATAGGGATTGGACTTGTTTATTAGGGGTACACCTCTGTCCCATTTCGTCCCTGGTATAGGTACTGCACGCATTACCTTCAAAGGCTTCATAATACATGCTGCTGGTATGAACCAGTGCCACGAAATTAAGTCTGTAATTCAAAAACGGTGGCCTCCGAAAACTTGCCATTCAGCTGTTTCCTATACGTGGCGCACTTGAACGCATCTCAGAAAATCAAATCTCACATTGACATATAATAATGTCTTTGTTGATAAATTGATGAAGTTGATAAATTCTGATAAATTATTATTGTAAGAAAATATTTTCTTACTTTTGGGAGCATTGCAAAAGAGGCCACTAGGCCCAGTAAAAAAAAATTGAGGCCAAAATATAATGTCATTGGAATGAGGGGCACGGAAACTCAAAATTTATGACTGGGAATGTTGGGAACTTGATGAAATTTCAATTACTGTGAGATTTGAGTTAAAGATATTCCAGCAAGGTGCTGGAGAAGAAACATCTTGGTGCGACACATCAGGGGTCGCGCCCACACTCCAGGGGCAGAGCCAGTTTTTTTGGGGGGGGTGTATCAGGAATTTTTCTTTGCACGAGGGAGATCAAGACTTCGTTTTGTCCTCAATAGTGCACACAAATCAAGGCAAGGGGAGGATTTGAACCCCACCCTCTTCTGAATTCGCGGCTGATCCCGCCTTCCCCAAGCCTGTCAACTTGGATCATTCTCTCAGATTCCCGTCTGATTTCCTACATACAGTGTATCTGAATTCTGCCCAGCAAATCGTTCAGCTTACCAACTGGAATGGCGCCGTCGGTGTACAGCCAGTGCCGGCGAGGATCCCCGCCACCGTAACGACCACCGTCGATGTCCCAGGCTTGCCCGTGTCTCTCACTCCCTGGCCCCGCCCGACCGTCGTACCGATCGCGGTAAGCCATGACGGTACCTATACTTAGGCGTGGCCCGTACTACCAACTTCTCTGTTCGTTCAGTTTCCTCCGAAGCCGATTACGTGCAGACGGTAGCCGTTCAATTTCCCATTTGGTGTAGGAAGGTTAACTCAAATCACGTCATGGCGGGAGAATCGACCACCTGTTACTTCTACTAGTCAAAAAATCTCCACGGTTGACGACATTTTGATAAAGGTCTTCATTTTTAACGCAACGTGTATATGCTTTCCGGCTCATCGTTTAAAATTTAATATACGCAGTTATGATTTTGACTTTTGACAGTAACAGAAGCCCACGGTCTGATGAAAAAGACATCGCAAGTCCAATTTGCTGTCGCTCAATTCATGCTAAAACAGAGCAAAATTTGACTACAGAAAATTCGGACTAAATGCTGTTATCAGGCGGGGCTGAAATGCGAAACGCCTGGAGCTTCTATTGGGCATTACACAGCGCTCTCAAGTTTTCAAGTCACCGAGAAAGATCATTCAACCGTGCGTGCTGCTGAATAGAGTCGATTCAGTTTCTCCAAAGTGGCATACCGGCATTTCTTTAAGTGCGCCACGCCAAGCACGATTCTGACCTTTTCCTCTGCGGGCCATTGTGTATGTTTGCCAAGTTCACTACATCTTGTTTTGAAAGATGTGGAGCGTAAGTTATGTGCCTCAATTCTCAGTTGGGTAAGTTGCAATTCGATTCCGTTTCCAGCAATTTCTGTGTTTAACTCTTTTCTTGGGGGGGGGATCTCCTTTTTGCTGAACGTAAGTTGTGCCATGAGAGTTACTCGATAGTTACGGCTCCTTAGCCATCCTGCAGGGGTCAATTTTCTAATGTCTTTAGTCTTATGTCCAATAATTTTCTTAGCCTGTTCATGTAGCTCATCCATTTTATGTCCATTTTTAATGTTAAAATGTATGATTTGCTGTGTCTTTCCTCTTCCTGAGAACTAATGACTTAAATGAAATAAAAATTGATAAATAAAATACAACCACTAACGAAAACCGTGTTCCCCCTTGGTTTTTCCTCCTCTTAGCGACACTTTAATGCAGCGTACGACACCAGCACGTTGTAAACCTAAGACGGATTTTCTTTGGAAAATTCGTAACGCCATAAAAAAACCCGATTTCTTTCGAGCTTCCTGTTATTTGAAACTTCATTTAATAAGGATACGCATCTGCTGTACCTATACGACCTGAATAACTTCCAAGTAGATTCGAAATATCTGTATTTATTGCTAGAGAAAAGGGAATGACATTGCTCTGCAAGATATATTTTTAAAATCCGAACAAATACTACCGAGAATGGAAAAGCAAGCAGGCAGTGGTCCCATGGCCGCAAAATTACTGTCAAGTTTCTGAAAATGTTCGAACAGCATTTCATGGAAACGGACCAGAAATACATACCTTCTAACACAATATAAAGTATCGAGCACAGACAACTCATAGCTAGATTCGAAGTACTTTTGCTTGTACATACTGTTAAATCAAATGCAGATGCGTAAAGTTTAGACAGTTTGAAAAGTAAATTTCAAGACTGTGCACATTTGAACAGAGCATGCACATATAACTGTTTATGTACATACACACGTGGTTTGGTGCATACAACTGGACTTAACAACACGCAAGAATGCCTGTACTGTATCATACTGTCTCTCTAGTTGTGTGCCACTGATTGGTTTTTTTTCCGGTTCGTAAGTGACTTCGTCACAAAGGTGGACGCGCCACGATTTGCAGGCTCTCATTGGACAACCGCTGTTGCGCGTCAACTTCCGGTTCCATGGTTCCATGTAAACGGCGATCATCAATGCATGTACACTATGTGCGGTGCATGTGTGCAGTGGGCGTGGTTTAAACTGAAGTGGCGTCACACTTACGAACCGGATTGACCACTCACGATGTCTTTCCGACATTGTACCGTGCAAACCAAAGGTGACAAAGAAAGTCGACTACATGTACCGTGATACAACTTGAAGCACGATTATAACAAAATACTGTTATTAAAAGGAATACTTATTTGGGAGCTCCAACTCCTTGAAATCGCTTGATTTTTTGTTTTTCCTCGGTTTTCATTACAAAGTCCTAGGTGTAAAAAAAATTGCCTGGTTCCCGTTACTTTGTTACACCTTGAGTTAATTGTATTACTGGAAAAAGTAGTCTGTACATTAATGACTATGAGGAACAAGGGAAAAGGCATGCCAAAATTTGGCAGCAGGCAAAAAATGTTAAGGAATTAAGTGACAGCTGTCAGTACTAAAATGTAACCATATGAAGAGCATGTCTCCACACTACTGTTTACATAAACCTTTGCAATGCACAGTTTCATGTATAAAATTTCGTTCGACGGGGTAATACAAGTCAAACACCATCGAAAAAAAGTCATCAACTATACTCATTTGATTAATTAGACATCTTACAAAACACCCACTGCGAATGGCAAATATGTACAGTTTAATCTTACATTTGGTAAAAAAATAAATTGTCTGGTGGTGCCAATTTCCGACAAAACCTGCGATGTGAACTTGCAAAACTTAAGAGCAACATCAAAGTCACTGCAGCAATCCGGAACCAAAACGCGATACTGTTGCTCTTACATACATAAAAATCCATCACTTTAAGACATATACATGAAGTACAAAGCAACATAATTCCACACTTTGGAGGGTGTATTCATGAACGTGAGTAGAGGTTTCTAGGCGTTGGCGGCGTCTCCATGGTGTCAGGGGCTGCTTTGCACAAAAGGTTTACCGAGTCTGTGCCCAGGCCAGTGATACCGAACTTTCGCCCTCAAGAAGATGCATCAACTATTAACCTCTACTGCAAACTTAACTAGCTCTTCGCTCGCTGCCCATCGCCCGAACAGGGCGTTGGGAAGGACTGATGGCCTTGCACAGCATGGCCTTGCACAGCATGGCCTTGCACAGCATTGTGGGTGAATTTTTGCCAGAAGCGTGAGTTTCCTCAACGCATTTAATTCACAAGCGGCGGCTATCAATTCCGTATTTTTTCTTTTTCTTCCTCATTGCTGAAAACATCCTCACTACACTTTATTCGTTCATCCAAAATTGACCAAGATAACCAATGATTTGAAATATATCGCCAAAAGACGCGTGATCAGTTATACTTTAAGTAATAGTGAGAAAATAAATTATCACACTGTGATTGTACCAAGGCCATGTTTTTTATCATATAAGCCGACATTGGCTGCGTCACAGCATTGCCACTGATGAACCAAAAAATTGAAATAACGCATTGCTAATAGGAAGTGATAACCTCATGGTCACAGGTCGTTCACAATGTAGCCAATCCGCAGTGCAAAGCCATCAGCTCTTCGGCAGGCGACGAGCGAAGAGCTAGCTTTAGTGTACAACGCGACATCAACTTCCTGTGTACATGTACTATTTCACTAATTGTTTGTGTACAATTCTTGACACATGTAGAACCCAAAGGCTTCAGTAAAACGTGAACGTATACCTTTGCCATTTAAATGCTTTGCTGCTATAATGCAACGGTTGTTTTTTACAAGAATAAAGTTTCCCAAATCTTGCGACAGAGATAACTGTATACACATACATGTCCAGGCAGAGAAGCTTTGCAGCCGGGTAATGGGAAAAAAATAGACCACATATTATCATCTGATGTAGTTGAAAATTCTCTACATCTGAAGAAGTTCACTGAACACAATTCACATTTATATCAAAATAATAAACGTTTATCCGAAGGTTGCATGATTCATCAGTACTTGAGTAGAGATATTCTTGGTACACAATATCAAATATGAATAAAATTCACATAAGCTTGCACTGAACATCAAAGTGATAAAATCGAAAGAACTTACAAAAAATTAGAAATAGTACATAAAGGAGCTTGCAGATTTGACAAATTGCCTAAAGAATCCCGATCAAGACCTGAATTTAAATATGCAATCTCTTTATTTCAACAAGCAGCAGCTTTGTGCATTCGTGTGAATAAATTAAAGTACTGAATGCTATAGTGCAGAAGCTGACATCACAGTTCAGAATGTGAAAAGGTAACATACCAGTACAATTAATACAAAGAAGTACCAGAAAATATCCTGAAAATATTTCAATAATAAAATCCATTACACAGAATTAGAGCTTCATTAAACCTTTCAATTAGACAGAAAGATCTTTTTTTTTTGGTCTGTTGATGCAGCAGTGAATTGTACAAAAATCTGTGCATGATTTCCAATAATCTTACATTTAGTACATTTCGCATGAACTTGTTTAATGAAGGTTTGCAGCCTTCCAACATGGCATAGTTGGGCACAAGGCTTTTTGCTATATATTGACAAGAATAAATTAATATAATCAGTGCTCTGAAATATGTAATTACCGAACTGAGTACCTTCTCCAGGGAAAGCAGATTCAGGCTTCTTGCTGTTTAGTTACACTAGGCAGCTCATTGAAAATGACATCAGGGCTAACAGGGTCCAACATTTCACACAGACGCCAAATGGTTGCAAACGGAGCCACTTCAACTGAGTTTGGGGTGATTGGGCACATTTTGAAGCTCCCAGTGGTGGTAAATCTAACAGAGACAATATGCCCTAGAGCTGACCAATAGCTGGGAAATCGTTCACGGAAAGAATAGTAGCGGGAAAATGAAAACACTGGAGCAAACTGAACCTCGCCCGAGGTTTCACGAAGGAAAGCCTCTACAGAATAAAGATGACATGTACTTACACTACCCCCCCCCAAAAAAAAGATCTGATTTTTGGCCTTTGTGGGTTTGTATGGTCCCTTCAATCCCTGGGTATTTAAGAAGTAAATGGTCCAGATTTCGAAATCCCGTAACAGCTGTATGTTCGAAAGAATGTTCGGAAATGACAAAAAACTGCCATATTGGCAAAAACGTTTGTGATTTTTCTTTGAAAGGATCCAAAAGCCCTTTTTGAATACATTTAGACAGTCGACGAGAAATGTTCCCAGAGAATTGCACAAACACATTTCTCGAGAAAAAGTCAAATCGTGAACCCGATATCATCAGTGTCTCCGTGTCATTTACCACTCTAGAGTTGACCTTCCGTCAATTTAAAGGAAATGGGTCCAGGGACTAGACATGATTGGATGGGGGGGCAAGGGTTACGCCCCCCCAAAAAGAATTTCTTGACAAATAATGGGAGAATAACAATTTTTTAGGCCTACTTCATTACTAGCCTTTCCAAAAGCATGCTACAAGCCCTCAAATGTAGTCTAAAGATTACACGAATGGCCCCCATAAAACGAGTTTGGTCCGCCCGAATATTATGGTTCTGGATTTCCCCCTTGGGACAAGATAAGAAATATTTAGAAGCTCCTGGATAGCGCTGATCAACTATTGGGCTCCTGAACCAGACTCCCCTACCTAGCGTTACGAGCAGCACCCAAACCGGCGTCGGGGGGTCTCCATGTTGCTGACAACGGTCCACTCGTCCTCCTCCTTCTCGTACATCTCCACGGAGCGCAGGTACTCGTTGCCGTCGTAGCCTCCCAGGGCGTAGAGCCGCTGGTTGATGGCGGCCAGGCCCACGCCGCTGCGGGGGTGGTGCATGGCCTGGGCCTGAGTCCAGGTGTCGTTGGCCGGATTGTAGACCTCTACGCTGGCCAAACTGGGCGAGGGAAGGAAGACCCAAGTGCAAGCTTACCAGATAAAGTCTGACAGATATCATCCTAACAGGTGCATAACTTTCATCACAGCATCTAAAATCATCATTTTAATGCTAAAACAAGGCTCCTTTTTTACCAACTCACAGACTTCCCCCCCCCCAAGATCCTGGCTGTCCCGTGGCTGATCTTTTTTTAAACTTAGCATGCAGGTAAAGACATACATTTGTACATTGTAAGAGTGTGCAGAATCAACATGTAACCCAACAAGAGTCTGGTTGTGCTCGGGATATTTTTATAGTTGGGGGGGGGTGTCTGCTCCCAAGATCTTGGTTGCCCTAATGCCTAATCTTGTTGAACCTTGGCATGCATGTAACATCTATTGTGAGTGTATGCGTGAAGTGGAAATGTAGTCCGACATACACGTGAGGCGTAGCTGTTATGGTTATTTATGGTCCAGGCTTGCCGCCCAAGTCCGGCATTTTCTCAAGCAAGGTATGAATGTGGGTCTGATTTTCATAATATTGGCTTCAAAATGATGTTAAAGACGTTCTTGGAAAAACCCCTGGAGGTTCAGTGCCCCCAAGAAAGTTAAACAACATCGGAGAAAAATTTCCGTGCGAGGGGGGACTGATTACCTCCCTCGCTCTTTTTGGGGTTAAATTGAGTTCACTCTCTGACGAGAACAATCCAATGTACCTGATGCTGCAATGGCATCCACCAACCACGTAGATCCTCTCTTTGAAAGCTGTCGCAGCCACCATGGATCGAGCTGTGTGCATGGGGGAAACTGTCCGCCACTTCTTGACCTGTTCCAATCATCACAGCACAGGGTATTACTACTTGTCATCACGACGTGAGACGACACGGTGAGAAATTGCAGTCTTCTTAAAATGAGAATCCTCTAATACACTAAGTGACTTACAGTCTAGTTTGCCAGACAGTTGGTGAAATTATCACCAATGATGAAGCAAAATTACCATTTTTTATGGGGAGGACAATTTTAGATATAGGTAAGATGAGTTTCAGAAACTTCAACTTTTCAACTAGCTGAAAACATTCTTCTGGGTGTCAACGGGAAAATTTTCACCCGCATCAGTCAGCTTCAACATGTGAAAAGCAAGAAAGTTGATGGGGAGACTTTACCCCTGGTGAGAAGCACTCCACACTGCTCAAATCGGCTGAGCCGTCGTAACCTCCGATCACATAGATGCTGGTCCCATGGGTAACGGCAGCAGCCATGCTACGCGGCGATGTCATTTCTAAAAATAGTGAGTGAAACAAAAATGCTGTCAATAATCTTCTATGAGATTCACTTGGAGTTAAGCCTGGTTTCCATATGGTCGTTGTAATGCAGACGGTCTGCATGACATCAAGACGCAGACAGTCGCGGCAAAGATGCTGTGCGAAGTCATTTCACCAAAAAAATTTAACAAAAGGGCATGCAAGACTCAGAAAATTTTACCAAAAAAAATGCCTTTTATAGGTGACAGTGTTGTCTCTTGAAGCCAAATTGATACTGCAGTTTGATGTACCGGTAGTTTGCTAAGGGTCAGCGATTTTGTTGACAATTGGGGCTACATATGCTAGTAATAAGGAAAAAAATGGATAAATGAGTGGTGCCAGGTGAGAGAAACATTGTTGTATGCCCCTCATGCCAGCATGAATGTTTGTATACCTGTAAGCCTACTCATTTACATGTACTTGATGAAGACAGTCGGCACAGTTGAACCGAACTCAATTTTGCCGATCCGTCTGGGGCTGGTTTGCGTTTGTGGCGACACTTCCGTTTGACATTGTTTCCATTTGTCTGCGTTGCAGTTTGCGTCCTGATTGTGTCGCTCTCTGCGTTTCTCACGTCGACATGGAAACCGGGCTTCACTCTCTATCAGACTGAAATGTTGACGGGGAATTCATTCCCACCTCCTTACCGTGGTGGAAGCTTGGCAAGGCAAGGGTAGATATTGAGGAGAGGAGGCCAACAGGGGACACACATTCAAACCAAAAAGCGGGGAAAAAAATGGTTTTGAAAAATGAAAGAAAGGAAATATTTCAGGGGTCTATTTCATTTCCCTTTCCTTCTAAAGCATGAACAAAGCCCCAAAATATAGCATCACCCCTCAGACAGGACGTCAGAACCGTTGTGGGACAATGAACTTTCATCACCATCTCAGGACTTCCTCTCCAAAATTGATTCCCGATTATGGGCCTGAAACATTCAAATTAAATTCAAACTGAAACATTTGCCTCTTTTGCGTCTTAGTGGACGTTTCAGTGTCACTGTTAGACTTACTGCTGAGCTAATACAACTTCAAAACCAGGAGGCAAAACACAAAAGATGGAGCCCCAGACAGAGACGAAGTTGAGTTTTGGAAAAAGGCCCAGAGGCTGGATGAATATTAAAACTACAGATTATTTGCCCTTCCAAATAAAAAAGTCCCCCCCCCAAAAAAAAAGGTCGGTTCTGGATTTGCCTTTGTAGGTTTAGTAGACTAACAACTTTCAACTGCCCATTGATCACTTTCCCACACTGTTTTCAAGGTTTCTGCTATTGAATGAGAAGTACATGTACAGTAAACTTTAAGCTTCACTGGCAGGCTGTTTCAGCCAGGGGACTGACCTATACTGAATGGCCAGCTTACGACCTTGTAATTCAAAGGCAATTCACTCAATTGAAAGTCGCTCCTTTATCCAGTGGAAAACGAGTGGAAATCTACCATAGAAATTCAAGAATACAATCATTCATCCACCTACAGACAAAAAAAACCTACGGGTGCAATGTCAGTGATGGAAATATGAAAATAAATTTGGTTGGCAAATCTGCGAATCATATTGTCATTTGATTAGCATTACATGTATGATGAAATTGACTAGCAAAACCTACATGTAAATGGACCTAACAGCTTTGATCTTGGCCTCTTGCAATTTACATAACTCACAGTAAAGGACAATGCCATCCGGCAGATTCTCTTGTTTCAGCCATGGCATATCTCTCTGCTATTTCTCAACGGTATATTAAGATGGCGCTTTCGGCATTTTTGTGGCGCATTGATTGCCTCAAAATGACAGAAGTAAATGTGCTTATATGTACATGTATGTGTGAAGATATCACGCGTGGGGTGTATGTACCTACGTGTAGTTCATGGCGC
This sequence comes from Acanthaster planci, assembly GCF_054643075.1. NCBI lineage: Eukaryota > Metazoa > Echinodermata > Asteroidea > Valvatida > Acanthasteridae > Acanthaster > Acanthaster planci. The sequence continues at coordinate 2,804,094 of NC_141793.1, forward strand.
CACTGAATGCATGTATGCTCGTACTGTACTGTACCGAACTACATGTGCTAGATAATCCCACAAAATCGCAGCAAACCTTGTTTTCCTCACGATCCGTGGGCCTTGAGCTGCACGAAACTACATGTAGTAAGGGGTGTTTTTTTGGGGGGGGGGGAGGTTGTATGACCGTTATTATGCATGATTTTTAAAAGAAATTTTCGTTCGCAAAAATTGCACTAAATCACTTCCACGTTTGTCTCGCTTTTTGTGCAAAATGCAACGCATTTTGCGATGCGAATCCAGCTATTCCTATCACTGAATGTTTATATTAAGGGTGTGACATTTGCACATTTAGATGTAAATGTTCCAAATCCGTTTTTAGAGATTTTCCTAAAAGATTTTTGGAGGTTTGATGTTTTGACTGATGCAATCTAGCATTCATTTTTGTCGTGAACGATGCCTGTTACATGCTGGGTTTTTTCCTTTCGGCATCCATGTACTTTTTGAGAAAAACAGTGGATTCTAAAACAATAAACATTGCTTGTTTTATATGCCCCAACATCAATCTACATGTATACATTAGTCGGACCATACATTGTTGAACTATATTTTTATATATTATGGAAAAAAGATTTTTTCAAATTAAACATAAATTCCCACTCTTAGTTTATATACACATTTTTTCCTCAAAATGTAAACTTACATGTACTGAACGCACACAACATGAGTACCGCCAGCTAATTTTAAATCGTTGGATTAAAGATACGAACTGAGAAAAAGTGGCAAAAAGTTAACAAATAGGAACAGCCATACAAAGCAACAACCATAACCAAGCTCTTCTTCCTATTGGACTGCAACTGAAAATTGGGGAGTGCATGTGATGGGGATTTTTGTTATTGCAATGTATTGCTACTGGTAAGTACTACAATAGTACTACACTACACTTCAAAATAACAGGAAGAGAGGTCAAATGGCATTTGTTTCAAATGAAATGAGCCACACTCCGAAGGGCACTTGTTTTGCGCAAAAGTCTGCTCAGCCTTTTTTGCACCACATTGAAGCTGAAAACAAGACACATTGTTTCTTTCTGTATTTCTAATTTCATGTTTTCCTGAAAATTCCCTTCCCGCTGAAAAACTATAAGGTCGCCTTGTCAAAATAGGTTAGGTAGGGAAACATGAAGCATAACCACTTTTTTTTGTTCTTTGGTAGCACATTTGTAACGATGACCAGCCACTCAACCACTCAACTCAACCACTTGCTACCAATCTACATGTACCTTAATACTCAATCCTTCCAAATCCTCCAGAGTTGCCTGGTGGATTCTGAAGGGTCTGGGAAGGTTAAGGATTTTCTTTTACACAAGATGACAAAGGAACTTGACATATAAGGCAGCTTTCGAAGTGGGATAGAGTTTGAGTTTAGCCAAGCCTTTTCAGTGCTGATACCTTAACCCTAACCCCCGAGGGTTGCTGGCCCTAACCTTCCCCATTCACACAAAGTTGAACACCCATATGGGACTTTGTGCACAGAGGCTGTTGGACTTTGATTTTTCTGAGGTATGCCAAACCCAATGCAAAAGCTAGCTGTCTGGGCCTACCAGACCTATCCCCACAGAATTCAACACTAAACTACTGTTTAATTTTGTGTGGTCAGGGAAGGTTAGGGTTAACATGCGAAGTATAAACAAACGTACATGTAGACTGTAAGTTTCTTTTATTGAAGGAATCTTCATTAAGATGATGCATGTACGGTACCTGTCGTGTGTTTCCACTCATTTGTATTGGGATTAAATCGCTCCACTGTCCGGGAACTGGTCATCCCATTGTAGCCGCCAAATGCGTACACGTAGCCCCCGGCTGCCGCCACAGCCACGCTGCTGCGGGGCTCCTGGAGGGGCGCCAGGTAACGCCAGCCCCCCGTGGCAGGGTCAAAGCACTCCACCACGTTCAGCGCCGCGTTGTCCGAGCCGCCCACCGCATACAGGATCTTGTCCAGCATGACCGTGCCCACGCCCCGCCGTGGCGAGCCCATGGGGTTGACCGAGGTCCAGCAGTTGAGGGCCGGGGTGTAGCGCTCAACCGTGCTGGTGGTGGTGCGGCCCGGGTTCAGTTCACCGCCTGAAAACACAAAGACATAAAACCTCCCAATTTAGGCCGAAAATGTCCCGCATGTGCATGCATTTTCAACTTCAGTTTAAGCGACAGATGATAATCAAATTTTATCTTTGGTGAGCGTCAAGACACTATTACAGTCAAACTTGTACAAGTTGTTACAACACACTATCAGTGCAATACACACATGTGCAATGTACGTGTAGGATTAATCACCATATGAGAGGATAAAGGGAAACAGCATTTGGAATGCAGTCAGTTGAGGGCACAGACATGCAAGAGCTGGCCAATGTTTTGCAATTTGAACGGCTTTAGAATATCAAATAGTGAAAAAAAACAAGATGATACATAGAAATCAGTGCCTGGGCTGGCACAAGTTTTTGCATTTTTTAAAACTCTTTGACTAATAAGACGTAGGCGCAGTACGTTCTGCATGATTTTCTGGGTTAGGTGGGGTAACTCTTTGACTAATAAGATGTAGGTGCAGGACGTTCTGCATGATTTTCTGGGTTAGGTGGGGTAACTCTTTGACTAATAAGATGTAGGTGCAGGACGTACTGCATGATTTTCTGGGTTAGGTGGGGTAACTCTTTGACTAATAAGATGTAGGCGCAGTATGTTCCGCATGATTTTCTGGGTTAGGTGGGGTAACTCTTTGACTAATAAGATGTAGGCACTTTACGTTCTGCATGATTTTCTGGGTTAGGTGGGGTAACTCTTTGACTAATAAGATGTAGGCGCAGTATGTTCCGCATGATTTTTTGGGTTAGGTGCGATAACTGGAAGCAAAGCTGAGGGTCAAATGTGAATAAAAGTGTTTGATTCAATCACAACATACATATGCATATATGCAAAAAAGTTGCAGGTACCAATGTACCATAGGGTGCCACACACAACATACATATGCATATGCAAAAAAGTTGCAGGTACCAATGTACCATAGGGTGCCACACACAACATACAGGAAGCGTGTGACGACAAGTGTATGCAGAAAAATGTCCTGGTACAGGTGTAGGTTCAAGTGAGTTCAAGTATTGAGTGCAGTAGTAGGGTTTCCCGATTTCCAAAAAAATGGAATATCGAATTCTCCGGTTTCCGCACCTAGATTCCAAAATCAAGAACTTCAGGAAGCCAGTCTAGGCCCACTGCAGTTAGTGGCTGTTGAGAAACATGTTTTCTTTATTGCATAATTTTTAATCAACGGGAAAAAAAGTTATATATGTATGCTGAACGTAGTTCATGATGTACATGTAAGGGTATATTTTACTTTCGAAGCACCTTTTTTCAGATATCTGTACCCGGTTACAAAAATAGAAACAGGATAGTTCAGTCAGCTCAGAACTGGATGATGAAAAAAATCTGACTCAAGTCCCACCAACTGATTGCCAATAGAGGGTTTGCATGGTTGCCATCTTGCAGGCCACGGGATGTGCACAAAGGAGGCTTCCCTGTGGAATAAAGGAACTGCCCTGCAGGATGGCTTCCATGCCGGACCTGTGAACATACCAGCGGGGCCCGGGCCCTTAAAGTGCTGGGAAACGGCCGACCTTGCCGGACCTCTTTTAGGAGGCGCTGAGTGTCTGGAGGATTCTTCAAGCCCCCTCCCCTTCCAATTTAAGGTCTCTTGTTTAAACGTACAGTACATGTACATCAGTTTGGAGTTGACTCTTGTTAACTTGCCAACACTCATTTAGGCAGACTCCTTTATCTATCCAATACATTTCTATTGCTTATCTTTTCTCTCTCCTTGGTGCACTTTTACAGAATGTGAGATGATTACCCAAACAACCTACGAGTGATGCTGACTACACTGGTTGTGGCACGCAGGGCACTAGTCTGCCGTATGTGCCGTTAATCAACAACAACAACAACATGGCTTCCATGCAAAGCCTCCACATCATATTATGATCTCTTTGGCAAAACAAACCGAGACAACAGCACTGTGAGTCTTTAATACTCAGAAACAGGAAAAACTACATTGCCTGATACGTGTACAAGCTGACAATGTGAAATGATGAATAGATACTTTTAAGTTGTCTTGCACTTTTAACGATGTATTGAAATAACAACTGAATGGGAGTTTATTTCTGGCAGATGTTATTTAAGACGTCGTACTTACCAACCACATAAATATAAATAGACCGGCTGAATGAGTGCCTGGGTAATGTTCGAATGCTGACTTCCCAATGCAAACCAGGGTAGAACTGGCTTGCGTGATACCGCCTCGCCTCATCGAAAAAGCTCTTACATTTCTCGTCCGTGGTGACCACGTTGTCCTCCTTGACACGGCTGTGGAGGAACTCCCAGGACAAGAGAGGCAGGCGGACATGCTCGAAGATCTCCCCGACCCGCGGAATGCGCTCCTCGCGATTCTGGTCCACGTAGCGCATGACACCCTCGTACACGTCTTCTTCTTTCGGGACGTTCAGTGCGTCCCGTCGGATCAGGTCGATGAGGTCCTCCACGCCAAGGTGGAGGAACTCCTCCTGCTGCGCAACCTGGCAGAAGTTCTGCTGGGCGAACGTGTCGGCGGCCTGCTGCAGCTCGAAGCAGCCATGCCGCTCAGCGAAACCGCGGATGCCAAGGCAGTTTGACGGGTGCAACTGCGTCTTGAGGAACTCACAGCAGAGGCCAATCACCGGCTCGATCTGCAGCAGGCACGCAGCCTTCAGCACCGACTGGACATTGTCCTCCGTCACGCTGACCTTGGCCGAGTACGCAAAGTTGACGATCTCCTGGATGGCCACATGGTCCATGTCCTGCAACGTGACCGTCTTCTCGTTGCACTCCCTCAGCTCGCTGGTGAACATGGCATTGAAGTAGGGGCTACAGGCGGCGAGCACCAGCCGGTGGGCCAGGATGGACCGGCCTTGCACCACTAGTGTCACATCGCACAGCTCCCGGCGCTGGTGCATGGACTGCATGACCGCCAGCATCCCCAGCGCGTGCTGTTGCCGCATGAGTAACGCGTCGTCTGTCTCGCTGCTGCTTATAAGTCCGTCTTGGATGCGAGCTCTCTTGTTGGGCCTCCAGGTCCGATCTTGATGGATGAATGTTGGTGTTTCGCTCTCTTCCATCACCTCGGGAATGTTGGCAGCCATGAGAGCAACTCAATTCAATCCCAATGGGAACAAGAGATCATTACTCAGAACTACTCTAAAACCTAAATATATAACAGACACAGAAACAACTCTTTAAAGTTATACCACCAAAAGTATTATAAGGTACAGTACACCATCCTCAATAGAGCTGTGCGGAATATCCGATCGACTGTCGAATATTATTTTCGAATTTGAATATTCCTGATGTCAATAGAAGGGAGCCAACCCACGCTTTTGTATTCGGCTCGGTAAAATGGCCGCTGGTTGGCTTCTTTTTCATACAAAGGCGTTGCGAGTCAAAGTTTTTTAAATACGTCCGTTGGTAATGACGGAGTTACATGTACCTAACGACAGAGGCTTTGCATGTTTTTAACTGTCTAACTCCACGATCCAATTAATGATTTCATCACATTTACCAAGCTAGAGCAACTTTACAAAGACCTGCAAATGACAGAGGACACCATCCAACTTACCTGCTTTGGGGGTAAAGTTAGACAAAAAAAGTTAATAATTAAAGGTAAAAACTGCTGAGTCCATCCATACAGCTCTATGGTAAGATGGTGCGGGACATCATGTACGTACATACAAGCACGTACGTTCATATAGAAGTCGCAATCGACCCGGCGCCTGGTCATGTTTAAGACGCATGCACACAATTGCATAACCAGTCTGCGCTCCTCGTTATAAAGAATGCAAAATCCTATGCAGAGATACTGGAACACAGACTGCATCCCCGGCGTCTGGGTGGTTTCATTTTAAACATGGGGTTTTTCCTCTCTAATTGGTAAACAAAAATCAGCGCAGACTGCTCAAGATTGAGTAGAATCTGTTACAAATGATCATTTTAGCAATAAGAATAATAGTGTAGCTGTATAAAATTAATAAATGAGGGTTGGGCTCCTTATTATCCACAATAATTTAATTTGACGCTCCCAAAGGGTACAGTACAAAATGCACTAAAGCCAACCGTATATGCGCGTGGCATGCACGTAGCGGATACACTGTATGTAGCATGAACTTAGCCCCACTGAACTCACGTCGTTGCTGCGCCAATGCCGAGTTAACTTTTTGAGTGTGAGAAAGGTGACGACGAGGTTCTGATATTCTTTAATCTTTGGGAAGACATAGGTGAGGTTCTGAGGCTGTTGGTCCATTCATAGTCTAGTTTGGCTTTAATCGTTTCGTATCAGGGATGCATATTACTAATACCTTGATGAGGAGATAATACAGCGTTCCACCATCAGAACCAAACAGAGTAGGCCTACAGTACAGTGTGTAGGCCTATCCTACAATGTTTTATCGTGGTTTTATTTTCCAGAATATGAACATCAAAGGTTGTACTTGTGAAGTTGTTGTCGAGAAGTCTTAATCCTTCACAAGACAAGATGGCATGGAGGAATTAAAAGACCACACAATACCACATAAACACTGAATCTGCTTGCCCAGAAGAAGGTACTCAGTTACCGAAAGCTCGGCAATCACATATTTAAGAGCACTGATTTGATATTATATACTCGTCGATATTCCGATCACGGTGCCATGCAGCCCTTCCATATTTCTCTGAACCGCATAAACACAGTTGCCTTCTGTCTGAATCCAAGTCACAAGCTATTCAAATGTACTTAACATGTTTAATAAAAGCATTTCTTGGTCATTGACCACCCTGTTACTTGAGACAGGTCTTGTGCATAGTCTTGTGCACGGAGACTTGTGTCTCTGGTCTCGACTACAACACTGATAAACATGACTGATCTGCTGATGTTGTTAACATCTGTTTGTTGTTGTTAACTCTATGGACGGAATTCATAGAAACACAATACCAGGTTGTTGTTTTTTTACTGTTAACTGAGGAGTGTTGGACAAGCACCAGTCTATTCTATTTTCATTCCAAAATCATTTCACAGTAAAGAAAGAGCGTGGAAAGAGCTGAAACATGGAAGAAAGTAACAGTCAAGGTCGGCTCAGCATGACAGAAGGAAACATGGAAGGGGGAGGCACTGCCCCTGACCCCACGCCATGCAAGGACACCCTTCATCCTGAGGCTAAAGTAAGACTGATGAAAATTCTGAATGAACGGCAAGGGACGGCAAGAGTCAAGGCAGAGTAAGCAGGCCTGTTGTTTTGTTGTTTCACTCATCCATCACGTCCATGTCTTCAAAATTTCCAAATGTTACATATTCACTTCAAGTTTAAGCGGTGTGTCTCTGGACGTTGGCAATTGTTCTTACGAATATGTGCTACACGTACCCCCTCAACTTGTGTGGGCCAGAAGTTCTAGTAATTTACAGATCCCCTTCATCTGATTGGAGGATTGGTGGTGATATGTCATGAATTATTCATCCCAGTGCATGGTTATCTTAATATTCCTTATTCCTCTGTTTCAGTATGATTTACCTACACCCAAGGGGGTAAGGGTTAAAACTCCACCGCAAAATTGAAATTGACATATTATCCATCAATTTTTAAACATGAAATGGAACATCCCATCTGTCACCTGGGAAGCATTGTTACACTGCTCTCTCTCAAATATTTGTAAATATACTTTTCGCATTGTTCAGTTAAACTATTTGGTGACATCGCGATTGAGCTTTTCATATGACCTGTTTTTCCCAGTTTTATCGATTTTGAGAAGATCCACTTGAAGTACGGATTTGGGAGCTCTGAATCTCATCAGCCACCTCCAAACAGCGAAGGAGATAGCAGCAAAACCCCAGGACAGACAGCAGATGCCAGGGGACCTCCGAAGAAAAAATTCAAAAAGGAAAGGGGGATGAACCACAACCGGCCCCGGAACCGTTGGGTGCCCGTCTCGGAAAAGCTCTGTCCATCCATAATCAGCGGCGAGGTGTGCTCGTACGGCGAGAGATGCAACTATTCGCACGACATCGCCGCAAAGGCAGCAGCCAGAGAGCTGGACATCGGAGACCGCTGTTACAATTTTGAGACGTTTGGCAAGTGCCGTTACGGCGTGGTGTGCCGATTTGGGAGCTCCCACCTAACAGAAGACTTCAGGAACATCACCGATGAGGAGAAGTTTGAGGCAAATGCCAGCAAATCGACCACACTGAACAACTTGGCAATTGATCTCAAAGTTAAGCTCAGAAAGAAGAAGGTCAAGTTTGAGAAAGCCGAACAGTTTCTTTCCCTGTTAGCGAAATCCAAGAAGAAATCTCTGAGGCAGTTTGACCAGAACGAGACCAGAAATGGCACGCCAGAGGAAACTAGGTGTCTTAGTTCTACACTAGGGACTGCGCCTTCCAATTTGCCTACCCCTGTCGATGAGGTCGGTCAAAACAATGTTGCTGTCGATCAAGAAGGCACAGCCAATCAGAATCAGGTTTTAGAGAGTGGGAGTGTCCAGAGAGATGCAGCCACCAATCTGGGCCCAGATGACGCTGCACCCACCTTAACAGCTTGCCAGGCAACTTCCAATCAGAGTGGAGACTGTGTTCCCCTGGCCTCACAGCAACCAAGATCTGGCATTGTTACCAATCAAGACATCATAAGAACGAGGAAATGCGAGAAGAAGCAGGTGAACTTTGAAGGGAAATCATATTTGGCACCCTTAACCACAGTAAGTAAAGTGTTTTCATGGATTTGTAATTTACCACGAGAAAAGTGTTTTTCACAAATTCCATAATATTATCTTTGATAAGCAGAGTACAGTATATACCTGTATATTGCCATCCCTATGGTTGCCATCCCTATGGTTGCCCATGGATAGCCATCCCTATGGTTGCCCATGGTTTGCATCTCTATGGTTGCCATTCCTATCCGCTCCAAGTGGAACAAAAGAGGGCTTGTTTTTTTTGGTACTCGTTTGATGCCGAGCACGCTGAGTACACAAAACTTTTTTCCAGCAGGTATGGTCTTTGCCCATTGGGGGTGCACTTAAGCGGATAGTTGCCGTCTCTATGGTTGCCATCTGTATGATTTGCATCCCTATGGTTGCCATCTGTATGGTTGCCATTCCTATGGTAGCCATCCCTATGGTTGCCATTCCTATGGTTGCCATCTGTATGGTTGCCATTCCTATGGTAGCCATCCCTATGGTTGCCATTCCTATAATTGCCATCTTTATGGTTGCCATTCCTATGGTTACCATCCCTCTGATTGTCTTTGTAATGATTTCAAATACATGTACGTGTACTTGCATTACTGGGACGTATGCAGGTTTTAAAAAGTGTGGGAAAGGAGCCTGAATTGCAACTAACACCATCATTTTACAGGGTATTTCAGTTTAAGGGTTCCAGCTGGAGAATTCTGACTCTTGCTGATTCTACATCATGGTTGTCCTGGGCTTGTATTATTTTTGGCTAGATATACAGACTATTCACACGACACTGCACACGCTGTGAAGAGCTTTCCCATACATGGTTAAATGTCCTCCGTGCTTCGGCACAGGGAATACTTGCTATTCAGATGTCATTCAGCATGAAGTGTTAAATGAACCGAAAATAACGATCGCCAAAGTTGTAACTATTCCTCACTTGGTGACGGTGTCAAATGAAAACTTGAGCCCCGCATGTGCCGTTAACAGTGTGTGATGGTTTCATGCCTTCATGTATTTTTTTTCTCTCATTTTGCTGTGATTCTAGGTCGGCAACCTTCCTTTCCGGCGTGTCTGCAAGCGTCTGGGTGCTGACATCACCTGCGGGGAGATGGCCATGGCTACCAACCTGCTGCAGGGCCAGCCCTCAGAATGGGCCCTGCTCAAGAGACACTCCAGCGAAGATTGTTTTGGTGTTCAGGTTGTCCTTTAAACTTGCCCCAAATAGTATTTTTTTTGGTTCAGAAAAATTGAGGGTCTGTTTACAGAAATATTGAGGTTACTTTTACAGTTCTCTTGATATCTTGTTGAGTATAATACATGACAAGTAATCATCCGTCTTCAACTATGAAGGAACCCAAAACTATCCATCTACTCCGGCAAGGAAAGAACTGATTGTGATAAAATGCCATGCTCAGGGACATCGGTTGATTCTTTATTTCCTCAGCTGGCTGGCTACTTCCCTGACACCATCAGCAAGTGTGCGGAACTCATCAACACACACTGTGAGGTGGACTTTGTGGATCTGAACGTAGGTTGCCCCATCGATCTGGTCTTTCAAAAGGTCAGTAAACCACATTGAGTGGCCAAAGAAAAAGACAAGATACTGCAGATTTGTTTCCTACATGCTCGGCAGAATCTAACACCTGGTTTTACTTTGTGTTGGTGTATTCAGAACAGAAGCACCAGTCAACTTTCCCAAATACATTGTCACCAGTTTTGTTGGATAAATGCACACTTGCTGACAAATTCAGGAAAAGTGTGGTTGGGCCGCAGGTCAAAGTCGTAGCATTTGACCTTGGACCCTGTCCATCTTCTCTCCTTTCAGGGAGGAGGCAGCGCATTGATGGGCCGAGCCAACAAGTTTGAAGACATCGTCCGGGGATTGGACGCAGTAAGTTTATTTTGAAGATCTCAGACTTCTTCTGTCATGTCAGGAACCCACTGCCTCTTTTTCTGTCTAACCACATATCTTCCATTGCTTATGAGACATTCATTCTAGTGAATATATTGTGACTGGACTTGTGAAGGGACTTGTGAAAGGACTTGTGATGGACTCGAATACAACACTGCTGCCAGACAATTAATTTTATGTGTGCTCACATTTTATATAGTTTCGCTAGCTTTTATCTTCAGTCCGTTAACCCCTCAACACCGGGATTCTTTTGACAGCGACTGCTGGGCTGCGGTATGCTCAGTATGCAAAGCCCTGTCCAGCAGCTGGCCCACATTGAAACCTCAGGTGCATGATGATTAGAATGTATGTGTGGTGTGCACTCATCCTCACACAGAGCCGTGACTGTAGCCGTCTCCTGGCCTTAAACTCCTTTGCTTGTTTGATTCTTTTTTCCTCTAGGTTCTGGACGTTCCCGTGACGGTGAAGATGCGGACGGGCATATCGGAGAAGCACAATACTGCCCACAAGCTGATCCCAAAGATCTACGACTGGGGGGCATCCCTCGTCACGGTACGTTGCGAGTTGCGTCAAGGCTGGCTGGGAGTTTGATTTAAAGTGGGTCTGGAATTCTGGTGTACGGATTTTTAGGTCATGTCCAACCATCCCCCTTCGTCCCCTCCCCCCAGCTTGTCACATTTCCATGGCTAGCAATGTTTTTCTACACAGTCATCCCCCGCCCCGTTCCCGGTACAGATTTGTGCCAGTGCTATCTGTTTCAAAGCATGGCGCGAATAAAGGCGAAAAACAAACAAAATCACGATTTGGGTTTTTTTTTTTACAGCTGCACGGCCGGAGTCGGGAGCAGCGCTACACGAGAACGGCCGACTGGAACTACATCCGGCAGTGCGTGGAGGTGGCCAAACCCCACCCCCTCATAGGTACATTTTTGGCTAAGTATAGAGGATTTTCAGTCACTTGATTTTTGATGGTCGGCATTCAGTTTACACTGTCGTGTGCGGAAATGTGTGTGCCATTGAAGTCACTAAACAATCTGGCATACATGAAACTGCCAATAGACCTTTCTTACCCACTTGACTAGATTGCGCTAAATGTAAACAATACCGCCACAAGTGGATCGCCGTGGCCACGGTAATGGAATATGTTCCTACAGGCAGCTTCAACCAGTACCACACACAAGCGCACGTGTGAATGCTGCAGTTTGTCTTGAATAAGTAGATCACCATCGCAGCACATAGAGGTCCAGCACGATTGTGACAACACAGGAAAAAGGTCTATCGAAATACCGAGATTCGAAACTGCACACGCCTCCACAGACAAAGTACGCTTCCTGTATGTTGTGTTTGCCCATCATTACATCACGCAAAAAACCTCTGTAGAGAATGCAGGATATTCCATATCAAGTAGTGGGTACCGTACATCAATGCGCCTTTGAGGAATGACGAACCTGCTTTGATTGAAACAGCTCTTAGACGCTGATGACGAGCTGAACTTGTCCTGTTGTTATTCTGGCCAGGTAACGGAGACATCCTCTCCTATGAAGACGTGAAGACCCACTTGGAGAATTCCGGAGCCGCTGGAGTTATGATTGCAAGAGGGGCTCTGATTAAGCCGTGGATCTTCACTGAGATCAAGGAGCAAAGGTGGATCATGAATATTCATATCTGTAAAGATTTGTAAGATTTCATTGAGAGATGAGACTGAATATGCATGATTCCTGGATGACTATGGCTGACTAATTTTTCTTGATGAGTTTTTGAATAATTAGAGCCCAAAACTCAGTTCTGTAATTTTGTGTTCCGTGGGTTTTTCCCTTAATGTTTTATTCATATTTCGTGGCAGACATTGGGACATCTCAGCAAATGAGAGACTGGACATTCTCAGAGAATACACCAATTATGGCCTCGAGCACTGGGGATCAGACACTGAGGTACGACTGAATGTAACATGTGATGTGATTAGTTGGCTGCCGTGGTTGGAATGATAAGAAACCAATTATTTATGACTTTACAAAATTTCGGCCTTGATAATAGAAGGAAGGCGCTGTTTGATTGACCAGTTTTAGCTTATTCATGTACATGTATATTGAGCTGTATAAATTTCTGGCCGTGTTGTTTCCAGTTTCATTGTTACACTATGCAATCGGTTGGTCTTCCAAATTGGGGGTTGAAAACCTGTTGAAAAAATTTGTGGACAGGGAGTGGAGAAGACCCGGCGTTTCCTGCTGGAGTGGCTGTCGTTTCTCCACCGTTACATCCCTGTAGGCATTCTGGAGCGACTGCCCCAGAAGATCCAGGAGCGACCGCCCTACTACGTGGGGCGCAGCGACCTAGAGACGCTCTTCTCCAGCACAAACTGCGCCGACTGGGTCAAGATAAGGTGAGGCCGGGAAACGCCTTTGCAGAATTGGTTCCCCCAAAGGCTGACATGATTGAGACTCAGTCTGATTTCCAGAGACTGGAATTGTAAGCCACTTACCGTGGAGGTGTTAGGCTTGTGTTGCAGGTCACACGCATGACCTATGGGTCATGCCGAGATACTATGGTGTGATAATGTAGTGTGCCAAGACACCTAGAAAAACAAGTGTGTCATTCAAGTGAGTTTCACAATAGTGGCATCCCTCAGGGTTAAACTATAAAGCTAAAGTACAAAAAATTACAGGGGAATTATCTTTATACCCCACTTGTACTAAGAAGGCATCAGATGGTCCAAGTTGCCGGCTAAGTTGCAGGTTAAGGGAAGTGTTTTCTGTTCAGCTTTGTAGCAAGTTTGGATGGCTTGAATTTGGTATATCTGAAAAGTAAAATCATGGGCCTCTACTGCGTGGGTGGACTGGTGTGCAGATCAGGGGTAGTATGGGCGATTCACAATAGTGCGCCCCCAAGAGTCTGCAACGAAACTGTCAACCCTTTCCGGATGCACATTGGGTCGACAGATTCGGGGTATTGTGATTGGCCAATGCATTGCAAACTCTTGGTGGCGCACTCTTGTAAATCGGCCCTGTTGTAACCTTCCTCTGTTGACAGTTTAGGCTGGTAATTTATTTCCTAACTAGCCAATAAGCATTGGGCCTACATGTCAAAGTATCGTTTTCCTCTGTTCTTAATTTCATCAAGAAATCACAAATTTCTGATTTTTTTTTTCCTCTGTAGTGAGATGCTGCTGGGTCCAGTTCCTGATGGTTTTCAGTTCCTGCCTAAGCACAAAGCCAACTCTTACAGTTAGTGCCGTCAAGGGACCAGTCTGCTAAAATAAAATACTAAATACATCAGATCTAGAGCAAGGATGGAAAGGAGAATAGACTTTTTATTTTATCAATTTTATGAGAATCCAATCGGTCAGGCTCATTTTCGTTGAAAGTTGGGACACGTCATAGTTCAACAAGCTCCGCCTGTGTGCTCAAATAAGCCACTTGCGAGTTAAATTTGAATAAAATCTGGTACACTGTATTATCTGATCGCACAGAAACGTAACAATTTGAATTCCCCAGACTAAAGACACTGTTGCTATACCTCGTGATTCAGGGCAAGCTTTTGCATAGCGACCACCATCTCTGGAATGGACTGGTTCCTTTGTGCCCTTCTTATCCATCGAGAACAGTGTATTATTGCAAGGCGTATGTTATGTAACTAAGCAAAAGTTTGTCCCGAATCACGAGGTACAGCAACAGTGGTTTTAGTATGGAGAATTTAAGTTGTTATGTTCACATGAATTTAAACAACTCAGTTTACCAGATTTTATTCAAATTTACCTCTGAAATGGCTTATTGGTATGTCTTTTTCCCAGCTTACATTCTTTGAAGGTCTCCAAAATGCCACTTTATACACAAAATACACGGTGCAGAATGCTTTAGCTTATGGTGTTGGGAATGGTGCGATAGTAAAAGTAGACATTTTGATTTTCACTCCGGGTGATTCTTAATCCAATTTTTTTGTCAACTTTGTTGCGAATTCGTATTCGTCAAATGGTGTCAAGACTGATCTAGTGAGTGCACTGATCTAGTCGATGAATCCCAGGACCATGGTAACGCTATCACTAATCATCAGCAGTGGCCCCCGCCAATGGCGGTGAGCTGTGGGGGTAGCTGTTCCCATACAATGCCTTGTGCCATTAAAGCTTTATAAAGGAGGCCATGGGGAATGCCCAGTCAACGCATACATTAAATTGTCATTGGCCAGTGTTGAGTATTATCGATTATCACTGAGATATTGGAATATTTATTTTGAAAAATCAATCGTATCAGGAGGTGAAAATCAGTCGGAAATAAAAAGAGAAGAGTCAAGTTCTTTTGTGCAAAATAGCATTGTAAAAGTATATTTGATGGTGTTTAAGTAAATGTTACTGGCAGATGATGGAAAATGCCCAACAGTATGGCCACACAATTACTTCCCCTCAAACTTTTATTTTCCCTATTTGTGTTGTGTGATCTCATTGGGACTTTGAGAATAAATCATTTACATGTATTACGACTGAACATCATGTGGATTTCCAGCCTCCTTTTTTAAACTAGCAAGTGATTAACCCGTCTTGAAACTCACTCGGACCTTTTTCTACACAAACATGACCCTTAAATTCTGTGTCATATTTTGAATATGAATAATGTGGAATAACCGAACGGGACATGTTCATTTGTGTGGAAAAAAATTTGATTCTATTTTTTTTGTGAAATCATGGTCGGCCTTTATGAGGGGCGGGGCATTTTACACGCTATTAGAAGGCAAACAAACGAATAGATAAAAACCGCCCTTGTCTCGATATCTTTCAAAATCGGATCCTTGGGGGAAGGGGTTATGACCCTTCGGATCTGTCCTGGAAAATGACGCACACGATACAAAAAAAGGCGGTTGGTCGGGAGTTCAACAGAGGGCGCACTTCATAAATTCCATTGGCAGAAAATAGAAAACAAAACACTCCGGTCAGTTCAAGATGGCGGCCCCCGGAGACGCCGTCGCCAATGCCAACGAATCGGTAATGCAAGATCTTCAGAAACAGCTTGCTGTGGCGAAAATCAGCGTGCCTGAGTTGTCAACACTTGCCCAGAAAGGCAACGAAAAGGTAAGGATCAGAGGACGTGAAGCACCGATTCCCTTCTTCTGCAAGATTGTGAGTGCTTTTCGTGTTTTTCAATTCAAATTGGCATAGCCTAGGACTCGGAGCACTACATGTATCAGACCATGCATGCTCGCAGACCAGGCAGCCGGATTTATGGTTCGGTCATGTGATTTATGGTTCAGATGGTGTTGGGCGCGATCGGTCGGTCGACCTGAGCATGACCTGAGCGATCACTTGATTGCACAGTCATACAAAATATAGGTCTAGGCCTGGGTTACATGTAGACCTACGTCCAAGTTTATTTCGGAACTTTCTAATGTAAAGCAGGATAAACGGTGATACTCCCAGAATTGTGAGGCATGCCCACTCTATGTACATTGCGTGCCTCACAGTTCTGGGAGTAAACAATGATCGTCTGATGATAACATTAGTGACAGATTGCACAGCAAGACTTACCAGTCATCATGGTCATCTGATCATGCAAAGACATGGTTATGATGATAGATCCACCATGGCACATATTGTCAATGGCATAGATTTACCAATCATGGCCTGTGATTAAATCAAACAGCTAATCGGTTCATTGCACTTCCTTTGTAATTGTAAACAATTGTACATAATATAAACAAATTTAAAACAGTTGTAAACAAATTGTAAGCACTTGTAAACAAAATGTAAAGTCCCATACTAAACATCATCATTAGAGTAACGGATAAGTGTTTTACAATTTGGCTTACTTGTTTTGCACAGCTGGTAGAGAAATTCCTTTCGGAGAGTGTGGAAGTCCAAGGGGGTTCCGAAAATATTCGCCAAAGCCAACTTTATATTGGTAAGTTAAACTCTGGCCAGTCCAAGTGGACTTAGTTTGTTTCAAGAAACAAACATTCTTGTTCACATGATATTGGTAACATTGCCAGATTCAGTCTTACTCACACTTCAGTGCGTTAATATTCCAAATTTTGGGAGTTCGAAACTTTCCGTGGTCCTTCAGGTCTGGAAATCTTTCAAATTGATCCTGATTTCCAATTTGTGATTTTGTCAGCTGCTTTTTGGGGGTTTCCTGACGTTGTCAAGACCCTCCTGGAAGCTGGAGCAGATGTCAATTACCAGAACAAGGACACTTTGTGGACCCCACTGCATGCAGCTGCTTTTCAGGAGCACGGCAAGGTCAGCTTCCAAACTTTTTAACGGTATTCCCCCATGTACCGATTTTGATTTGTATTATTTACTTGTATTTATATCCGTTCATCCAACACAGTTACAGGATGAAGTGGCAATTTAGAAGACAATTAAGATATGTTCAGCTTGAGAGGTGGGAGGAAAACCCAGGATGACTATTCCATAGAAAACCCACAGAGTCAGGCAGGAACTGAAAACCCAATCCACAAGCTGACCTAGGTGGGATTCGAACCTGGGTCGCAGAAGTGGAAGGCGAGGAAAGAGTCACTGCACCGACCCGACTCCCCATTAGAGCCATTGACTCAGCTGTGGCCCATTCCCTGCCACACCTTTACAAATTCATTCTTGGCCTTTTTTATCTCGATGCCTCATCACTTCTCATCAACAGTCCATAAATGGTGACCATTTTTATGTTTGTTTCGTGCATGTCGTTGTCAATGTATTTTTTTTTACCATTTGCTGCCGTTTCATTTTGCTACTGTAATAACCGATTCACAGCAGTCTTTCATTTACTTTTGTCTTTCTGTCTATACACCTGCTAATTTTCATCTGCTGGATATTATCACAACCCTGTGCACCAGGGAAGCCACACGATGATGAAGAAAATCACGTTTTTTACATCCTTTTCTCCAGATCATAATGATTCTATTGGAGAATGATGCCAAGCCAGAAATCCCGGACAAGGAAGAAAGGTTTGTTTTCTGAACATCCTTTCAAATTTCTTTATTTTACTTTATACTGGTGAACAATCCTCAAAGAGAACTTTTGGCTCACTCGCAAATGACTTTTTCTTCTCAGGACTGCCAAAGACTTTGCGTCAGCGTCCGACAAGATCTGGTCTCACTTTGCCATCCTAGGCTGCAAGCGAACATCAAAAATAGAACTGATTGAGAAGGGAATCATCAAAAAGGTAGACAGAGAAACTGGAATGTGAATCACCCAGGGCAAACAGTAATAATCATTATTCAAATCAGCGATTCAGTTGGAGAGACAAGGTAGATGGTCCAACACAGCCGTTCTTTTGGCCCGTATTTGATAATTCATATCAAGGTGTACAAGTTCATTTCCTACCTTACGATTGTTTGTGTGCAGCCGTCAGAACTCTGTTGCAAAACAGTCATTGTTTATTCACGAGAGTGAAAAGTTTCAAAAGATCAGTAAAAGATCATGGGTGGATCAGTGAGGGGCAGGGCCATGCATCCCCCACCCCTAAAAAAATGAAGGTTTTTCTTTTTTTCAAATCAATCAGAATTTAGATATTAAATGTCTTAAGCCGTTTTGTCCAGGAAATTGTGTCTGAGCAGCTGTTTAGTTGTCACTGATGCGATCAGTCAATGCAAAGTGCACGGGGACGCTGTTTACTTGTTTTGGGCCCCCCCCCCCGAAAAGAACCTGGCACCTGGATTTAGCCTTGTGAAAGATTGACTTGTGTGGGGTTTTTTTTTTTCAATCTTGTTTGAGTGAGGATATCTGCATAGTTATGTTAATGACCTTTGACCCGTGACATGTTTGTGAACAGGTAACTGCACCCCCAACAAGGAACACTCCTTCACCCTCGTCCATGGCAGGAGGGATCCGCATGGTGGGTTTATGAATGAATTGCTTGGTCAAGCCGATACACATTAAAAAAATAACTAGAATTAAGCAAATGGTTTGATCCTAGTGACGCAAAGCCTGTGCCTTCGTACTCTGCCTTAACGCATAACTTCGATGGGCACGTTCTGTTGAGCTTCCAGGCAAGGAGTATACAGAAGCATTTTGCTCCCTTAGGCCATGTCCGAAACGGGCTTCCAGAGCTACGGCTAGGTCTATTGTCTACGCATCTCCATGCATTTCTAAAGGAGTGAAGACCTAGACCTAGCTCTAGACAACAGATTCGGATGCAGCCTTAGTTGCATTAATGTGCAAGTTGTGCAGGACTAATGCTATTCAGTTTTACATGACCTGACCTGTACATGACCTGTTCTCAGGCAGCATCGTTCTCCAGGCCTGGGTCGGCCTACGCCATCAGACCAGACCCATTTGTCCGAGCCAAGAAGAACCCCAATGATTGTAAGTACTGTCCTCTCTCTTTGGGCAGGGGCGTCAGTGGGATGATATTTTCCGACCAGCGCTGATGGGAACATTTTTCCAAGGGAGCAGGGAAAAGCACATGAACTGTGGCTGGTACACATGGTGTGTTTATTTCTAACAGTGCAGCCCTGGTTGCATGGAAGCCCCAGAGCTGCGTAGAGAGAAACTAGCACTAACCTTTAGACTTTGGATCCAAAATGGCTCTTTATTATCTGTGCAATACAGCATACAGTTGTGTTCTAATAGTCCATGTGCACCAATGGATAATCCACCATTTTGGTTCCAACAATTGAGACACTCATGTCGCAACTCGCTCTGTAAACAGCTCTTGGACACCCACTGGTATGACGCCCCCAGTCCCCAGTATCCCACTTGTTCCAAACTCTTTGGTTTATGCTGTTACTAAAACTAGCTGAAGCACAGCCCAAAATTGTGACAACCACTCCCGACTCTGTGATCCTCTTGACCCTGTCTTGACTCTATTACCCCCATTTCAGACAGGCATTCCAGGGTCGTGCTGAACCAAATAGAATTAAGAGCAACTTGGGTCAACCCAATTAACTTTTGGTTTTACACAGACAAACTTAATACGGACATTTCCAATGGGTTAGGCTCATGAAAAGAGCTGAAACGTCTGAAACCAAGTCGCTCTGGTGTTGTTCCGAGCATCTTCAAGTGTTGATCTTTCACCAGGTAGCACACTTGGCTCCTAATTGTTTCAGACATCGAGCTTTTGCCTGTCTGAAGGTTCTTTTTTTCCCCGCCAGTTGAACTATTGCCCGAAAGATGACCTTTCATTTATTGGTTCGACTTTTTTAACAGCCTCTCAAATGCTAGCAGCGCTGGGCGGAGACGTCTTGGCGGACGAGAAACCCCCAGATGCCGGTGGAAAGCCTCAGGTGCAGGATCCCTCTTTCTCTGTGTGGAGGAATTAGCAAAAAACATCTGGACGTCTTGTGAAATCGGTCTTCGAGCAGAGTTGGTAGCAGATGCTCCAAGTGGGCGCCTTTGATCAGCAGTTGCAGTAGACAGCCAGATGTCCTAATTCGGCCCATGTTGCTGAGCTGGACAAATGACCACAGATGACATTATGGACAACAGTGGACAGGTGTGTACTACAGACAGATGGTCGAACTTGAAGGAGACGCTTTTGAGAGGCGGTCAGGGTGGACGGGTGCACCGTCTGAGAGATGGCCCTCGTCAGTCTGTTGGATACAGAGTTCCATTGACAAGGATGGATGACCACAGGTGACAGATATGACACTATGGACAAATGGAAAGATCGGACTCATGGTTGTTGTGTTGGTGAGCCTTCGACTGGTGGTCAGCACTTTTTTTAGAGGCGGCCACTGCAGACAGATGAAATGTTGGAGAGATGGCAAACCCCAGTCTGATGGATCAAGTGAGCTTGGTGGCTGCGGGGGGCAGATGACCACACATGACAGATATGACACTACGGGCAAGTCGCTGCATAGGACAGGTGGCTATTATGGACAGATTGTCCCAAAGGATTCAAGGCCTTCAAAGTGAGAGGCCATCACTGTGCACAGGTGGGCATAACAGCTAGCCCTTTTTTGGCAAGTTATGGCAAAAGATTGCCGGTGTTTGACTCTGAACTGGCTTAGTTGACAAACCTGCTCAGTGATATATCCAAAGTTATCTCTCGCAGTTGTTTAATTCCCATTTTTTTTCTGTATAAAAATTCCAAACTTACTCTCATCCGCTGAGTAAAATTGCAGGTGTCAAAATACTTTACCAAAGTGCTGAGAGGGACAGGTGCATCGGTGCAAGAAAAGCAGTCAAACTCTTGAAATAGGCTTTGCAAACTTGCACAAAATATGTACATATATTTATTAGTGTACAGATTTTAAGTGATTGCGTGAGATGACAATTTTGTTATTGTATATTGATTTTAAACTGATACAAATGAATTGTACTGCCAGCAGTTTCAAGGTTCATTTATTTCCGCATTGTTCCAATCAATTTTAGAAAAAAAACAGTTAAATAGTTACAATAACATACATGTATTCCACAGATTAAATAAAAAAGTAAGCATTTTAAAGTCAGTGAAAATGCACATCTGGTCTATTGGTGCATGGGATGTACCCATTTGCACTGTGGTAACTCTGGCCTGGCTAGCCTACGTCTGAAGATATCGGCCATCACAGAAGTGAATGTAATGACTTTGGGAATTGCCAAGTTCACCTTATCCCCATAACTCATTGTGAGGGATAAAGTACCAAGGTGCCAACGTCATGCGTACAATTGTGTGAGGAAAAGTCATTAGAGCGAGAGTCAGTTTGACTTACACGTGTAAGCTAATCGAACGCACCCAAACTCAAATACGAGCAGCACTGGTGGTCTTAGCCTTTGATCAAGGCGCCCGCTGCGAAATGGATAGTCGCTCAAGAGCGAGGAGCTGGAGGAGACTAGTTTAAGCACCAAACCAACGCACGAAGAAAGACTACACGACGAACCGCACCGAACGCCCTGCACGCGCGCGCACGCACGGTCTACGACACACACAGCTCGGCTACTGCATGCGCATGCATGGTTAATTTCGGGCTTGTGCAACTCCAATCGGCGAAAGAAAGACAGTATATGGAGACCTACTTTCTGGAGTAAATTCACATGCGTACTCAGCGTGCTTCGCGCCAAACGCGTATATACTTGGGCGCCTATGCCGCATGCGGGGACTGTCAGTTTTACTTTAAAACACGCCCTCGTTCCGCCAGGAGCGGATTGGGGCATACAAGAGACATTTGAGGCGCACACACGCATGAATGCAGTAATGACCTGTTGTTGTGCACGCAAGCACATTAATCTTTACTGTTGTCTTTTTAAATGGTAGAAAAAAACACATTTTAAACGGTTTTATTTATTGAAATCGAATAACGTCATCAAGTTGGCAGTTGAAGCTTCAGAGGGCGAAGGCGCGGTTACTCCCTCATCGCCACGCAGCAGTTAACGACAATATAGGCCATGTCGAAGTCTGCATCGCTCCCCTCGGTCGCCAGGATGCCGCTGAGATTGATGAAGAGCGCCGGCAACTCGCGCTCCGCCAGCCCGCAGGCCATATCACCGTCTTGTTGAGCCGAGCAGATCTCGTCCATGATCCATTGGTTGTGCCCCGCAACCTGCAGCGGCCAACAGAACAGACGAATAGTGAGTGAAACGTATTAGGATCAGAAATCCTTGTCCCCTCAAACAAGTTCCTATAAGAAAGCTGATTTAGAGTGCTGAACAAAAGAAACCATGCAGAGCATATACGGGTACAGTCCATGAATTTTTCGCCGGTAATCTATATCTGTGAAATTTCCAGTAAATTTTCAAATTAACTGGGCAGGGGGTACGTTGGCTCGGCGTGAGAGATTGAACTTCTTGAAACTCCAACACGTGCACTGGTGCACATAGACTTGAATCAAGTCGGACTTACGTTGCTCTTTACTCATAGTATTAAGTGGACACCAGGGCGCGAAGCAAGAAAGGGCGCGCAGCCTCGATGTGTGTCCAAAGCAGAAACGACGACGTCACAGAGATCCCGACTTGAGTCAAGTCTATGGTGCACATAATTCTGAAGCGATCTTATTTATGAGGTTCAAAATCACTGCCTTCTTTTTTTACAGTTCCACACTAATGAGCCCAGACTGGACCAACAGAGGTGCACTTTTCCTAGCAATTAGGGCGCCTTTGGCTGGAAGACCCGTGTCCGAAACGGGCTCCAAGAGCTTCGGCCATTGGTCTGTAGACCTGAAATATAATGACGTAACGCAATTTTTCCTGTAGTGCATTGTGGGAGTAATTTGGGACAATCATGCTAGTCTGGTTCCCTGCCCAAAGATTCGATTCCCTGACAACTCTGGATAAAAAATCTTAGGTCAGGCATCGCCGACGGATATAAATAGATATGACGCAAGAATCAGGGGTCACAAGTTGAGAGCCAGGGTATTTTCGAATTCATCAGTGGCAACATCTCAAAAGTTGGCTTTTCCCATATCCAGTGGGCAATACAGCAATTGTATATTTCAGTGTATAAAGTCAAATACTGTGGGATCAACAGCTGGCATTAGGATATACGGGAGGTTACGTTCAACAGCTAGCCTACCTATCCAGCCGGGAATAACCGAACATCAACGGTACCATATGAACATGGCGAATGTACATGTAGACGGGTCAACTCTGGAATATTTTGGCTATTTCTGGAAAACTGGAGGAATTTCTCCAGTCTTGGTCACGTGCACATTGAGTGATAAGGGACCCTTGATTCATTGAGAAGTCAGAATCATCAGGTCTGTTCTGGTATTCAGACTACAGTCATGCGAGCTCTGGCGTTCGTCAACAGTTAGCACGAACCCCTTTGGAAAATATGAGCCTTCTCAATCTCATTATCTTTGCGACAGTTTTCCATGCGCGTAATGCTCTAGCAATAGCACGCGTAGGCCTGCTGTCGTCACTGCCCTTTCCCTCAATGCGTTATGTCATTAGGTCTATTGTCTGCACGTCTCCACGTGTGTCATATGAAGGGAAGACCTAGACCTAGCTCTTGATCCCAGATTCAAAGGGAGCCAAACACTGATCTCAATTATAATGGGGACCAATTGGTGTGAACTGAATTTCGCTGGTTCACAGACGACTTTCAAATGTTCGCGTTACGGTCACGTTACTACCAACCTAATGTACACTCTTTTGACTCTTTATAACTGGTGTGGTGGATGATCTGAGCAAGGCGAACACCGAAAGCCATTTTGTAAATATTCTACACTGCTGTGTGAACCATATATAAAAACTGAAGAAATCATTGTGAATTAAAAGTTTTATGAATATCGCATAATTATCTTGCATACTTCAATGCATCAACTCTGGTAATGCCTTGAGCCCCTCCCCTCCCCCAAGTGCGGGGGAGGGGATTTTGCCTCCTCTGATCCTCCGGCTTGAAATTAGAAACTTTACACAGGAGGAATGAAAAAAGGTCGGGGCACGTACCTCCTGCACCAACTGGACCACTTGACCGTCGGCCGTGCGTGCCAGGATGAGAGGTTCCGAGTCTGGCCGGGGCGGGCAGACCCTACCTGCTGTGTTCCTCCGCTGCCTGGGGTCGCCGGCAGACGTAGTCCCGTCGCTCTGCCGAAACAGGTCAGGGAAGCGCCTGAGAAGAAGGCGCTTCTGCCGGTACGTCAGCGTCACTATGGGGTGTTGATGCTGCGAGCTTTTTAGATAACTGGGGTTCTTCTCGAGCAGTCGGACGAGGTCTCGATTTTCCCTAACCTGCTGGATTTGACTCGCCTCAAGGGAAATGGAGCAGGACGGAGAGGGGAGACCTGGTCGAAGTCGCCAAAGGCCCTGAGGAAAACATCCCGCTATCATAGCGGTGAGAATGAGGGCTGAAAACGTGCCGAATGCCATTTTTTTTAAAAATTAGGATAGGGTTGGTCTCCTGTCTTCAGAAATATAATCTTGGTCCAAGTAGCGAGAGAGAGAGGTTTTACTGATCGTCTCGTGTCAAGCCTCTTCGGTAAGACTGCCAAGAATGTAGGTGCCCCATGTAGCCCGTGTGGCTTTTATAATGTTCGCAAAGACGCCGGGTTTTCGGGGGAAAGTTAATGACGGCAATGATATTTATAAGTCTGGGGTGAAATCATTCATGTTAACCGTCTTCTTTGTGAAAAGTCGTTCCCCCTCCAGCTGCAACCTGGTATTCCTTTTAAGCCTCCGAAAGATGGAAAATCTCGTTGTTGCGTAAACAGGGAGAACACTCACACTTCCTGGTGTCATGATCCTTTTAGCTGCCACCAACTTCCCTTTTTAAAAATGAATTAAAATTACCAGCCAAGGTATTATTCATGCCTAATGATAGTAACTTCGTCATACCCACGCACGCACCACTGACTGTAAGCTCAAATTCGATTAACACTGTAAATGGTACAATAACCTCCGGTTCAATGATTCCATGTAACTCCATGTGAAGTGGGCGTGATTTTGAAATACTGAAGGGACGTTACACTTCTACTGTTTGCTGGTGTTGGGATTTGCTGATACCCATGAATGACGTCATTGGTGTCTGTAATAAAGTGCTTTGAACTTCAAGCCGGCAAGTCTGGTTTCCTACCACAGATAATGTATTTGAGTAACGAAGGTCCGTATAGGCAGCTGCTAAAACAATGGATTCCTTCCCCCCCCAAGAAAATACCATCAAAAACACTCACAGAACCGTTTAATTAAAATCACATCTCTATGAAATTTTGGAAAAGGAGAACATTTCTTCGATGCATTAGCAAATTACAGTTTTATTGGCGCAAGAAAGTATAAATCTGATAACGTTTGTGTACAAACAGTTGTAATTCCATAGTTTGACGTGCTCTAATGACAGTTCTAAAAGAGAAAGGCCCATCTCTCCCCAGAACAAAATGTAAAGAAAATATTCATACAAAAAAGACAAATTTCATTTCCCCTTCTTCCTTGCAAAAGGCCTCATGAAATGCAACCTCATTCTCCAAGAAGACCATGCAAGTTACAGGAAAAATTCCCAACTCTCCTGCACCCATCCCTCAAAAAACGGTTCTGGATCCCCCCCCCCTGACGCGTTAGCGGAGGAAATGAACTGACGGGGGAAACCGGCGCGGTGTCACGGTGCAAGTGTCACGCAGCTTTGCACAACCACCTCGGCGAAGTCGAAAGCTCGACTGCTTTCCCGGCCCCCCGTCCGTTTGATCTCGCTCAGGTTGACGAACAGCGCCAGGACGTGACGGCTGATCACCCCGCACTCTTGGCCAGTCGCCAGGAGCGCGCTCACGGTGGTGTCGCACACTTCGTTCAGTATCCACTGGTTGACTCCCTGAGGCTGCAACGAGAATGAGAAGAAACTGAAGGGTGCACTGAACCAATTCAAGCTCCATTGAAAAGAGTATAAAATCAACCAAGTTTGGAGCGCCATGGCAGGCAACTGAAGTCCCCGAGGCCTGTCAAACATAAAACAATGTGTTGTTTGGTCCTTCAGATTTCATTTGATTTTCAATTTTTAGTAGGTTAACCTATGAATTTTTTAATTATCCGCCCAAAACAAACTCACCCCCAAAAAGTGAATGTTGCCAAGTCTTCCCAGCGGCCATTTTTCAAATGACACCCCTCACCTTCCTGGGGCTCTTCTGACTAATTTTCAATCGAATTTTTGTCTGCTTTGCCCCCGGATGGGTGCCCCTGAATCTACAGAGATGATTCTTGGCCATACTGACACAATCCCACTATTCCTTGGCCCAAACAGACCCCTCTTTTCGAAACAATCTCTGGGGGGTACTTTTTGTGCGGCTCATCCTGGCGGAGAATTTTCCTTGAATTGGGACACTGCACCCTGAACAGTCCACATGTAATTGGAAAGGCTGCATCCGAATGTGTTGTCTGGAGCTATTGGTCTATGTCATCACTCCATTGGGCATAATACGCGGAGATGCGCACCCATATAGTTCTGGGAGCCCATTTCGGACACGGCCTTGAAGGCTCAGCAAGGGCAGATTCAGAGCTTTTTTTTGTCCGGGTGGGAATTTCTTTCTGGGGGCAAACACTTTTAGGAATTCTGTTCATAAGCATATGCGGGCTTTCGGAGATGTAAGGTTAAATTTGGGGGATATTTACACGCACTTTGGAGGAATGATCCCACAAATCGCCTTTTACCGACTACTTTACAATAACTAAAAACCTTACACTATTTGTAGTGAACCACGTCTTCTCTGAATGACGTCCCAACACCAGCGCCCCCAGTTGCACTTTTCATTACAATAAAATTTAAAGGAATGTCAGGCCTTGTCCAGATTACTTGGCTGGACTTTGAACTTACACACGACTCTATGGAAAGTGGCCGCAGCCATTACCGTAGACTGATGCCTAATTTCAAGCTGCGGCCAGATAATTCGGATCCTGTGGCCTTAATTAATACGGGCGACTCCCAAATAGTGCCCCGCGAAGAGTTTGCAATGCGCTGGCCAATCACAGTGCACAAAATCTGTCTACCATTTTCAAACGCGCAATGGGTCGACAGATTTTGGGCATTGTGATTGGCTAACGCGTTGCAAATTAGAGAACAGGGTTACAGGGAAGTGTGTAATATGCGGGGAAAAAATTATTGTTAGTATCATTTTAACCTGTCGTTGCTTTAATACCTGTCCTAACTGGACGACTTGGCCATCCGGTCGGTACATGACTACCAACGCCATCGTCTGCGATACCGAGGGGCAGACCCGAGGGGGCTCATCCGCCCGACGCCTCCGCGTACTGTTCGCCGCAGCCAACACGGTGACCGTGCCACTAGTAAGCTGGGACTCGGCAAACTCCGCCTGGGTCCGGAACAGCTGAGGGAAGTTCAGCAGCATCTGCTCCTCCTGTCGGCTGGTGAAGTTGACGATCGGCCTCTGGCGTGCCTCGTCCTGCAGGAGCAGAAGCGGGTTCTGCTCGATCTCCTCGAGGAAGGCGCTGCTGCTCATAACCTGCCGGACTTGATCGGCATTCAGGGGGTCGATGGCGTGACTGGAACAGGTAGGACAGCAGACGTGAAAGTCACCGAGCACTAGGCCTGTCCATTTGGACAGGACACTCAATATAGTCAGGTACGTTCTAGCTGTCATGTTATTCCTTCGGACCGAGGGTATCTGGTGATGCCGAGGCTATGATTTTTGCGTGTTACAACTTAGGGAGTCAATTTTGAACGTGTAGGCTCTACCGTTTTACCGGTGCTGAAAACGGTTCGTCCAAGCTGACTCATCTGTGTCTCGATAGCATAAGGCACACAGAGAACGACCAATCCATTTATTCTACCAACTCACGACATATTTAGCAGCAACGCCTTTCGCAGCTGCCAAGGTCGTTGATGGGAGTATTTCATATACGGTCAACATACATGGCATTGTTAAGTTACGCTCGAGTTCCCATTTCCCATCAAAGTATTTTTCAGGCTTATGGGAACGCTCAACTTGTAGTGTTGTTCTAGTTTAATTGTGAATTACTATGGATTTTTTACTCCCCACAAGACAAAGATTTTATATAGGCCTATAAGACAGCACCATTTTGTTCCATAGCTTTTTGTGAATACAAAACTGGTATGTAGTTTGCAACCTCACCTCTATAATGCTGAGACATTCTCCTTGTCTGTCTGTGAAGAAACACATTCACGTACATGTACTGCACGTGTTAAAAAACGCAGGTCTCCTACCAATCAAATTCGCAGGTGGGTGGTTTTAGTTTTTCTGCGGGTATACTGACTGATTTTACGAGGCAGCCGTTGACGTTATGTCCGGAAGCACGCGCCAGCCATGCACAGCAGAGCAATATTTGTAGGGGCACGGGCATACCATTATCTTGTCTCACACTGAATAAACCGGGATGCGTTCGGCGTACGTTTACACTATACTGTGCCTACTATTTGTAAGTTCTGTCGGGAACACTCATAATTTCTAGGCCCACTTTGACCGTTGGCGTGCAGCATCAATTTCTTACTTTCTGAAAGCATCGTGGAAAACGGTTCGCTAACAGGCTAAAATGAGTTTCTTCTTGAATGGCAAAGTAGCTATCGTCACGGGTAAGCATTGTGATTTCCCCTTTGAATTGGGTCGATACGATATTCAGTCACCGCATAATACGAAGAACATAGATCATACAGATGTTTATACGCGTACAAAGTTTTAATTAACATACATGTGGCTCGTATATTTTAGCTGTCTGCAGCTGGTTGCAAATTTACAGGTATTATGACAATCCATTTAACTACGCTTTCCCAGTAGTGTTTGTTTCTTTCCCGCTTACGCCATACAACGTCATTTTAATACGGCACATTGTGCTCCTAAGGTTTTTGGTAACTTTGGCCGTCCTGCGTGTGTCTTTTTGAAGGTGCTAGTTCAGGCATAGGCGCAGGGATTGCGCGCCATTTCGCTCTCCTCGGCTGTTCGCTGGTACTCGTGGGTCGAAACGAGGAAAACCTCCGGCTCGTGCATGCAGAATGCGAAGAGAGGGGCCTGGATGACGACAAGGTTTGTATGAATGCGGAGCTGTTGTGACATGAGTGTCTCAATTGTTGGAACCAAAATGGTGGTTTATGTATCACTACACGTGGACAATTAGCACCGTTATAATTATAGCTGTATGCTGTACTGCACACATAATGAACTGCCATATTGGTTCCAAGGTCTGAAGTTGGCGTAAATCTCTATAAACATACTATGGTGTATTCAATGCACGATGGATGTTTAACCTTTCGAGTCACCGGTTAGTCATGGTTCGATCAAGTCGTCCCGTTCTGACCTCATATGACCTCGCATAGTGTCGAGATGTCGCTAAAAAGACCAGGAAACCATAAGCTAAATTGGCTTGATACAAAGACGTCGATCATTCAGGACGCTTTGTCTCTTTGTAGGAAAAGTACCTTTAAAATCACCTTTAAATTCGAGTACGAAATGAAAAATATGCTGCAAAGGGCATGGTGTTGTGCACAGTAATTTTTACCCGACCTTTTGCCTTAATTTAGTGTAGACTCATTTAGTACTGGAAAAAAGTTATACCAAGAACTTTCATGCTACACCGGTTCTGAAAGGTTTCGTTTTTAATAACCGACAAATTTATGTAGCGCCCTCACCAGTGAAGAGGTTTCAGGTGACTGACTAGTGCCATTTACGTACTGTTCTGGCAAATGGGCAAAACCGCGTGAAGTACCAGTACTGAACAATTATCTTCCCATCAGATTTTATTGGTCAAAGCGGACTTGGAGAGAGAGAAAGACGTGAAGGAATTGATTAAAAGGAGCATTGAAAAGTTCCAGAAAATCCACATTTTGGTGAGTATGGTTAAGTATAACTGAGTTTCTCCCCCATAGGGCCAAAACTCATTTTGAAGTTTTTGAATGTCATACCGGTAACTAATTCAGACACCATTTTGGGTATCGTGGCTTGTTTAAAAAAAACGCCAGTTCGCTGAATCATTCCCAGAAATTTCAATGAAGACCTGACTATGTTCTACGTGTTAATGTTGAAACAGTGCGGTAATAGTGCAAATGTCAAAACAAAGAGATAATGAGAGAGAGGTACGTTTAATTGTTAATAAAGGTAAACAGTGCTGGCGTTTTGTCCTACGGCGGCCTAGAAGAGATGACCGTGGACCAGTTAGACTCGCTGGTGTCTGGCAACCTCCGATCTCTTTTCCTCGTTACTAAGCACACTGCTCCCCATCTTGCCAGGACAAAAGGTACCTATTCCTTACTTCGGAGTGCCATTATTTGGTTAATCTCGACTGGGAAAGACACGGCATCTATCAAGATTTAGGGTCAATATTCAAACATGTATAATGCAATTAATGACACCAACTTTGCCGGTTCCCTTTTTTTCCTAGTGTTTTCGTTTATCGTGATATCTTCCTCCTGTTACCTAGTATATTTCCTCACTCCAGGGTCGGTCGTTAACATTTCCAGCACGTCCAGTCGTCGAGCGGTGAGAATTGTTCCAAATTTGTTTTTTCCTTTCCTTCTAATTAAACTGTTAGTCTTCCCCATGCATGTTGCTCAAGGATACCGAGGCTGAGCCTGACGAAACGAGGGAAGAGAGCCAAAAAATATCCCAATTTTCTCCGATTTGATTAATTGTTAAGACTACGATTCCCTCGAGATCGTCTCTACACCTCATAGGCCTACACGTAGTCATCTACACATAAGTGCTCGAGAAAAAAGATCTACTTAGCGAAGGCTCATTTAGGCTAGCTTTTCTTGAGGTCACTGGGCAGTGCTCCCACTAATTAGAAGTAATTTCCACGCTGAAATTGGTATTTCAGGTTTTGTTTTGCCTTGGGTCCCTCTGTAAGTATGTGAATTCGCATTTTCAATGCATTTTGTGCCATTGTAGTCTCCAGGTCTCCTTGGATACGGGATGACCAAGGCGGCAGTGGACCACTTCACAAAAACAGTTGCAATCGGTGAGCACCATTTTAGACACTATAGGTGGAGTTAATGGAACCGCTGCGAATACAAGTCTCCCGTATACGCAGTGAAAGAGGGGGAAATGACTGTAATGACCAACTCTATGACATCCCTAAAGCAATACATTTCTTTTTAAAGAAGGTGAAGCAGCGAAGTAAAAAGGATTAATTTTATGGTTACCGCGTGACACAGCGCCCTCTCTTATTCAAACACCGTGAGGATTATTTTTTTTCTCACAGCTAGCTGGCTTCAAACTTGGATGTGCTGTTTCCCATTTTTACGCGGATCTGGGCTACCTTTATAGCGGTCGTAAAACCTCTTACATCGAGAATTTTGTTTTTGCTATCAAATTAATTAATTATTAAAGTCATTTGGACCAGGGCACTAAAATAATTTTGCGCTGTTCATTCTTACTTGTTCTGTGAAGGTATAGAGGCTATTTTCATTAATTATCACAGGATATAACGCATACCTTCCATCGTTTTTTGACACACAGAACTTGCTCCTAAACAGATCAGAGTAAATGCAGTGAGGTAGGTGGATTTTTTTTGTCAAGCTAATTTGATTTAATAAGATAAATAGACGACATTGTGTCCACTGTCAAATTTAGAAATGCTTATCCTTTTATATCCTTGTAGTCCAGGCTTAACTGTGACTCCGCTGTACAAAAAGGCCGCGCCAAGGTGGAATCCAACCGACGACAATGTGAGTTTCGAACCGCTGAGGCTATTCCATGGATCAAAAATTAAAAATTACAGAACCTTACTTTTATTAGAGCGCCCTTTATATGCTAAGGCGGGGTACTGAAACGCCCCTGCACACGGTCCCTGCTTGAAAACTGTCCGGTTCGTCAGTGACTTCGTCAGAAAGGCGGACGCACCACGATTCGTAGGCTCCCACTGGACGATCGCAGAAGTTGCGCGTTCACTTCCGGTTCCATGATTCCACATAAACGGCGATCAATGCGTGTAACTCTATGTGCAGTGCATGTGCAGTGGGCGTGGTTTAAACTGAAGTGACGTCACACTTACGAACCAGATTGTGGTCCTTTATGTTACATTTTCATGTCTGCACATAATCATTGATTACTCATTTTCCCCTTCTTTGACGTACATGTATGTTCATTCAATCGGTATTTCATGTGACCAAGGTCAACAGAATCTAGAGATGGCCAAAACTGGCTGTTAATTTGAATTTGCTATGCTCAATTTTAGCGTTCCATCCAATTACAAAGCAAAAGATAGAAACTGTCACCGAAATAGGAAGTGACCCACCGCTCGTGAAAATTTCGACCATCAAGTTTATTGTAAATCCCTTTCCACTTCCATTTTCAAGTTGGAGGAAGAGGGCAAGCGATGGCATCCATTGGGCCGGGCCTGCACTGTAGAGGACGTCGCCCAGTGCGTGGCGTTCCTGGTCTCGGACGAGGCGAGCTTCACCACCGGCGAAATCATCCCGGTGGATGGAGGCCGCCATGTTGCTCAGTCGCTTCGCTGAGGTCATTTTTGAACTACCAGTTCTGGCTGGAAATAGGGAATACCATTAATTGCAGCAGAATTCAAAAATATTCTTGAGTGATACGATTATTGTGTTTCCAAGGAAACCTGGAGTTAGGAAACGGTTTGTAGGCTGTGATCATAACTGAAACTTGTGGAAACTTCCAAGACTTTTCCGGAATTATTTTAGATGCTGGTGAGCATGGGGGGGGGCTGAAATTTTATGTCTAGTGCGAGTCAATCACAAGCCACTTACCAGTCATTCCTCCCCAGACACGGCGCCATAAAACAATGCAGTAGCCTACAGACCTGTCTTGAGATAACCAGGATCCATTGTGACCGACCAACGACAAAGTATCGTCCAGTCTTGATTAGAAAGCAAATAGCTTATGGGCGTTTTCGTGATATGTTTTCCTTGAGCCAAACCACTTATTCCAGGGGCGAAATTTCTGCTAAAGAATTCAATGAACAACTGACGGCTGGAGGAGGTCAATTGTGGGGCTATTTCAAGGAAATTAGAATTTTTCATCCCCTTGCACCTATTTTTGATTTCTTTCTTTCCCCGCCCATTTCCCCCAGTCCCCTCCCCACGCCCCCCACGCTCATGCAGCAATGCCAACATAAGAGAGAAACAAATTTACGGTCTGTGTGATTTCTCCTGTTTGATTGATAACTTGAATGAAATAAAACAAATTCCAATTATCCAAACCACATGCCTGAGATTGCTTATTATGTGCCTCGTACACGTAGACTGAAATAAACCCCTCGGTTTTTATAACTACATGTATCAGGGGAGGCTGTTTAATTTGCTGGGGGAATCGGCGGGCCGGGTGCTGCCCTGCACTGGGTCGTCCTCACCTGTGGACAGTGGACCGAGTAAACAGCAAGCAGCCGCGGTGTTTCGGGGCTGGCTCGCATTTAAAGACATTCAGTAGTGGCGTTTCCACATCAGCGGGCCCCCAAGAGTTTGTAACGCGTTAGCCAATCACAGTGCGTGAAATCTGTCGACCCAATGCTCGTCTGGATATGGTCGACATATTCGAGCGTTGTGATTGGCCAACGCGTTGCAAACTCTTGAAGTGCGTTGTTGTGAATGGAATATACATGGAATACATATATACAATACATGGAAAGGAAAAATTGGCGAGATAAAACAGTTGTAAAAAAGCCTACAGCAACGTGTATTCCCAGGTGGTCTCCCATCCAAGAACGACCTTGTTGCTTAAATCGGACGAGAACCGGTGTATTCAATAATGCGGTGTGGCTGTAGTCACTTGTACAGGCAAATTAATGAGAATTTATAGCTTCTGCAACCTGCAGAAAATTGAAAATGCCCTTAGTACAACACTGCACCAGGGTGGTATGAGTTTATTTTCTTAATATAATTGTGAATCCAAAATACTACAATTTACAGTGAACAAAATTATTAAGAACCTTGCGTTTCGATCACTTAGTTCATTTCATGCTGTGTATTTATCAAATTATCCAATAAACCATATGACTAATCTTTGCACATTTAATGTCAATCTTTACTATGTTCACATCAAAAGAAACAGCCAAGGCAGTTGAGTTGAAGACATTTAATCCACTCATGATTTTGTGTTGCGATTGGTTTTTACACATGAAATGATTCATCCCAAACTACTATTATGAAACGAGAAACTTTATAGCAAAATTGTAAAAAAAAAAGAGAGAGAGAGAATGAATTCTGGTTTTCCCTGCACGTGTTATGATTTAACCGTGGAATTGGCAATAAAATTCAAAATATGTATATGCAAAAAGCCTACAACACCTGGATGCAAAGGTGGTGATCGGCGGTGATCGGGCATCCTGCTCTACCCGGGATAAGTCCATTGCAGGGGTCATGGCCCATTCCCAGGTGGTCTCCCATCCAAGTACTGATTCATCCTAAACCACTCGAATGTTTGCCTGTATTATTCGAATCGAGAAACTTTATAGCAAAATAGTAGAAAAATGAAGAGAATGAATTCTGGTTTTCCCGGCACGTGTTATGATTTAACCATGGAATTTGCATTAAAATTCAAGATGTGTGTATGCAAAAAAGCCTACAACACCAGGTATAGACCTCGTCACGAATACGTTCTTATTTATGCAGTATGCACGCGTGCGCACAAATGACCTTGGCGGCAAGAAGCCTGAGCGTGCCATTGAAAATGTACAGGAGGGCGACTAAGTTGATCGTCTCCTCTCGGGTTTTTCTGACTTTGTTCAGTTTTCCTTCAAAAAATCAATCCCATTACCACAAATAGGTCATTTGGGAGACACTTTGTGGTAAATCTTTCAACCTTAGGGAGACATTGGTCATTAGGGAAATGTCTCCCTAATGCTCCAATTACCAGAAGGAGGCCGAATTTACTGTCCACAATATGAGAGATGATACATTAGGGTCTAAAATGAAAACATGCAAACTTTGGTTAAGATCAGATTAGGGAATATTGAATTATGGGACAGCACAGTTGGAAAAATTTTTGCACGTTGTTATGGGAATGGTTTCCCTAATGACCCGTTGGCGGTAATCATTATACTACTTATGATGGAAGGGGCCACACTAAGAAACGAAGATCTCGTGCACACAAGAAAAATTACGATTCAAGTTAAAATCTAACAGATCGTATGCACTGTATACATGTACACTGAACATGGGTAGGCTATGTGTTTTTACAAAATGCACAGGTTGGCTCCAAGAACACTAACGATGTAGTTTATTAAATCGTTTTTTGCTATTAGTTTGTAATTTAAGAGTTTTTTTAGTGATCACCTTCAAGATGGTGGCCTTCATGGACACCATCTTGAAGGTAAAATGTTACACCCTGTAATTCTGCCTTAAGCCTTGAGGGATGTCAGTCGGCGACAAGGAGGGGCGGTGCCCAGTACTTCTCCTTTAATTACACAACGCCTGTCATTTTCCAGAATCATTCACATTCATGACACCGAGCGTCTCCGGTTTGACATTTGAGGGGAAAAAAACAAGTGTCTCCAGCTTCGAAACATAACCGTCCCAGCTTGAAGTTGTTGGAGGCTGAGGAGGAAACATTGTTGGATCTGAAGCGGACAATTTAAAGAAAAAAAGAATAACAGTCGAGAGAGTCCATCGTTAGCCCCACAAACAGTAGTTGAATCTGCCATGTTTCCTCGTTAAGGAAAGATGAGGTGTAGATGTACAAGTCTGAACACAGCATGCCTTCGTCTGCTAGACCGTTTTTCCCAGTCCCGCACACTGCACTGGCCGTGTGCTTCCCAACTTCTTCCTTGTAATTTTCCTGATTGTAAAATGCCACTTAGCCTTGTTTTCTTTATTAAAGAATAATGAAAACAAATGTTTGTGGGTACTTCTTGTTAGAGACACACTATTTCCGCCAACAAATGAGGTTAGGGGTTGCATTGTGCATTTTTAAAAGAGCAACCGTCAGGAAACATTCCCCAAGATCTCCCTGTCGTCAATTTGTTGGAGGGGGGTGGCCACTATCCATGGTCTTTCACTGAGTAAACAGCGAGCGTAAGTCGGATGATCGTAGGACCTGCCGTGGGGTCATGTGGTTCATTTTTGAAACTGTGAGGTGAAATAGTGAAGTCTTATACATAACCATAAGGAGGCAAAAAGCCACTGGGTTCCAGTTATTCAAAACGATCGAGTACAACCACTCGCCGAAATAACAACGCAAGGCATACAAAGTGCTCTTCAGTGCAAAATGACTTGGAGATGTTGAGTCCAAGGAAAGGTGAGGTAGTCTGTACATGTATAAAAATACATGTGCAGGCTGCTGATTACTTATTTGGCCGAAAATTCTTGCCAGAGACCATGCCCAAATTTGTCCACTGATTTATGTAGATAAGGTGAATCACCACCAGGGGCCCGGCTAGTCATAGGTTATGAACTGGGTGACGTCACCCAACAGGCCCAGCTCATTGTCATTTTTTATTGGCCGTTAGGATTATGCAAACAGCGCGGTGCTCTCCCCGACCACAAGCCACGCCCGATTATTCAACGGCCTGGTATGGTGACGTCACTGAAGGGGGTTGCCCGTGGGCTCGGTGGTCTGGCCTGTGAAGGCTGTCCATGGAAACTGGCACATGTTGTCAATATTTTAATGCTTTAATATTGCTGAAAATAAAGTCCGTATGTATAGTTGCACCATGAAGATTTAATGACACCCAGGAGATGGCTTTGTCGCAGCTTGTCATTCGCCGAATGGGATTCTTTGAATTATTTTATTGCGAAAAAATCCTTACGCTGAGTTCATGAAGAACCCCGTTGTACTTGTCCATATCTGGAAATATCTCACAGTCACACAGCCAGGCTGGCTTGGCTTACATACGATGTTTCTGAAGGTCTAATGGTTACTTTATTCCTAAAATATCTTCTATTCTTTGGTTTCCTTTCAGTTTGGTTGCTGGCATATCAGATGTGAATTTTTTCATGCTGTATACCCATTTCCTTGTATTGGTGAGAACACCACTGCTTTATCTGTTATTAATACATGTATTAGATTCTGTATGAAATATCAGTGATTTGAAAACATTTTTGTAAAAAGCTATTTTTAGAAAGTCAATTTGTTTTGTAAGAAAAAAAATTAAACATAAAGTCCCCTGTGGCTCAGAAACACGTAAAAGACCTCATTTATCATGATCAAGTGCAAGTGTGTGCTAAAAACATGTTCAATGTACATGTACATAATACACAGCGTATGCTGTACAAAGACTGGACACAGTGGTTGATTTCTTCACCCGAAGCACAATGCCAACATTTCGTCATCACAAAGCAGGTGGTATTTCCCCTTAATCAGCCACTTTGAACGCTCTCAATGAGCCCATTTATAGCTCCATGATGAGCCCAACAATTATTGTAGCAGGCACCAAAGCCACGATTTATCACCCCGGAACTAACCCACCATTCTCCTTATTCTCCTGAGGCGGCTGTGTCTGGCGACCGTCATTTTTGTCAGAGAGGGTGCACGTTTTTAATACTCAGTGACCTTTCTGCGGCCCTGTTGAGGTGAAATCTGCACGCACCCAGCCACCACGAAGAAATAATGAATGTTTTGAAGTCTCGTCAGTTCAACCTTGTCGGCATGCAGTATTTAACCTCGGTTATATAGCCTGGTGACCAAACACTCTCGACAACTACAAAAGTGTTTCACATAACAAGTTTTCAATTTTTTATCCAGTCGTGAAAGCAAACTTTGACAGGCAAGGTTTATTTCACGCACAATTCACACTATACCTTCGGCGTTTGCCCCAAAAGTGCCAAAAATCTATCGTGGCACAGTACATTGCAACCAATACTGAATCCGACAAGTGGTCGATTTGTCAGTACAGCACATGCGCGGCTTGGCTGTCATTAGTGTCAATGGAGGTCGATTGTGGGAAGGACTCTCGTTCTGAAGAATGCGGAAGTGAGATTTCG
Source organism: Acanthaster planci (assembly GCF_054643075.1). Classification (NCBI taxonomy): domain Eukaryota; kingdom Metazoa; phylum Echinodermata; class Asteroidea; order Valvatida; family Acanthasteridae; genus Acanthaster; species Acanthaster planci. The sequence continues at coordinate 2,841,919 of NC_141793.1, forward strand.
GTCCACGTTCTTCGAATATAGAGCCTTCGTGTACAGTACATGTACTGTACATGTACATGTACTGTACATGTACATGTACATGTACAAGTACTGTACGTGTACATTGTGCAGCCGTGGTTGGCGTTATCTGCAAGTGTGAGAGACATTTTTGTGGTGGAAATATTTTGATCCCATAGTCTAGACCAAATGTGCATACATTCATTTTATGCGAATGACTCAAGTGCCCCTCAGAACCTCGCCGTCTATTCCTTCCTCCATGGTTCAACAATTCTCATACCGCTTAATCTAATTGTACAGAATTTGAGATTTGACCTAACCCTGCAGAATAAACTACACTACAGGACTGAAAAGCGGTTGCCTTGTGGACTGAGTTCTGCCGAACCAGCGGATGCGACAAACATGACGTTTGACTTTGAATGGGAGTAACCCCACCGTAAATTAAAAGTGTCCCCGATGAGTTTTTATCATGAAGATTATCGTCCACGCAGTGCAAAGGTTAAGGGTGGGCCGTATTGACGCTGACATCAATGGCGCCATATCGCTTGTTTATGAATGGAGATATATAGATTATTAGTTCCGAATATGTCAACATCCATTTGCATTTAAATGCCACCGACTTCCTGGAGCTATAAATGTAGTAGACCGGGCCCTGCGGGAGCTTGGGATCGGTTTCGAGTTTATTTTACCAAACATGGCAAATTTCAGGATCGAATGCAATCTCTTCTCTCGCTTTATCAACATCATCGTGTACACGTCACACTCGGCATTTTAATTTCTAACTAGGGCAGACTGCGTGATTGTTGCATTCCGAGGTGACTAGTTAACACCCAAAAGGGTTAGTTTCTCCCCCAACTTATAAATTGTTTGCACCCACTGTTGGCTGCTGGATGTCAACACTTATAATCATTATGGAGTCTGATTCGGCCCCCACCCAGCTGACATTGCTGAAAGGAGGCCACCATGGCCACATCATGACCATCCTACCGAAACGTATCCTCCACGAGAAGTTACACGCCATACTGAACCATTACACTAACCATGCATGGCGGCCAGCGTTTTAGTCAAAAAGTAAGCCTGTTTAGAGATTTTTCTGAACAGACTGGGCGTCGGCAGTCCATTATTTTCGTGCATGTGGGAAACAGTTGAAAATTAACAGCGAAAGACTCCATGTTCAGTGGATATCGACAGAAAAATGACATTTTCTGGTCCAAAAAGTGCTTTTCAATTAGTTGCATGCTTAGCACAGAAATGGCTACCTAATGTGGGATATTTTGTTCAAGAAGACATGGAGGTATAGGAAAAGAACTTCATCAACTGTAATAGGTCATAACCCTGCAGTTCAGCGTTTTCCCGATATCACGGATTTTGCACCAGGGATGCAACAAGTATAACAAATTCAACTCCTATATGTTTAAAACCTGCTTCAGTATTAAATTGCATGTCTTTTGGGTGGCTATGGAAAGGCTATAATACGGGCCAAGGTTGCGAGCTGCAACCCTCAAAACTTTTAGTGCCAACCGCGCAGTGTAAGTTTCCAAAAATGAAGTCGAGGAACACGTCCCAGCATAATAGACCTGACCCTTCGATCGTTATTTCCGTCTTGAACGGCGGCCAGACTGCCGCAGATCGAGACAGGTTGCTTTGGGAGTAAACTTGGTAGCTTTACCACGTCCATGAACCCTGTAATTTGACACCAAGTGAGGCAGGAGGGGTGACTGGAAGACCGTGGTTTGAACTGGCGGTAAACAAGGGCTTGTATTATCCGCAGCAGTAAAATAAGCAAGTTAGACCCCTCCATGGTATGGGCATGTACATGTAAATTTCATTTCATTTATTATTTCTCAGGTACATTTATCAAGACATAGACAATAAACTTAACACAGAACACAATGCAAACTGATAACACCCCTGAGAGATTTCCAAGACGCAAACTTAATATCGTGTGGCTCTCCTAAGATGCTATCAGAAAAAAAGAAAAGAAATTACATATAATTATTAACGAAAATAAACAAGACACTAATTATCAGCTGCTTGTACAAATAATTAACATGCAATATTAAAGGTATAAATAATCTCAATCCTCCTTAAAAATAAGATACATGTACACTGCGCTAATTACACAAAAATACACAAATTGCAATAAAATTCTTTTTAAAAAAGCCCTGAATACTTCCAAGCGCTCAATACACATGTACATGCACATTGTACTATAGTATACTGTACATGCACCCATACATGTACTATATGCACATCTACTGTACATGTACATGTACATGCATGCCACACCTTAAACTTTTTATTTAGTTTCCAATGCCGGTTTTTCTTGGCAAAATAGACGCTCAATGGGTAAAGCTGTTCTGGTATTTTATTTCTGTTTCCTGGTTAACGGTACTTGCTCCGTCCAAACACCGCTCCCCATGCCTTTTCCTCCAGTGGTAACGCAAACTGTGATCGGTGACTGTAATCGTATTCTCTTCTGTAATGAATATTTATTGGGTGTTTACGAGAATGAATCGTGACCATATTTATACTGGGTTTGTCCATCATTCTTCCATGGTTTGTCAGCCTCAGAACAGACCAAACATGGTCAAGTGAGTGATGTAAATTGAAAGGTGGTTCGTGTACGTTTGAAATCACGTGATCACATTGCCGAGGACATGGACCATGTTAGTAATTACTTCCATTCAAAGTGAGGTTGAACCCACGACCTAGATCAAGGACCGTACATGTAAAAGCTGATGACTAGCCGGCTCCATCTTGCTGCCCAAGCGGGGACGTACACAAAATCTGCACACACATATACAAAACTTCAAGATGAAACCTTCCATTTTTACACCAGAATATCATGACTGTGGAATAGTGCAGATGTGGAACAGATATTGTGGATAACATCAATTGCACACCTACATGTACAAGAAGGCCAATCTCGCGCATCATGGATTGCCCTAGTACTGTGGAAGTACATGTTCAGTACATTGTACATGTACGTTACATTTTAGTCAAGTTACACGAACTGCGTGTTGACTGACCATGTAATGAAAGTCCCTTTAAACAGATCCCACTTCGCGTATCCTGTAGCCGGACGCTGAGCGTTTTAAAGGGGTTGTCTTTCTAGATGGGAACCCGCCACTTCCTGCAGTTCCTGGTTTGGCAGGAAACGGGTTCACGCCACCCGAGAAAGTAAACTAATTTTTTTTGTGTCCAGGTAAATTTCACCTTGTTCGTGGGAAAAAATCTCCAATTTTACATGTTTGTCACTTAAGGTAAACAGCAAAAACAAGCTATACATTTCGCAGTTTTCAGGAAACACCGGCTCCATTTCTGCAATTTCCTGATACATGTAGCACTGCTCACGTTTAAAACATCAAATGTAGCTGCAGTCTTGCATCCTGAGATCTTTCATTAGCAGTAAAAAAAAAAATAAGACGTGCATTAGTGGGGAAAATTTGAGATTAATTTCAGAATCAATTCGGAACGTGGGTCTTATTCGCTCTGTCAAACGCTTTGTGTCTGTTGAAAATTACCCTATTAATTAATGGTGGATTGTCATCGATGGTACAGGAAACAGCATAGAAACTAACAAATGAAAACGTTTCACAAACTTGGAACATAATTGGGCCTGCACAAAACCAGTTGTTTGACAAACGACAGGCCCGTTGGAAAGTATTGATCCCACTTTTTACCTCGACAATTGTCTGAATGAGAAAATGCGAGGGCATTCATCTTCTTACTTACATTCAAATTTTTGAAATCTGCAACTGCACTCGCAATGATGTTAACTTCAGTCAGACATAAACTCGAAGGAGTGTGAATCATGCAAGTCGAGTGAATTTTGTTTTTAACTTCAGGGGTCACAATCAAGTCTATTTTTTTAATATTTCAAAAATGTCTAAAAGAAGTGTGCATGTTAAAACTCAAGAAGTATTTTGCATAAGGAATGCATCATGCAAACACTTTAGAATTTTCTTTCCAAAGGGAAATCATTTTATTTATGCATAAACTGCCAACCACCTTGATTCTGTTAGGATTTACCTATTTCCTTGTAAAAATAATAAAAAAAAAATACGCCCACATTTTTCCCCAGCATTACAACCTTCAGGGAAAATTAGAATCAAGGGGGGCACAGGTATCGCGCGACCACAGCTGGACCTCGATGACTAAACCCGCCCCCAAACCAATCGCTGGCCTATCGCAAAGGCTGTTGTCCACGGTATTCTTTAAAGCACAACAAGGCTGTGTATGTTTATGCAAATCAGCTGCACGAAATTGTGACCAAATAAGGCGATGCTTGGCTATCGCGTGTTCACGTGGTGCGCTAGCCGCGCATATATTTAAAGGCGGCTTTCTCACCCACCTGTTATTCTGCCAAGTCTAGAGCGCTGCGAACGGACACACCTCGGGGAACCTATCTTGCACACTTGGTGAGTCTTTTTCCGTGTTTCACGTTGTATTACATGTTTCATGCAGTAAAACTGTGGTGCATCTCTGGGTCGAGGATCCTTTAAACACAATGTGCTTAAACGGGAATTGTTCCCAATGTTTGTGCTGAGTTGAATCAACCATGAATCAACTGAGGTTGAAACAAGTGAAATGATTTTGGGTTTTGAGAAGTATTGTCTGATGGTGTTAAAATTTAATGAATTTTGTGAATAGATTGCTCCAGAGCTGTTTCATCTCGCAGATTTGTATTTGATCAGACTGTATTTCCTATTATACCTGACGCCTAAATTGTAATGTTATTGCACGATCTGTGATTCACCCACCATCGATCATTCTGATTAGTGTGCCGTCACAGAATCGTACATCGGCCATGACTCATTTGATACGTTTCTGGCCCTGCAGCTCATGCCCTCACGGCCCTGCTTCCCACACAGAGAAATTAAATTTCTTGGAGTAACCATCTTGATTTACGCTCCGTGAAATTGCTTATTAGGTCTAAGTTTGCAGCACTATTTAAATTTCAGTTTAAATGTAAAGAACAAAACCTTTTAGAGAGATTTAATCTTGATTCTGATTCTGGAAACTTGTTCTGATTTAAATTTGCTGAATAAATCTAGGATCGTTGAAAATACCCCAAATCTACCTTGGATACATAGAACGTCGCCAACGCCCCTCTCTGGCACTCTTTAGCGAGCGCGTGTAGCGAAGCTCAAATCTGCCACCTGTACCGGCTTCCCTGAGCACGTGGCTATCTGACGAGACACACCCCGCGGCGGTGCAGTGTGGTGCATCCTCATTGGCTGTCATATTGCACATGATTAGGATAAATAGAATATTCATAGAGGGGCGTTGTCGATGGCCTTATTTGGGCATGTTTCAGCTCGCGGTCGCGCCCGGCTGACTTCCTTGAATCCTGGCTATTACTTATACACAGTGCTCTACGAATTTAAACGAGCCCTCGGACAAAAAGCATTGTGTATCCCGTCTCTGCTTTCCCTGTATACAAAATGTTAGCCAGATTTTCTTTCGCCGTTAGGATTTTTTCATTCAATTCTGAAGTCATTTTATTAACCCTAACCCTCCTCAGTCCTCCAACAGGTGAAGGATTGAGGAGGGTTAAGCATGTTTTGTTCCGTATTTTGTTTCCTTCTACCGAAAGGCCTGTAATGAATTTCAAAGATTATAGTAGTACTTCAGGTAATAGATAATTATTCAAATTTGTTTTTGCCCCACAGCTTTTCGTGTTGTGACTGAAACAACAAATCTTACAAAATGTGTGACGACGATGTTGCCGCTTTGGTTGTAGACAATGGCTCCGGTATGTGCAAGGCCGGATTCGCTGGAGACGATGCCCCGAGGGCTGTGTTCCCCTCTATCGTCGGAAGACCACGCCACCAGGCAAGTTTTACCAAAATTGCCCACAGAACATGGATCTAAAGAAATGAAACCTAAATCTAAAGTGAAACATGATTATTCTTCAAATTATTTTAATTTTAAATGTTGTTTGTTCTTTTACCAGGGTGTCATGGTTGGCATGGGACAAAAAGACAGCTACGTTGGAGATGAAGCCCAGAGCAAGAGAGGTATCCTGACTCTCAAGTACCCCATTGAGCACGGTATCGTCACTAACTGGGACGATATGGAGAAGATCTGGCATCACACCTTCTACAACGAGCTGCGTGTGGCACCAGAAGAGCACCCTGTGCTGCTGACTGAAGCTCCCCTGAACCCCAAGGCCAACAGGGAAAAGATGACACAGGTGAATAACTTCACATTATTTCAGTATCTGTATTTAATGGTAACGTCAAGTGTTTCTCGAATTATGTCAGTCTTTTGAAATGTCGGTTTTGACTGCAGTTTATTTGCCTCTTTTAATTCCAGATTATGTTCGAGACCTTCAACACACCCGCCATGTACGTTGCCATCCAGGCCGTGCTGTCTCTGTACGCCTCTGGCCGTACCACCGGAATCGTGTTCGACTCTGGTGACGGTGTGTCCCACACTGTGCCCATCTACGAGGGCTATGCCCTGCCCCACGCCATCCTCCGCCTGGACTTGGCCGGCCGTGACTTGACTGACTACCTGATGAAGATCCTCACAGAGCGTGGCTACTCTTTCACCACCACTGGTAAGTTAATGATCCATTGTTTGATGACGTTCGAAGTGCAAGACTGCTGTTAGTGAATCTGCTAAAGTGATTGTCAAAGTTGGCAAACTCATGGATGTTCATTTTTGTCCTTGCAGCCGAGCGTGAAATCGTTCGCGACATCAAGGAGAAGCTGTGCTACGTTGCCCTGGACTTCGAGCAGGAGATGCAGACTGCTGCTTCCAGCTCCTCCCTGGAGAAGAGCTACGAGCTTCCCGATGGTCAGGTCATCACCATCGGCAACGAGCGTTTCCGTGACCCCGAGGCTCTCTTCCAGCCGTCCTTCCTCGGAATGGAAACCGCCGGCATCCACGAGACCACGTACAACAGCATCATGAAGTGCGACGTGGACATCCGTAAGGACCTCTACGCCAACACCGTGCTGTCTGGTGGCTCCACCATGTTCCCCGGCATCGCCGACAGGATGCAGAAGGAAATCACGGCCCTGGCCCCGCCCACCATGAAGATCAAGATCATCGCTCCACCAGAGAGGAAGTACTCTGTATGGATCGGTGGCTCCATCCTTGCCTCTCTGTCCACCTTCCAACAGATGTGGATCAGCAAGCAGGAGTATGACGAGTCTGGCCCTAGCATCGTGCACCGCAAGTGCTTCTAAACGGACAGTAAAAACCTAACCAAAGACTGAGAACAGACCGGGTTTCAAGTCTCGCTATCATGATGGAGACTTGCTCCATAAAAACCTTTCCACGTTAACTTGCTATAATCAATGTCAACTCATTTTTGTGCCTAAAATTTTGTTCAAGCGCACATAAACTGTCCTGTTCATTTGACGTGTATGCATGCCTCAAACTATACAGGCCCAAAAATGTTAAACTAACACCAATCTAAACTTGGAAAATCTTATCCTTTCGAGGCGGTACTTTGTTCTATTGGTACTAAAGCTTAACTGAAATGTCCGTTTCCATCCTTGGCATTTCTAGCGCGGCTGTTTATAATGGTTGCTTCAACGGTTGCATGGGCTGTGGTAATTCACATGAAGTGAATTAGAAATGGTTAGCCCCTGTGGGACATGCCCCCATAGGAAATGAACTTGGGGCTGTTGGAACATCTGAAGCTATGAATCGGGAGGACTCCCAGCGCCGCAGTTTTTTCTTTATAACTTAAAAAAACTTGTATATTTAGATAAAAGTAATTTTTGTTACTGGTGAGGGCAATTTGTTGGTTTGTGTACTATTTTTTGACTTCTAGTGAGAAAGTTGCTAAGGCCAAAAAATAAAAAGTTGTAATTTCTTTGTAAATTGAAGAACACCGGATGTCCTTCATTTTGAAGTGTTGCTGTGTTTGATGTGGGTAAGCAGAATTTTGCATGCAATTTGAAAGAGAAATGAGGTCAGAGATGTGAATTTACAGCTGATCATTTTTCAGTGTTTCTGGGTGGGAAGTAACCGATGTGTCGTGTAAATTTTGACATGGCTACTCGAGGGAAAACTGCTATAAGCAAATGTAACTCGACTTGAGAAAATTTGCATAAAAGCACAGAAGGTCAGGGGTTTTACGTAAAGCGGCTCTCCAAATCTTTCATTTTTGTACGTGGAGTCTGATCCCACATCCAAACCGTTTACAAATAGCGACGGCTCACTTGCCAATTTAAAGCATTTTAAAGCTTTGGTTCCCTGGCAACAAAAAGTAGGCCTACAGCAGTGTGGTGCAGGTTGGATGGGGCCATATGAAAGGAGAAAAAAGTAATTTGACCCCAGCATCGAACTAACAGCGCCCTCGCGCTCACAGTCTTCCAATTGTTCCAATTGCCAAAACAAGCATCCCTTTTAATATATTAGAGCGCCCTCATACCTGGCTGCTAGAAGAGACGCAATCATACTGTAGACGTATCAAGCAACATTCATTTCCATAATGAGTTTCCAACTGGTAAAAAAATGAAATATACATGTAGTTTATATTGAACATATCGAAAAAGGTTGGGGTGAAGAAAGAACGATAAATTCGTCTGCACAATTATGGAGACATCTGCCGAAGCCGAGGGCTTATTATGTAGATGCCTTAACAAAACTAAACCAAAAACAATAATAGAGACAAAATAACATGGAAAACTGTTCAGAATCCTGCAAGCTCCCTTCCTGTCCATTCTATTCATGTCATTCAAGTTCGAGTGTTGTTTGGAAAACACTCCTCATGTTGGAGACCCGGAGAAGTACATATGTAAAGACTGAGTAGCGCCAACCTCACACTTCGAACCAAAATGGCTGGTGTGCGCTGGCGCATGATACCGCCATTTTATTTCCATATTTGTGACACTCAGCAACACGTATTTCCTCAACGGCAGGCCCATAATCATTTTGCCCCGTTAAAAATCTGCGAGCAGATGGTAAGTCCATGAAGGCCCGGTTTGCTACTTAATTACTGATTATTTTTAAATGTTAAATTGCCTTTTTAGTGAGTCTCATTAATAACGTGCATTGTACTGAGAACGCTTTGTTGGCGAGTTAATTGAGCTGGGTTTTTTTGGCCCATCTCACAGTCGCTGGAGGGTGGCGGCGGACGCCGCCCTTCCCTCTAAGAACTCGGCTGTGCAACGCCCAATTTTTTTAAAAACTTAGCATGCTGTATACACACTCCTTAATATTATTACAAATGTGAAGTTTGAACTCAGTAGGACGTGTGGTTTGCTATGGTCATTTCATGGCTACACCCGTGCATTGAGCACCGCAGTGGAAAAAAATATACATTTTTGGCTCTGCGCGAACACATCATGTTCGATGTTTGCAAAAATGGTGTCAAAATGACCGCAAAGAGTGACTCTAAAAACTCCTAAAAGCTGAACTCCTGAAAAATTTGCACTCCGACAATCTTGGAAAAAGATGTTTTAAAAAACTTTTACGGTAAATTAAGTCTGCTGAGTTGTTAAAGGAAACTTTCTAGACAGAATGTATGCTTCCTTCTTGTCAATACCAACGATCACCCACCACTTATCCCCCGCAAATCGGGGGACGTTTGCTAGGCCGAGTTCAGCTCACCGGCACACTTCACAGTCGATGAGAAGTGCAACAAGCTGGAGGGTTTACACTGCAAAACCCATGGTGTCACATTGGTGTCAAATCAACACCTGTGCATTACAAAAAGATTGAAAGTAAACGTAACAATGGAGAAACTAGGCTAAAAACCCTGTCTACGCTTCCATCGCATGGACCTTCAAAACTTCGAGGTTTTTAATGGTACTGATTTAAAATTCTTCAGACCTTGTCTTAAACTTTACGATACAGAACTTCAATGTACTTTATGATCGTACATTTCTAATTTTTTTAATTTTAATTGCAAATACCTGGTCTGGGTTTTCATGAAAGTTATTTATACATGCCGAATAGATGTCTCCCAATGCATAAAGAGTTGAAATTATCAAGTTTGTGCGTTTTTAGTGACTACGGGACAAGTTTACTTTGCAATCTCGTTTCTTCCGTGGTGTCAAACAGTATGCTCCCGTGTAAATATAGGAACAAAGTAACCTGTGAAGACGAGGTAACCTTAAGTGGATAACCACTATCTCCATTAAAAATTGGGAATGAGGTTGCAAATCACTATAAAAAAAAAAGTGCCCTAGAAAACAATGATGAACCCCCCCTTAAAAAACCGCTCCAGGAAAAATACAAATTTCTCAATACCACACATACCAAACCAAAGCTCATTTTAGATACACATGCTTCATTTTCCTTACAATTTGGGGGGCTTAACCGATAACTTCTGAAGATATGTCTCCCCAGAGAAGATCACCCTTAAAGCAGTTGTGAAGCCTATTGCCATTCGAAAATTGATGCCTCACTCTCCTGCAAAAAAATACAACAATTTCGAGGACCCCGTTTTGTCCTATGCTTTGTAGTGTCGGCCCCGACAGTATTGGCCCATCGTTTCTCCCTTTTCCCAGTGACCCCGGACATTGATCATCGTCAAGCAGATATTCAACAGTAATTTAAAAGTATAAACGATAGCATGAGAAGAATTGGTAATTACTGTCAGGGTAGTTGCTGGTCGGAGTTGACACGCTGCGCCGGCATCAGATGTAAATAAATGCCTTCAACGGACTGTCTCCGAGCTCACCTGCGTTTATACATTCGTTAGAGCAAGTCTGAAGACCGTTTGCGAGACCTCCACTGGTTGTGAGTATCACTTTGTTCCCCGAGAATTCACTTGATACACTTTCCTTTAACTGGTCTGAAAGGAGAGATAGTGGTTTTCGGCTTTCGACTAATTTAAAATATTGGTATATAAATCAGGACTATTCATTCATCTGCAGCATTCACACTCCCTACACTTCAAAACCGATTGCAGTAGGCAATCGACTAACTTGTCGCTCGGCGGGTTGAGTTCTTTTAATTTTCTGGTAGCTTTTTCAGTAGATAGACCGAATGGCGTTCAAATTGAGGTTGTGTTTCTTCTTGTGATTTGCTTCTTAACCAGTCGGCTTGTTTTTGTGACAGGCGTAGTTTTCAAAACAAAGTTTTTTTCTGATTTCAGGGCTGATTGGTTCTGGACCTTCCAATTTTGGGAAATTTCTGGTTCTACGCTAAATCTGGAGTGGTAGGATGGCCCTGTAGTGGTGTTAGACACCTGTTCCATCTTGCCAGTATAAACTGGCTTGTTCCCATCCTGAGTGGGATTCTTTTTCATATAAAATATAGAAATATATATAATATAAAAAATGTATCCAAAAAATGAAAAAAAAGACAAAAAAATTCAGTTAACACAGTCACCAACCACTTTGCCATATGTTTCTGTATACACAGGCGGTTTGAGTTTGCCAAGAACGTTCAGCAATAAGAATGTCCTTGCCCATATTGTTCGAAAACGGTTCCACGGTGACCTATGCCGGGTTCGCGGGAGATGACACCCCTAGAGTCTCCTTCCCAACGGTCGTTGGAAGGCCAAAACATCAGGTGAAATTTCTTCGTGTTTAACGATCGCTTGTTCACCTAACTCTCTTTCATTTTGCTTGTTGTTCCTTTTTTCCCTTCTCTTATCATATTGTCATATCCTACCCTGTGCAATAAAAAGATATTCACGTAATTCTGTTAAGTTTAACTCGTTACCGAACCTTACTTACCTCCTTTTATACGGATGAATGCAAAAACTTTCCTCACCATTTGACTTGAAAATATTGTTCCAAAAAGAGAATCGCCAGGCGTGACTGTGCGGCGGCAGAGAGCCAGTTAATTCCAACAGTTCATTCCGTCTCTATCTGTTCGAAGTTGAAGGTACCCCCAAGCGGCAAAAGAGAGACAGACGGTTGTAGGTTTTCTAAGCGAGTTCTTACGCGCGTTCTGCGTGTAGGATAAAGACAATCGCTGAAGTTGGGTGTTAACTTCTGGTTCCACGGTTCCATGTAAACTGCGATAAATTGCATTTAACTCTAGTATATGTGCAGTGCGTGTGCAGTGGCCGGGGTTTAAACTGAAGTGACGTCACACTTACGAACCGGACAAGGATAAATTCGTTACATGTACTCAGCGTACTCCGCGTGAATTCAAAGCCCATAAGTTTCGCTTTTGACAGGAGAATAATCAAGGAGACATAGTCTTTATTTGTCCCATGTGTCTTGTAATCTGTGGAGAGCTTTTAAATTAAAGGTTGCCTACTTTGGCGACAAACAACGAGGCAGCCTCAAGTATTACAGGAATGCACTGTAAGCCCCCTCCTCCGAATTTGCTCCCGTAGCTTCTGCATGTAGACTGTTGATGTTTGACATTTTGTACTTTCCTGAACAGAGTTTTTCGGTTGGCGTGGGAAAAAAGAATAGCTACGTTGGAGATGCAGCCCTGAGTAAGAGAGGTATCCTGACCCTCAACTACCCCATTGAGCACGGTATTGTCACTAACTGGGACGATATGGAGATGGTCTGGCATCACACCTTCTACAACGAGCTGCGAGTGGCACCAGAGGAGCACCCTGTGCTGCTGACTGAAACTCCCCTGAACCCCAGAGCTAACAGGGAGAAGGCGACAGAGGTGATTGGTAATGTCTAGCAACTCATTCCCCCGACGATGCAAACCGAAAGTACGACTGGGTCGATTAAAGTCACTCATTGGCTTTCATTTTTTTTCACAAGTCGGCGTCTTGAACTCAAAACCGAGTCAACCTCTGCAGATTTTGTTAAATTTTTGTTTTGTGGAACAATCATGATGAAGTAACTGGCAAACCATACGTTGCATCCAAATTATTGCCGCAATATCATGTCACTTCTGTTCAAATATTTTTTACAAGTGATGGTTTATCAGTATCTATATAGTAAATAGTCTGGCTCCATGCAATTTTAAGAGTGTTCAGTCAATAAAGTTGATTCGGGAAGCACCTACCAAAATAGTCATCTGCTGAATAAAGCCTGTAATAACTACTCGAATAAAGAACAGAATGAGGCAAGCTGTGATACAGACGTGTATGATGCAATCCCTGTCTAGATAATGTTTGAGACCTTCAACATACCCGCCCTTTTCGTGGCTAGTAAGCCGAAGCTGGCCCTGTACGCCTCCAATCGCTCCACCGGCGTCGTGGTCCATGTTGGTGGCGGCGTGGCTTACATTGTTCCCATCCTGGAAGGTTATCCGCTGCCCAGTGTCACCCGTCGTTGCGATATCGGTGGCCGAGACTTGACCGATCACTTGGCGAAGATGCTCACCGAACGCGGTTACGACTTCAACATTGCCAGTAAGTTGTCATCACAGTTTTCCGTATACTGCATTGTTTTAAGTTGGACGTCTGAATGAGTCACGAAAGCTTCGGTCGCAGTTACAAACCCTTCACACAGAATTGATTTGTAGTCAGTCTATTTTATTTTTCTCTGCCTTTCTTTGGTGAGGGAGGGGATTGTTACCCTGTCTGCCTGATTTGGATTAGCCTAGGTCTCCAAATCAACATGTGCACACTCCATTAAGGGAAGGGAAGGGAACGCAGTCATTACCGAAAAAGAGGCTGGACTAGCACTGAACGCCATTGATGGTTGCATGGTTTAGGACCTTGTAGTGATCGGTTTTGGTTTGAGCATTGTGGCTTGAAGTCTTTTGTCCCTCTTTATTTAGTATCTATTGAATTGGGGTGGTGTGTCCTGCCAAGATATTTTGCGAATCACTGAAGACAGAAGCAGAACGGTTGTTTTTTCACGCTGATTCACTCTGTAGCTCAGCGAGACATCTTGCGAGACATTAAGGAGAAGCTGTGCTACGTTGCTCTGGACTTCGAGCAGGAGATGCAGACTGCTGCTTCCAGCTCCTCCCTGGAGAAGAGCTACGAGCTCCCCGACGGTCAGGTAATCTCCATTGGCAACGAGCGCTTCCGTTGCCCCGAGGCCCTCTTCCAGCCGGCCCTCCTCGGCAGAGATGAGCCGGGAATCCAGGAAGTGACAACCACGAGCATCACTGGGTGCGAGCGGGAATTCCGGCATGATATGTATAAAAACATCGTTCTTGCTGGTAGTTCCACCATGTTCCCCGGGATCGGTGACAGGATGCAGAGGGAAATCGTGGCCCGTGCCCCGCCCACCATGAAGGTCAACGTCATTGCTCCCCCAGAGAGGAAGTACCTCGTATGGATCGGTGGCTCCATCATTGCCTCTCTCTCCTCCTTCCAAGAGTCATGCATTACAAAGGAGGATTACGAGGAGTCTGGCCCAAGTGTCATTAACACACAAAATTATCATTTCTGAATGGAACTACCACACACCAAGCCTTAACACACTCATCATGACAGGGTTTAATTACATAATCACTTTTGACCTTTCAATTGGTGTATTTGGGAAGTTGAATAACGTAGGTGTGCCTCATTCATTATTCTCAATCGTTATTTTGTTGAAGCAGTTGCGGAAGGCTCTTAAAGTCTCGTTACCGTCTGAACAGTTTATTCCAGGTTATATTTGCGGGAATTACAACAGAAGTGTGCTTTCAACCGCGTCGCAGTTCCTGTCTATATTGAGAATCAAAGGTTTTACCATTTCAGTTTTGATAGTTCAATAAAGTGGTTGAAGGTTAGTAAGATATTATTGATTTGTGAAACATAGAATAACAAAAGGCTCGAGCGCCAAAAACATATAGTTGATTGCTCCCTTCCAAATGAAGCCCAGTTACGCCACTGACCACAGCATTACTGTAGGTCATAATCTTTGTAACAAATGAAAGATTCTCTCCACTTTCTAGGTCGAGATCGTTGACACCGTGGAAAGGGAGAGTATTAGTTCCTATTACATCCAAAATAAAACTTAGAACTCTGCTGGTAATAACATAATATACAAAAATTATTCCTTTATCCCTTAATTTATGTATCACATATTCAAATGCATTTCCGAAGCCTAATATTTTTTGTGTGTAATTTTTAGGATGAAAATGGTTGTTGCTGATAAGGTAACTCAGAAACTGTAAAGGGTTTTCTTGATGGATGGTTACAGCGTATCATTGTCAATCAGTGACGTGTGCAATCTGTGTTCCACTCGTTTTTATGTTTCAGTTGGCGGCAAAGGAAGTTTGCAAATTTGCTGCGAATTCCAATCGTCGTACAATGAGCGCAACTGGCGCTCCATACTTTATCCGGCCGAGTGCAGGTGCGCACGCGCACAAAGCGATAACATCCTCGAAATGACATGGCAAGGACGTAGGCACGCCCCGGCACGCGCACCCCTATTAACTATGCATTGAGCTTGTTTACGTTTGTGGATGGCTGTCAGTCTGTGTCGCATCTCGTGTTATTCACGAAGGCACTGCTGGAAGTAACTTGCTAACTGTGCACTGTATGTTCAGACAGGGAACAGGACGAGACCGGGCCACCTGGAAGTGCAAGCAAGTAAGTTCAATTAGTCTACCTGTGACCTAGTAGTATTAATATAGTAATAGGTAGTATATAAGCCTAGTCTGATCGTTGAGTGGTTAATATAATAAATGGCTATAATACAAGACTAATAGTAATACCAGTAGGCGTAAAGTAGGGCACGTAAAACCCTCGTTCAATGTCTCATAAGTAAAATGCAAGCCGCAGGATAGTTTGTGTGCATTATGGCAGCAGAGAATTTTTCCACTCAACGCCGACAGCAGTCGTTTGAGTATGGAGGGCCTTCCTCCATGGTTCGAGCCACGGATTTGGCAACCCGGAAGTCTTAACCTCATACTCGAATGAATGGCGCCCCCACGCGTTGTATGTATACTAGTGCACGCATTTTCCTCACGCCGTCGCGTGTTTGGCTAGGCATGGGGAGGGCATATCCCTAACCGAATCTTTGGAATTTCTTCATGTGGCCCTTGTGGTCTCTTTCTGAGGGGTTGTAAGTCTTGAAATTTCGGGGAATGCATAAGCTCCCTAAACCGCCTTTCCCTGGTCATATTTCCAAAAATTTAGGGTTCCAGTAGTGCTTAAAAGGTAAACAAAATCACTAATTTAACAGCGAATTATTAAAACAAGATAATGTCCCAGCGATATTTCAACAGAGCTACCTCGCGAACAACTACGCGCGCACGCGATAAGTCTGTCCTGTCCATAGATATCGAAAGAATAGAAAACGTCTCATATGATTTGGTCCAATCAGCGTAGGCATACGCTAATTAGCGCGCATGCTTTGTTCCCGAAAGACCTCGACTTTTTGAAATGCTGAACTGGCTCATTGTTCCTAGAAAAATGTGTCCCAGTTAGAAAAATGTGTGTCCAAATTAGAAATATGTGTCCGAGTTAGAAGTATGTGTCCGAGTTAGAAATATGTGTCCCAGTTAGAAATATGTGTCCGAGTTAGAAATACATGAATGTGTCCGAGTTGGAAATATGTGTCCCAGTTAGAAATATGTGTCCGAGTTAGAAATACATGAATGTGTCCGAGTTGGAAATATGTGTCCCAGTTAGAAATATGTGTCCCAGTTAGAAATATGTGTCCCAGTTAGAAATACATGTATGTGTCCGAGCTGGAAATATGTGTCCGAGTTAGCAATGTGTCCGCCGTCTGGGAATTATGTCGCAATTTCACCTTTTATTTGATGTTTCCCTTTTGTTACATGTCAACAGCTTCAGGTTGACATTTTTGTGACACGATAAGCATTTGTCAAAATGTCTGGCGATAACGGAGCAACCTCCCTGGTGATAGACAACGGCTCTGGTACCATCAAGGCCGGTTTGGCTGGAGATGAAGAGCCGAAGGTTGTGTTCCGCACCGTCGTCGGGAAACCTCGCGATTCTACGCTGCAGTATGCACAGGTAGATTTTAAAAACTTCACTGATCTCCCAAAGAACCTCAAAGAAAGTGCAGAATACAAGCGACGGTACATCCAATCCGATCTAATCCAATCCAATTCAATCCAATCTAATCCAAACCGATTCGATCCATTCCAATCCAATTCAATCCTATCTAATCCAAACCGATTTGATCCAATCCAAACCAATCCATTCCAATCCAAACCAATCAAATCCAATACAGTCAGGTCCAGTCCAATGCAATTCAGTCCAGTACAATTCAGTCCAATACAATTCAGTCCAATCCAATTCAACCAACCAATCAATCAATCAGTCGGTTTGGAATCGATCGATCAGCCAGGTATTAAAACTGTCAGTGTAGGCAGAAAAAGATATACACAGTTGATTTAATACTTACACAGCCGTTTGTTTGCCTGTGCTTGCTCACGTGCAGTCATTCACACATTCGGTCAGCATTACGCGTGCGACCTCAGCTGTAGTGTATTGGGTAGTCAGCCTTCTAGAATCAGTCAGTCGCTGGGTTGGTCAGCCAGTGGGCTGGTCAACTTAGTTCATCACTGATTCTTACAGGCAGTTGCTTCAACATCTTATTCAATCGCTCCAGCCACTCGATCATTCGAGCTCAATCACTCACTCTCACCCATTCCCTCCTTTGTTCATTCAGTGGTGTAACCATGCAGACAAGGTGCTTCGATCCATATGCAAAGCCCCATTGGAAAAGTTGTTCATTATGTATTTGTAAGTTTTCCCACTGTGGTGGCCAAAGGGTGTCTTTTACTGATCCGACAAAGTATCACTCCTGAATTCTTATAGGGTGTTGAGAATGTCTTTGAGAGGTCTCCATTTTTTTTGTAATAGACACATGTACTTGACCTAAAGGACACGTACTTCGGCGCTGAAGCTTTGCTGAAGAGAGGTATCCTGACCCTTAAGCACCCCATTGAGCACGGTATCGTCACTAACTGGGACGATATGGAGAAGACCTGGCATCACACCTTCTACAACGAGTTGCGTGTGGCACCAGAAGAGCACCCTGTGCTGCTGACTGAAGCTCCCCTGAACCCCAAGGCCAACAGGGAAAAGATGGCGCAGGTGAAAAAAATGTTACGTCACTTTGCTCAACAAAGTTGTTAGTGCTACTGAAGATGCCTGGGATTTTCCTCGTTTTGCAGCACACTAAATGTATTCCTCTGAGGGTTCTACTTTAGAATAGTGTTTTCTTTTCAGGCTTACTTTGTATCGTTTATGGAATCCAGTTATATGTATAAAGTTTTAATTCACTGTTTTTACCCCAACTATTTGAAGTTAACATGTTTTATCAGGACTTTTTTAAAATAACAGCAGTTTGGAGATTAGAACATGTTTCCTGTCAACAGAGATTGATATTTACACGGTTTAAAGCAAAAATGTTCATTTAGAACTCACAGAAGTTGATCTGTAATGTACTCATAGATCATGTTTGAGACCTTCAAAGCGCCTGCCATCTACGCGGCCATGCAGCCTGTGTTGTCCCTCTACGCCTCCGGTCGAACCACGGGACTCGTGTGCGAGTCGGGCTACCGCGCTTCGCACGCCGTGCCCGTCCGCGACGGCTACGCGGTGACCGACGCCATTCTCAGTGTCGACTACGGCGGTTTCAATCTGACGTCGTGCCTACTGAAGATCCTTACGGAGAGTGGTTTTAACTTGAATACATGGTGTGAGTCTTTTACACCACCTTCTGAGGTTGACACACAGCCACTGGAATCCGACCCCAAATTATCTTGTGTCCATAAGCCCAGGATTCACAGTTACGAAATTATGTAATCATTTATACGAGGAAACAGTAAAACGTTACAGCACAGTACAACTTCCAATTTCGCAGAGCTTTAGAGCACGAACGTATGTTCCCACCTGATTCTTGCTAGGTGCATCAATTTGCTAAGCGAATATATCTGGTTGCCGTTGTCATGTAATTAATTTTTGCTTGATGGACTTATCCGAATTACTTGGCTGTGGCTACAAATTACCCATGCACGAGTCCGTGGTAGTCGTCGCAGCCGTTCTCAGCTGTAATTTCCAACCGAAGTGATTTGGACGCGGCCAAGTCTCCTTGTTAACTTGGCTTCTCGTTCAAGGCTGTTATGGTAATGTGTCTGTTTTAACTTTTTTACTTTACCTGTGGAAATTCCCCCATAAAGTATGGCGATCGATGTTTCTTTTGAAGTCCAGACAACTTAATGTTCTACGTACTTTCAAAGATAATTTGCTCTCAGTAGGGCTCTTAGAATTAATTCCTTTGGCTTCTTCATTGCAGTGGATTTAGACGTCATCAGCGGCTACATCGAGAGGTCGTGCTACGTGGCGCTTGACTTCGACCAGGAGATGCAGAAAGAAATGCCCGACGTGTCCCCGGAGCACAGCTACGAGCTCATTAACGGAGAGGTCATCACCCTGCGCAATGAGCGGTTCCGTTGCCCGGAGGCTCTCTTCCAGCCGGCGTTCCTGCCCTACGGGGATTCCCAGCCCGGACTCCACCAGCTTGCGCACGACAGCATTGAGAAGTGCGGGGCGGAGCACGCCAAGGACCTGTACGCTGCCGTGGTTCTTGCTGGCGGCTCCACCCTGTTCACCGGCTTCGCCGAAAGGCTGGAAAAGGAGTTGACCGCCCGGGCCCCGCCGTCGACGAAGGTCAAAGTCTACGCTCCCCAGGAGAGGAAGTTCTCTGCGTGGATAGGTGGCTCTATCCTTGCCAAACAGCTCACCCTACATAAGATGTGGATCAGCAAGCAAGAATACGAAGAGTCTGGCCCAAGTATCGTGCACCGCTGCGGTGCGAAGGAGGCGAAATAGGCCAAAACTTCGATGTCTTGTGTCAAAAGAAGGACTTACAAATTGAGGATGCAAAGTTATATACTAGATGCAATATTGTAATTGGAATGAATTTTTAAATGGGGTCATACCTTTTTACAGTAACTGTTGCGGGTTGCCTAACATCGCGAGAGGGCGTTTGACAGCAGAGCCTCCGATTGGACACTGGATGTCAGTAAAACATTTCGAACAGCATGCACCAAGTGCTCTACTCTCTTTCTAGCTGTAAATGACAGTACTTTACTCACGCAGTTGTAGTTCACCCGCCATTTTTTTAACCTTCTGCTGTGTCTCTTTAGATTGAACCACTGAAACAGCAGGTTCAAGTTAATTTAAGTTCTCTAGATTTAAAGTTAACCTGAGAAGGATTTTTGACAGCCTTAGCTGTATAATTATTCGAAAAGCACCTTCTGTCAGAAATACTCTGAGCAAGCACAGTTTTATGTGAAGCTTTTCAATGATTAAAAAGTAGGGTTTTACAAAAGGTCTATATATGTTTAAATTGTGTAATTACGCCAACGGTGACCCAGGCCCAGTGTGCCTCAAGGTTTTTATATACTTCAAGGATAGATCGAGCCGACTATAGAAAATGTACCAAGTTCGCACCTACTCTTAGCTTCGTGCTAACTGTACAGGAAAGCCACAGCAGACATCTTGCACAGAACCCAGCACAATGCATCGCCGACAACTAGAGTGGGCTTTAAATGAGATTTATAGGGCCCCTGCAATGGAGTTTTCTCAGAATCATTTTTGTGTGTGTATGTATGTACTCTTTGTCAATGCATGAAGACTGTTGGACAACTCTTTTGGAGTTAAACAAACTGAAACTATACGTTTTGAACGCAAGTGAGGGCGCTTCCGCCTTGATGTAAATCCAGGAAGACCCTGTACAATTTGCATATTTTCATGTTCAGGTCGTGAACTCCAAATTTGCTGTGTAAAAGCATTTCTGAGAAAATGTTGTTCACTCTATTATTGCAGTTTACTAACGGCAATTAATTACCAAAGGGGAAATGAAATCTACAATGGCGGTATTTAAAAAAATCTATAATTTTTGGTGCACAAATAGTGCAGCGTTGAAATTCAGTGTCTTGGATGGCATCATGGTTTACTCATGAATACACAAATGTGCGTTAGCGCTAAGACAAAAAGCTACTAGATGTGTAAGTGGGTTAGAATAGCAAAACAAAATTTAAAGTAAGGTTAATTGAAACAAAGGTGTAGTTTCAAGGCTTTTAGTGAAATTTAGTAGAATGTTTCTATTGTATGGTCCCATTGATCAATCCCGTGTCAAACACTGAATCAACTTGAAGGTTTACTCTAGCTCCGTTTTCCGTTTTCTTTAATATAAAGGGCGTTTGTTTGAAAATCGTGTGGGTTTGCTTCGGTTTTGGCAAACTGAGCGTCTGAACTATTAAAACGTCCGAAGGAAGTGGAGTCAGGTTTTATGCTTTGTTTTGTTTACATATCAATAATATTTTTTTGTTTTTGTTTTTTGTTTGTTTTGGTTGTTGGTGTGTTTGCTTCTTGTTGTGTTTGTTCGTTGGGGTGTTTTGTTGGTTGTTTATTAGATTTTGGTTTTTCTCTCTTTCTTTGATGGGTGTTCCTTGGGTTTTTTTTCTTCTTTTTCATTTGGTTGATTTTTTTTTCTTTTACATCAGTTTGGTTTATCTAAGGCCCAGCAGCATTATACAGCAGGCAAATCGAACGCCCCGCGTCGCGATCGTTACTATTAACTTACAAACACAGTACCGTATATATACGTGTACTGTGCATGTACGTGCACTGTAATCTTGCATTTTGAGGCTCATGAAACGCAAGCAGAGCACGTACTGATCATATTCATGCATTTTAGCAATTAATGTTCCTTCAGAACTTACAGAAGTTGATTTGTAATATATCCATAGATCATGTTTGAGACCTTCAAAGCGCCTGCCATCTACGTGGCCATGCAGCCTGTGTTGTCACTCTACGCCTCAGGTCGAACTACGGGACTCGTGTGCGAGTCGGGTCACGGCGCTTCGCACGCGGTGCCCGTCTGCGACGGCTACGCGGTGACCGACGCCATTCTCAGTGTGGACTACAGCGGCTATGATCTGACGTGGTACCTAACGAAGATCCTTATGGAAAGCGGATACAATTTCAACACGCGGTGTAAGTTTTTACACCACCTTCTGAGGCAAAATCTCAGCTGACTCCACCCCGAAGCATTTTGCTGCTCAGTAATATGACATGCATGAAAGCCATGCGTTGTTTAAGAACGAACGAATGGGAAAGCAAACCCGTTTTCTTCTTCGTATCACGTCCATCAAAATAAATGTGATTGGTCAATTTAGGATAAGTGAGCTTCAAATCCGATTGGCAAATACTAGATTATTCATGTTCACGGTCATGGTTTCAGACAGAAAGTGGTGGTCAGGGAAGGGATTCTCCATCCTCTCTATTTCGATTTTTGTGGAGAACTTTACCCTAAATGTACAAGGCATCACTATTATGTGAAAAGAACATGGCGTGGCTCTGAGCTGAGCATGTGATCAATGGGAATCTTTGAGACGTTTGGTGGCGGCAAACATACCAGTCCATTGTAGCAGTTCTGTGCATGCGCGCGTTCTGAGCATGCGCGCATAGTTCTGAGGACGCGTAAAACTGTGCAAAACACAGACATATAAACGCAAAGGCCGCCAGATCCTATTCAAAACTACAGGGGTTTTTCGTGATGTGCGCGACACCCGACTGAAATCAAAATTATGGGCAAATTCACCCCTCGGTTTAGGGAGTTTACTCACAGTTGAAGAATCCCAGCCATAAAATTCTATAAAGCCATTTTTTCGATTGTAAAAAAATCCACTGTTTACTTAATCTAGCCCCAAGGGATTCAAAATAATGCGGTTGCAACGTTTGAAAAGAAGAGATAGCAGTACAGAGGAGCCAAAAAAAAAGCTGAACGTATTTTGGGAGCACATGTAAACAAAATTTGAGGCAATGTAAGTGCGTTGCGTGTAATGCGCACTGAACGCGCTGCCATATCCGTCGCTTCGCCTATTGTTTGCCCATACTTTTCAAAATCACAGTCATACGCGTAAGACTGGCGGTCTGTGCATAATGTCTGTGGTGAAAAGTCCGGTATGTTTGCTGCCACCAGCGTCTCAAAGTCTCCCATTGGAGACAGACTAACGTTTAGCAGGTACACTTCCTCAGAACGGTCGTGCATAAAATTCCTTGATTGTTTGTCAACCTATCCTAAGGTGCATTGCGAACGTCGCCAAATATTCTTTTATTGTAGCCGATGAAACAGTCTTCCTTTTTCATTGACTACGAAGCAGGAGCTAGAACTTCATAGAGCTGCTAAGCAGGCAAATTTGTAAGCGCGAATAAGGTTTGCTCTATATCAAAAGCTGATTTCCAGCCAAGATATGACACACCTGCATATTTCCAGTAGCTGGTTCCCGCTTGGTTTTTGCCTAGCACATCAATTTGCTTTGTCAAATCTGCCCACCATCTTTAGCATGAATGTTAAACTCTCGCTGATCTCCATAATTTGTTGACGCTGGACTGTACCTTTTTGTCAGTGCTTTTGGAAAAGGAATCAAACTCATTTTCAAGATAATTCGCAGCCAATAGGACTCTTGGGACTAAGTCATTGGTTTCATGTCGATCTGAAATCATCTTTGTTTTTATTGCAGTGGATTTCGACGCCATCAGAGGCTACAAGGAGAGGTCGTGCTACATAGCGCTTGACTTCGACCAGGAGATGCAGAAGGAAATGCCCGACGTGTCTCCGGAGCACAGCTACGAGCTCAGCGACGGAGAGGTCATTACCCTGCGCAATGAGCGGTTCCGTTGCCCAGAGGCTCTCTTCCAGCCGGCGGTCCTGCCCTACGAGGAGTCCCAGCCCGGACTCCACCAGCTCGCGCACGACAGCATTGAGAAGTGCGGGGCGGAGCACACTAAGGACCTGTACGCTACCGTGGTTCTTGCCGGCGGCTCCACCCTGTTCCCCGGCTTCGCCGAAAGGCTGGAAAAGGAGTTGACCGCCCTGGCCCCGCCATCGACGAAGGTCAAAGTCTACGCTCCCCAGGAAAGGAAGTTCTCTGCGTGGATAGGTGGCTCTATCCTTGCCAAACAGCTCACCCTACATAAGATGTGGATCAGCAAGCAAGAATACGAAGAGTCTGGCCCAAGTATCGTGCACCGCTGCGGTGCGAAGGAGGCTAAATAGGCCAAAACGTCGATGTCTTGTGTCAAAAGAAGGACTTACAAATTGAGGGTGCAAAGTTATATACTAGATGCAATATTGTAACTGGAATGAATGTTTAAATGGGGTCATACCTTTTTACAGTAACTGTTTTGGGTTGCCTGACATCGCGAGAGGGCTGTTGACAGTAGAACCTCCAATTGAACACTGGATGTCAGCATAAGTAAAACATTTGGAACAGCCTGCACCAAGTGCTCTACTCTCTCTAGCTGTAAATGACAGTACTTTACTTACGCAGTTGTAGTTCACCCGCCATTTTTTTAAACTTCTGCTGTGTCTCTTTAGATTGAACCACTGAAACAGCAGGTTCAAGTTAATTTAAGTTCTCTAGATTTAAAGTTAACCTGAGAAGGATTTTTGACAGCTAAGAGCTGTATAATTATTCGAAAAGTACCTTCTGTCAGAAATACTCTGAGCAAGCACAGTTTTATGTAAAGCTTTTCAATGATTAAAAAGTAGGGTTTTACAAAAGGCCTATATATATGATTAAATTGTGTATATACGCCAACAGTGACCCAGGCCCAGTGTGCCTCAAGGTTTGTATAAACTTCAAGGATAGATCGAGCTGACTGTAGAAAATGTACCAAGTTCGCACCTACTCTTGGCTTCGTGCTGACTGTACGGGAAAGCCACACATCTTGTACAGAACCCAGCAGAATGCATCGCCGACAGCTAGAGTGGGCTTTGGATAGGATTTATAGGGCCCCTGCAATGGAGTTTTTTCAGAATCACTTTTTTGTGTATGTGTGTACTCTTCGTCAATGCATGAAGACTGTTCGACAACTCTTTTGGAGTTACACAAACTGAAAATATACTTTTTGAACGCAAGTGAGGGCGCTTTCGCCTTGATGTAAATCCAGGAAGACCCTGTACAATTTGCATATTTACATGTTCAGGTCGTGAACTCCAAATTTGCTATTTAAAAGCATTTCTGAGAAGACGTTGTTCACGCTATTATTGCAGTTTACTAACAGCAATTAATTGCCATAGGGGAAATTAAATCTACAATGGCAGTAATTAAAAAAATCTATAATTTTTGGTGCACAAATAGTGCAGCGTTGAAATTCAGTGTCTTGGATGGCATCATAGTTTACTCATGAATACACAAATGTGCGTTAGCGCTGAGACAAAAAGCTCCTAGATGTGGGTTGAAATAGCAAAACAAAATTTAAAGTAAGGTTAATTGAAACAAAGGTGTAGTTTCAAGGCTTTTAGTGAAATTTAGTAGAATGTTTCAATTGTATGGTCCCATTGATCAATCCCGTGTCAAACACTGAATCAACTTGAAGGTTTACTCTAGCTCCGTATTCCGTATTCTTTAATATAAAGAGCGTTTGTTTGAAAATCTTGTGGGTTTGCCTCGGTTTTGGCAAACTGAGCGTCTGAACTATTAAAACGTCCGAAGGAAGTGGAGTTAGTTTTTATGCTTTGTTTTGTTTACATATCAATAATATTTTTGGTTTGTTTTTTGTTTTTGTTTGTTTTGGTTGTTGATGTATTTGCTTCTTGGTGTGTTTGTTCGTTGGGGTATTTTGTTGGTTGTTTATTAGGTTTTGGTTTTTCTCTCTTTCTTTGGTGGGTGTTTCTTGGGTTTTTTTCTTCTTTTTCATTTGGTTGATTTTTTTCTTTTAAATCAGTTTGGTTTATCTATGGCCCAGCAGCATTATACAGCAGGCAAATAGAATGTCCCGCGTCGCGATCGTTACTATTAACTTACAAGCACAATACCATATATGTACATGTACAGTGTACTGTACATGTACATGTACATGTACATGTAAGTTGCCAAGTGGACTACGTGTACGTGACCTTCCCAAAATCAAGAATATTAGCATAAATTATTATAAATGTCCCTTCCTCCAGTTGTGATATTGAATCTACCATCCGGAGACGGATCGCATTGCATTACTGCCGCATTAAAAAAAAAACCAATCTGACTAGAGTTTTGGCACGTTAACAGGCCTAGTAGTGCGGTGGACTGTGGCTGAAGTAGGAAAGATCGTCGACTAGTTGGTCTTGCATGTATCAAAGTTCACGTTATTTTGGTGTTATGCACGTTGGCCACCGCGTATGATAATGACCATAGCTTTTAAACATCGACAGTCTGATCGGCCCATTCAGTATAGTAGCACGTAGCACGATTGCTACTTCTTAATACTAGTGAGCATTTTTGCAGCCTAGTATACTGAATTTTCCACAAGTGACAGCAATCGTGCGACTACGTTTTCGCAACTCGGAAGTCTCTGCCCAAACTGCCAGTGATTTCCGTTCTGCGGCCAACTCAGTGCCTGCGTACTTCAGACTTTCTTCCGACGTCGAGTGACGAGGGATAGGGACTCGAAAAAAAGCAGGTAATGAATTCTGGATTTATGTTAATGAGGACAGAACTAGATGCTCACAGTGCAATTATGTGAAGAGTAGGGAGCTTTTCCTCTCTTTTTGTTTGGCGACATGAGTGTAGTATGTAATGCTTGTTCATGTGATAATTCAGAAGGATGATCGGTGGTAGGGGTTAATAATATTCCCAAATGATATGGTCAGAGAATTTAGCAGGAAAATCAGTAATTGCGCCGTGATAAATACATCTATTTGTAGGAGCCAACCATGATTGGGAATGTCGAGTGTCGATGTGTGCCAAGGCTGACTTGAAGAAGATATACATGTATGCAGTAGTTCAAGTTCAAACCAGTTCATCGATAGTATTCAAAGCCCTAAAGAATAGACCTGATTTACGAGGAAACCATTTTTTTCTCTTGTTTCCTGAGTATGCGATTCCATGTCAAATTGGCCGAGTATAAATAAATGCCCGGTAATTATCACTTGTTGATTATTGGGATTGGAACAGTCGGGTACTGCTGCATTCTCTAAAGAACTGCGGCCTACGTGGTGCGACGGTATGCAGATTTCCCCATGCCATGTTCGGCTATTGAGACCACTTTTCGTCCACTTTGTCCCCTGACAAGGGCTGAACCAAAGCCAAAATTTCGTATGAGGGGCAACACTTGCCCACGCAGACAGTAAAAAGTTGGATATTTCTTTATGTGACCGACTATGGCCTTCCTAAGGGTAATAGTTAAGGCTAAACTGAGGATTTTTACGTGCTTTGGGAAGAAATGTACTAGTTTCCAAATCGCTTTTCATTTTATGTAGCCTTAGGAAGTTAGGAGCGTGACCCCTGGTGCCTCGGAAAATTAGGGTTCACCTGTGCGAAAGTATGTCGATTGTACTGTATTGAACTAAATCAACGGTTCATCAGAACAATAATATGTAGTTGATACATTCATCTACATGATCATCGTTGCAATCTATTGTCTTTAGACAGTTGAATTATACTCCTCTTCTTTATTGTTGCAATACAGATGTTTATAAAGATATCCTTCATTTCACAGATTAAATTTGGCGTAAAGCGATTATGTGACTATGGTAACCCTGTCTCATACGATGTGGATTTCCTGGTCGAATTCCTGAAATAAATTTTCATCACCACATTTGGCGACAGTTGATCTAGAATTTTTAGAATGGTTTTCCGCTTTTATGGCCTGTCAACGACTTCAGGTTTTACAGTTTTGTGAAACGCAAAATACACCTTTGTTAGAAATGTCTGGCGGTAACAAAGCAACCTCCCTGGTGATTGACAACGGTTCCGATAGTATCAAGGCCGGGGTGACTGGAGAGGACGAGCCGAAGGCTGTGTTCCCCAACGTCGTCGGAATACCGCGCCATGTAAGTCTAATAGATTGTACGTTCAGAACCCCTCCAATATCCCCTACTACTAATCCGAGGAAAGAGCAAAGTTGTAAGGAGCGACACATAAAATTGATGAAACTGAATCAATCACTCGATCATCTTGCAAGCACAATTGACCCAATTTTAATTTTTCCGTTTATTAAACAAGTGGTTACTCGGGCAGCCGCGTATTGCCTGTCTTCATTCATTTGGCCGTGTAGTCATTCAATCATAGTTTAGTCGTCCAACCAGCGTTTTTGGTGAGCAGTCACTCCGCCCCCCCCCGAAAAAAAACATCATTTAATCGGTTGATCAGTCGTCGATTTGACAGTCATAGTCAATCTTGCAGAGAGCCATCTTTACGGTCATTCTCCCATCACTCTGGGGCTACCCAGTCATTCAAGCTCAATCGGTTATTCGTAAGCATTAGAGCGGTTGTTCATTAAGTCGTTGAGCCGGATAATGCGACGACCTACATGCCAACCCACATGGGAAGATGCTGATATATGAAACCATTATAACCCACGTTTCTTGTGTTTGCACGCTTAAAGTTCCGACAAGGCATCACTCCTGATTTTTTAAGGACGTTGATAACTTCTTGAAGACCTCCCAAGACCTACAGTCACCTGTAGGCTGCTATAAATACAAGATGGCGTCCAATGACACGGAAGAGTATTGTCTCCTTAAAGAGGTTTAGTTGAAGATGACAGAAAAGTCAAACATTGGCCTAAAGCTCTTTGAATTGTGGGAATTTTAAATCTGGGTGCTTTTTCTTCATTCACCAGGCTGGCGTGGCTGGCCCAGGACAAAAGGACACCTACATCGGAGGTGAAGCCCGGCGCCTGAAAGGTGTTCTCAGCATAAGGTACCCCATTGAGCACGGTGTCGTCACAAAGTGGGACGATATGGAGAAGATCTGGCATCACACCTTCCACAACGAGCTGCACGTGGCACCGGAGGAGCACCCTGTGCTACTGACTGAAGCTCCCCTTAACCCCAAGGCCAACAGGGAAAAGATGGCACAGGTGAAAAAAGTTATTGTTACATGCAACATCACTTTGTTCTTCAAAGTCGCAAAGTGCGCCTCATTTTTGCAGTCCCGTGATATTTATTCAACCCCTGTGAGGGTTCTACCTGAGAAAAAAAGCTTTAATTTCTAGTTTATTTTGTATAATTTATTGAATTCTTTTATAATGTTTTAATTACTTTTTCACACCAACCCACCAGTGTATGTGTAAAAAAAGTTAATGTTAAATTCGATGGATCGAAGGCTGCTTACGGTTAACGTTTTGTGTCTGTGAAAAAGCAGTATAGTTTGGGGCTTAGTTTCCTACGAACAACGATTAATTTGTTAAATTGCTAAGACCAATTAATGTTCCTTCAGAACTTACAGAAGTTGATTTGTAATCTATCCATAGATCATGTTTGAGATCTTCAAAGTGCCTGCCATCTACGTGGCCATGCAGCCTGTGTTGTCACTCTACGCCTCAGGTCGAACTACGGGACTCGTGTGCGAGTTGGGTCACGGCGCTTCGCACGCGGTGCCCGTCTGCGACGGCTACGCGGTGACCGACGCCATTCTCAGTGTGGACTACAGCGGCTATGATCTGACGTGGTACCTAACGAAGATCCTTACGGAAAGCGGATACAATTTCAAAACGCGGTGTAAGTTTTTACACCACCTTCTCAGGCTAGATTTCAGCTGACTCCATCCCTAAGCATTTTCCTGCTCAGAAACATGACTTGAAAGGTGCATTGCGCAAACGTCGCAGAATATTCTTTTATCGTAGCCGATGAAACAGTCTTCCTTTTTCATTGACTACGAAGCAGGAGCTAGAACTTCATAGAGCTGCCAAGCAGGCAAATTTGTAAGCGCGAATAAGGTTTGCTCTATATCAAAAGCTGATTTCCAGCCAAGATATGACACACCTGCATATTTCCAGTAGCTGGTTCCCGCTTTGTCAAATCTGCCCACCATCTTCGGCATGAATCTTAAACTTTCGCTGATCTCCATAATTTGTTGACGCTGGACTGTACCTTTTTGTCAGTGCTTTTGGAAAAGGAATCAAACTCATTTTCAAAGATAATTCGCAGCCAATAGGACTCTTGGGACTAAGTCATTGGTTTCATGTCGATCCGAAATCACCTTTGTTTTTATTGCAGTGGATTTAGACGCCATCAGAGGCTACAAGGAGAGGTCGTGCTACATAGCGCTTGACTTCGACCAGGAGATGCAGAAGGAAATGCCCGACGTGTCCCCGGAGCACAGCTACGAGCTCAGCGACGGAGAGGTTATTACCCTGCGCAATGAGCGGTTCCGTTGCCCAGAGGCTCTCTTCCAGCCGGCGGTCCTGGCCGACGAGGAGTCCCAGCCCGGACTCCACCAGCTCGCGCACGACAGTATTGAGAAGTGCGGGGCGGAGCACACCAAGGACCTGTACGCTACCGTGGTTCTTGCTGGCGGCTCCACCCTGTTCCCCGGCTTCGCCGATAGAATGCAGAAGGAGTTGACCGCCCTGGCCCCGCCATCGACGAAGGTCAAAGTCTACGCTCCTCAGGAAAGGAAGTTCTCTGCGTGGATAGGTGGCTCTATCCTTGCCAAACAGCTCACCCTACATCAGATGTGGATCAGCAAGCAAGAATACGAAGAGTCTGGTCCAAGTATCGTGCACCGCTGTGGCGCAAAGGAAGCGAAATAGGCCAAGACGTCGATGTTTTGTGTCAAAAGAAGGACTTACAGTTTGGGGATGCTAAATTATATACTGGATGGATGCAATATTGTAATTGGATTGAATGTTGAAATCCCGATACGTTATGGGGTCACATAATTTTACAGTTGTCGTTTGGCTGACATCGCGAGAGGGTGCTTGGCAGCAGAATTGCCAACTTGCTACTGGATTGCGATGGAAGCAAAAATAAGAAACACCACTGAATTTCCTGCTTTCTCCAACCTTAAATGACAGGAACCGTACTTTCCCTACGCAGTTGTTCTTGATCACCTAACCCATCAGTTTTTCAGCTTCTGGTTTACCTTTGGTGTCATAATTTTAATTTTATTCACCGACAGTGCAGACCCAAATTTGACTTAATTAAGTCCTTCAAACTTTGATTCAAGTCAACCTGAGTGGTTTTGTTTGGCAGCTAAGCGCTGAATAGATTATCATAGAGATACACTATTTAGAAGTACCTTTCATAAATAATTCAGCCGAGAGCTGTGTAGATTTCATAGATGGATAACCTCTGAAGTATCTTTTGCCTCCTTTTAATTGTGATGTTGCAGGTTTACGTTTAGGTTTATGCCATTTCATCAATGTAATTTGACGATACAATTCCGGGGTAATTCTTTTCCTCTGTCGCTCACTCATTACTAACAGTACATCAAAGCAATATGCGTTCGGTGCCTTTTCATCGGCAACCCACGTTGTTTTTTTTATTCCATGAAGGGCGAAATCCATTAAGTTCGTTTTCTGCAGTGCTTGAATTTCATGCCTTTTAGAGGCAATGTGTGAAGTAATGAAAAACGGATCGCATTCAGACGTAGAGGATCGCCTCTCAGTCTTCCAACTGCAGTTTCGTCAAAGCAGCTAAGATGGTATGTCTATAGCATCGGCTACCGTACTAGTTCCTAGCGTTGCTTCCGAGTCCATCACACTCCCTTGACAAGTGCAGCCACAACTCCCTTCACAAGGTCAGTCCTCAGTATCTGGATGAACAATGACAAAAGAATGCTTTTGTCACAGCTCATTTGAATAGTTTGCGAATTGGCTTGGGACTGAATGACCTGTGGTGGATTTGTGATGGCTTACTCGAATACTGCGATTTCGCTGTGTCCTTCGTATCATCAAGTCCCTATTCAATTTTATCTCTGAAAGTTAAATCTTCACTATACCGTAAGTGATTTCAATAGATTGTAGCAATCGGGGACGCTATTTTAATCATAAGTTAGTATTGATGTACACATGTCCTTGCATATTTGTAGGCCCGTGATAAAAAGAATAAAATAGTGGTGAGGCAGTCAAGCATTGGGTTTGATTTGGTTCGATTTATTGCTATTCACATACAGCATGACAGAAAATGTACCAGCCAGCATAAAAATCTGTTACCACGTGGATACAAACAACACGATGACAATATTTAAAACAGTGCTTACCAGTTAACTTGCCGCCAAATACTGGTTTCTGTGTCAGAAGTCTGCCACTGCGCTATAATTAGATCCAAATGAACACTGCAAAGTAGAGCATCGTCTGAACTTTGGCCAAAGTAAAGTTAACACACTGCGACAGCATCGACAGGAGTGCAAATCACAGTGCACACGAGTGTGTCGGGTTTCCCCACTTCCTCGGATAATATGATGCTCAATGACATTGCAGATCGTTGCAGCCCGAAATAGGTATCACATAGTGTATTCGGCTGAAACATATTGTGCTTTCACTTACTGGATCCTGTTCCGCCCTGCCACACACGTCGGCTTGTTCATGTTGTCAATAGACCTCTTCATTTCCTGTGTTCATACTTTAAACTTTTTGCCGCTCTCATTTGACTTGCAAGCAATTTCAAACTGAGGACGTTCTCAAACGGAACACGTCCTCGGATGTCGAAAACAACTCCTCAGATGTCCTCAGTCTGTAAGCGAGTCTTAAGCTGTTAAATGTAAGTCTGACAAAGAAAGTAATGGTTCATCTGTTGTTACTTATACTCACATCTGCCAACCCCGCGGGGATAAAAGTCTCCACATATCACCAAATAATTATGGTCATAACTTTTTTCCAATGGGCCAATGGTTAAACATTTCATATAATCTTCACCCCTGGCATACACCACAAGCCTGTAGACTCCCATTGGCCAGACCTCAAGCACTGCAGAGTAAGAATTGTTGAAAGATCAGTGTCCCAAAGATGCCCATATGACCGGGAAATGACCTTGTAGTATAAAACATCCACCTCGCAGCTCGGAGTTATTTTGGGGGCGTCGCTACAAATGTACTTCCAAAGCAGCATAATGGAATGTAGTTAGGGAGGGGACCTGAGGGATGTATTGATTACCATAAAACAGTCGTCCAGGCCTAGCTCAGGCATGACCGAGGGCTCGGGAACTGCTGTGGGGATGATTTTCTCCGCGTGGAGAAAAGGTCCCCTTTTTGGCTTTGCGGCTCCGAGGGCTTTAGATTAAGCGACTCATGATCACTACTTCTGACTTTCCCGATTAGCATGCTATACAGTTTTTCTCGTACAGATTTGATGTCCTCAGATTTACAACTCATGAGCACTCTCAGATGGGAATTCTAAAGCCCAAGTCAACTTTTTGTAGTTCTTTGAGACCAAAACAACCATCTGCAAAGCTCTTAAAGTAAATATGAAGTCCCGTATCTCTATCTCCCACATCGGTCTACCGGACAGTGCGTTTGGACGGGAAGGATGTCGCACAGCGTTGAACCTTGACCTCGTTGGCTGTGCAAACTTAGAACTCCACTCTATATTAATTAAACCTAACAGTCCTGAATCCTCCAATTTTAACATGATTTTACACACACCCTAGTTAGTTAGGGTTAACGAAAACTCCAATCAAAGTTCCATAAAACGATCCTTCGATCCTTGAACGCGTGCACACCGAAGGACTACATTACACGGACAATCAAACTCTCAAACGAAGTGAAACTCGAAACGTAATGGAGTTTATATTGACCGTTAAATTGAACTATTTTACAGCACGAACAATGTGGTACGTGATCAAAATTTAATCAGGCCCACCAATCAGTACGATAGGATTCGTTCAGACGACGTTCAAAAATGATCCACTGTCATTCTTATATCCAGCAAGAAATGAGACCAGGGGTACCCCCCCCAACATGTCCTATCGCTTTACACACACTTGACCATTGTTACAACCCCCCCCCCATGTCTGAAAAGAATTCCTCAGATTCTAGTGACACTATGACCAACACAAAGCAGGGGGGAGTTCTCTCCG
Organism: Acanthaster planci; assembly: GCF_054643075.1. Classification (NCBI taxonomy): domain Eukaryota; kingdom Metazoa; phylum Echinodermata; class Asteroidea; order Valvatida; family Acanthasteridae; genus Acanthaster; species Acanthaster planci. The sequence goes on from NC_141793.1 coordinate 2,875,479, forward strand.
TCTCGTATATTGCTTCATATGGTCATTCTTGCAGCCCCGTCTTCCCCGTCAAGATCAATCCCGTCAGCTGTGTCATTCTCACTGATCATGCCAGTGATCGCTTAATTACCATCACTGAGACCATGACTCCTTCGGCAGAGAGAATAGAGATCTCTATCTCTTTCTACACACCCAGTCACAGTTTTGTTGGCCTACCACGATGGCTACTAAACCATGGCTGGCCGTCAAAGTGTCCAGAAATCTCAAGCAGCTGTTAAAATATCGATTAAAACAAATGCGAACAGTTTGTGGGGCAAATGTACAACTTGAGGCAAAAAAATCTACCTCCAACCAGCTCAAAGGATGAGTCCTGCAAACTTTGGCCGCCTGTGGGGTTACATTTTGCTGGCAATAATATCGTGATTGAGGGTAGGCCTGAGTATGGCCTACAGATGACCGCGGACTTACCACAGAGCTATAAATTGAAAATAATCCATGGAATTTACACAGCTCTCTACAGCACGGGAAACCAAGCGGAAATGTGAAGGCGACCCATTTTGTTTTAGATCCGTGTTTGTCTGCCGCCTCGCATGTAATTCAGGTCAACTTTCTGCTCCCCGGACTATTCCATTCCGCCATTGTTGTGTTAGCGTTGCAAACCGGAAGAGCTCTGAATGAACTGACTTTGCCCAATTGGGATACTTAACAAGCACAGAGACGCACGCAGTTGACTTGGCCAGGAGGTCGGCGAGTAGATTCCATGTGAGTATCTTGGTCATTTTCTCGTGAATACTGGTTCAATAAGGCACATACCGTAATGGCACCTATTCCACTGCTTGTTTGTTTTCGGCAGTATACGGAACTGCCACGAGGCAAAATCCCACTTGCAAAACTTCCTCTGAAAACGAAGTTCGTGGGCATGTTTTCAAAGAATCTCTACATGTTAAGCAGCATGCTCAAGTTCGACAAACCGGACGATCTGTTGGCACAATAAACATTGACCAAGGAACCCTTTTTTTCCGAGAAAGGGATATCAAAGACTGACGCAAGTTTTGTTCACGTAAAAACTCGCATGACCTCTCGACTGCAACGATATTCTAGTTTTAAATTCAAATGCTGATATCGGTCGAACTCACCTAATAGTTCTTGTACAGAATTACTCATTTGGAATGCAAACCTGTATGTTGATGTACAAATCACTGGTATCACGCCATGTTTGTTTCTTTGGTTTTTTAACGATTATGTTGATTGTTGAGTGGGTTCCAGCTTACGAGGTTAGGAATCCGTAGGACACTCGAAATACATCTAATTTCCCACCCCCCCCCGTGGGAAGCGAAAGTGAAATAAGTGTAGCGCGTATTTCAATGTACGTTCAAGTGGAGTTAGCTTTTGTATAAAAATCAACTATTGTAGCTGGACAAACAATTGTCCAAGGTCGTGTCTTGGTTATTTGGCTACGGATGGAAAGAAACATGTGCTTATGGGAGATGCAGGAAGCCGCTCGCTGGCGGTTTCCTGACAGGTGCGCGTGTTAGAGCCAGTCGCAGCCGAGTAACCCGGACACAGCCTGTGATTTCTGAGTTGTTCGCAGTTGTCGAGCGTATCCTGTACAAGGCGGAGAATGAGCTCGGTGCGTACCATCGTGATTGACTGCGGGGCCTACCAGACCCGTGTGGGGATCTCTGGCCGTGACGTGCCGGAGGAGTCCTTTCGCACCCTGGTTGGGCGTAAGAAAGAGGTAAGTATCTTCTGTGAACTATGCAGATAAACTTGTCATAACAGTATTATCAGATTGGGTCCTAAAATTTCCTTCTCAGTAGCAGTGTTGTTTTAACGTTGTTCTTATTAATGGAAATTCTACTGTAGGCCTACATGATATTTAGGTGTTTTGTGTCTCATCTTCCCTACTTGTACAGGGTTTCTCTTAAAAGTACTTGCTACAATTTAGAGGAAACTGTTGTAATACTTTTGCATGTGTTCGTTGACTTTGTTTTTCTTCAGTTAAGCGAGTTGTATTGGTTCCATTAATAATTTTCTCCACTTCTCTTTACACCATTGTCGTTGTCAATTAAGTTTAAAGAGGAACTGAGAACATTCACGTTTTTATCAAGCCTTCTAGGTTGATAAAAAATGCATTCTAAAAACCCAGAGTGTTAGAAATAAGGCTGTGTGCATAACTAAACGAATCTACCATGGCGCAGCCATGCTCCGTGTAATCAATCTCGGGAACTATTTAACCACTTCTGCCCCGTACCCTCTTCTCAACTGTATTGCCGTGGGGTGGGGGTTGGGAGAGTATGCCTTGGAGGACTCTCCAGAATATCTCAGGCAACCTTCCTAGTTGAAAAATCCTGCACCTTGATTAAAACAAGTACAAGATGGTGCCCCTCACAGGGATCAATCTCGACCAGCGAGGCGTCGGACGTCTTGATCGGGGAAGATGCTTACGAGATCCGAGACACGCTAAATCTCAGCTACCCAGTGGACAAGTACCGCTTCGCGTTCGACAACACGGAGGACCTGTGCAACATCTGGAAGTTCTCTTACCTGGACGTGCTGGGCTGCGACTCGCTGGAAGAGTGTCCCGTCCTGCTGACCGATGGCCCCCTGGAGGCGACAGAGAAGGCTAAGTCCAGGGCCAAACTCGCCGAGGTACCAACAACAAAATAACAACAAAACGACAAAAAAATAGTACCAGCGGCAAACACAACATAACAAAACAACACCAGCGGCAAAACAAATTCAACAAAAACAATACCAGCGCCAAAAACAATTCGACAAAAACAACAACATTGGCAAAAATAATATTCAACGAAAACAATACCAGAAGCAAAACAATTCAACAAAAACAATACCATTGCCACAAACAGTTCAACAAAACAACACCATTGGCAAAAACAATTCACCAAAAACAATACCAGCGGCGAAAACAATTCAACAAAAACAACACCAGAGGCAAAACACAACAAACAATAGTAGCAACAACAAACAACAACAATGAAGACAACTGCGTCAAACACAATTACAACCCCGACAACAAAGTCTTTCCTCTGTAAGAGAAATTAATTAATTAAACCAACATCTTCGGCTCATCTTAAATAATCTGGCATTCCCAAGATAGCCAAACTAAAATGGCAACAAACACTCGTTTCTGCTACCAGTGTTCTCACATCTGTTGTGAAGACATTTACGTCCATGTATTTTACATGCCTTCCTTTTATACGTTCGCACCATTTTATTTTGGTCTGTTTGCAGATCATGTTCGAGAAGTACAAAGTGCCCTCGTTCTACATGGCCCTGCAGCAATTCCTGGCCCTTATCAGCCTAGACCGAACCACGGGCCTGGTGGTGGACGTGGGAGACAGCATGGCCAGTACCGTCCCCGTCGTAGACGGCGCCGTCGTTCATGAAGCGATCGTGACCTCCGACGTGGTGGCCGGCCGACAGATGACAGATCTCTTGATGAAGTTTCTGAACGAGCGAGAGGACATCTCGATAGGTGAGTCTGAAAGATATTTTGTATTAAGGCTCAGTTCTTCCTTCTTTGTTTTTAATCACCCTTAATTTTTCACCTTTTTTAACCTATCGCAAAACAGATTGAACCATCGATTATCAAATGGGAAACAGCTTACAATGGCATTGTATTGATTGTGACCAGTAATCGGCGACGTATTGGCTCGGGGGGTAATCTGCAGTTGTCTGCTTTACTGTTTACGACCCTTCGCCGACTGAAGTGAAAAAGTTGTCACAAAGCATGGACCAAGCGCGAGTTGGTACTTGATCAATATTGTCTTGCACTTCAGCTACGCCACTGTGACGAACCTATAATGTCTTAAGAGCGAGGGTGGAGAAAAGTAACACAAACCTATCACAAAATCTCGCTCAATCTCGCCCAATCCAGCTGATCGCGAGATTGCCATGGCCATCAAGGAGAAACTGAGCTACGTGGCCTGCGACTATGAGGGAGAGTTCAAGTTTGCAGGGTCGGCGACCAAAGATTACACCTTGCCAGACGGGCAGGTAAGGTGTCAGTTCAAGTCTCATTATTTTCCCCCCCTTCGTTCGCAAGTGACTTTGTCATACATGCGCGTCGCTGACTTCACCACCATCGCCACGGACTTCATATAAAGAATCTGGACCAGTATACTGCCTTTTATCGGCACACGGATTTCATATGAAGCCACCGGCAGCCATCTTACCGTGCAGAATGCAAAGCTAACACCAAAGCTTGCTGACCATTATTAACCAAATTCGTTCGTGGCATCAGTAGTTAAAATGGCAAGCGAGCCAACCATCACCTTTGTATTTGGCACGGTAAAATGGCCATCAGCACGTGGCTTCAGTCGGTTCGAAGGCATTGTGGGTGCAGATTTCCTTAGATGGGGTCCGTGCTGATATGAGAACTCACGTCACAGGATTGATTGATGTGCTTGGATACTATTATTACCAGCGTGTATCAGTCTGAATTCGATCCAGACAATGGCCCATCGTTGCAAGGGGGGAGACACGCCCCTCATCTAGTGTTTCTCACCCAATCATCTACATTACACAGTTTTACATCTCTTGTTTAGGTTATCTCCGTCGGAACGGAGCGTTTCCGATGTACGGAGCCCCTGTTCCAACCCTCCCTCCTGGGCGCGGTGGATTCCCCAGGCCTCCACGAGATGGCCCACCGGAGCCTAGAGCTCTGCGCCGAGTCGGCCCGAGTGCCGCTCCGCGGGGCCATTGTCACCGCCGGCGGCTCCACCCTGACAACCAACCTGTCTGACCGCCTGAAGCTGGAGGCGAAGGCACTGCTAGCGGGGCACGGGGCAGAGGTACGGGTGCTGACCCCGCCCATGAGGGCGTGGTCGGCGTGGCTGGGCGGCGCCCTGTTGGCAGAGTGGGAGGGCTACCCAGAGTTGCCCGTCAGCAGGCAGGAGTACCAGGAACACGGCGCGGAGTTTGTGATAAAGAAATTCAAGAACTAATCGGGCACCAACCGCGACCTCAACTGCCTTTCCCAAACAAAGGCTTCGTTTGAGATTATGCATTCCATCTCGAGCACCACAAGCAATTTCAAACAAACATCACATCTTAAAACTACTAGCTTTGATAAAGTCGTACATCCTAGTCTCCTTTTGGCGAAACCGGGGGTGGGGTGGGAGTGGAGCTGGGGGTGGGGCTTGAGCATAACGAGCTATTTTGGGTGTAACTTCAGGTTCGAGCCCCTCCCCCCGACGAGTCCTGAGTGCGCCACTGTCTCATATCACACGAGAGGAGGTTTTAACCGAGGAAAGTGGAGCTGCATTGAGCTTTAAAGATCTCAACCACGAGATTGAACTCATTAAAGTAAAAGACGCTAAAAATGAGAAAGAAGAGGAGATTCTGGAAAAGTCACCCAGCTTCCGAAGTTGGAGTCTTTTGTACAATTTCTTACAGACACTTCTGATGTACATTTAAGAGACTATGTATTAAAGGAAAGGGTATAAAATGTCTGTGGATGCCAAATGAAAATCTTTTGTAAAAGTTAACACTGAGAAATCCGATATCCTATCAGCAAAGTATATTACGGAATGAAAGACTGTTTATATATCGTCCAGATAGTACCTACGGTTCAGTTGTATAGAAATATTATTTGACACGTTACAACAATAATAATTGTACATGTGTACGTTTTCCTACTGCATCTTATAATAAATGATGGAGTATTTTGCAGTAAATATCTCCAAAGGTTCGGTAGATCATTGGATGTTCTCTTTGTCAATGAAATCCAATTCTGTGCATTTGTTAACTGTTTGGACATTTTGAGATTTTTGTCTGTCTCTAAAAACCAGCGCCTTTTGGATTGGTTGTATTTTTTGTGAATTTACTCATGCATCCTTCTCCGTTTGTTTCATGCTTAAGAATGCCTTATAGGTCGCGGCAAAGTTACACAGCAGTTGGCTGGATGATGGAACGATACTCGTCTCTTCATCCCAGGATGTGATCGGTTTTTATCTCAGAGAGAAAATCGCAGATTTTCATCCGTCGTTTTCAGTTTGAAATTTTCTGTGGTTTAGCCTAAATGTTAAATGGAAACACAATTTGTGGATGCCTCGTTTTCTCCGGTTCCTCCACGTTTAAAGGGGAATAATGCTTCCTTTATCATGTTGGTTGTACCGTTTTAGGCCATTCTGATGTTCGTTGGATTTTATGCTAATGACAATCTGCACATATTATATGAGTAAAGACTGATGTCATCCAAGGGAAGCAGTCATCAGTGTAAAAGCTTTTTCTGCACTTCAATTTGCTAGAATTTGGAAAGTTTGCTGTCATAAAATTGTGCTTGTTTTGGAGATTCGTTGTTAGCTTTCTTTTGACATGTAGCCAAGCCAGCAAAGCTTTCTCATAAACATATTCAAATGAAAAAAATCCAGGTTCACTGTTTGAGGAGAACTCCTCCTACATGAACAAGTAACAGCGTCTTCATTTCTCAGGAAAACACGGGAGCTGTTAAATGTTTGAAAGGTGCGCTTTTCAATGAAAGCAACCAATAAAAAGAGTGATGTCAAGTGGTATTTTCAAGGGGCAGCAATTCCACAAAGTAAGCTTCTAAGAAAAATTCATGGTTAAGAGATCACATCTGCATTCAGCACAGCCATCTTGAATGCAGTAACTGTTTAAATTCGACGTAGGACACCGATACCACTATGAGCTCCTCTTTTTTAACGTCACAACTTGCTCAGGCAACAATTTCGAATTCTGAATAAAAGGTGGATTCCTGGGATCGAGCTTTATATCCCAACACTTAATTTATTCATTGGAATGCCCCAACTCACATACAGTTATTTGCTTACTTTCCTGTCTTAAAGGTTTTTGAATTAAGAAATCAAGAGTTCGTGTCTGGAAGCCACTTAAATGATGATGAAAAAACCGTCTTTTTCGAGTTCATAGTTCGCCTCCTAGAAGCATTTGCAGTGCACGATGCTGGGCCCAGACTCGTCATACTCCTGCTTGCTGATCCACATCTGTTGAAAGGTGGACAGAGAGGCAAGGATGGAGCCACCAATCCATACAGAGTACTTCCTCTCTGGGGGAGTGATGATCTTGATCTCCACGTCGGGCGGGGCCAGGGCCGTGATTTCCTTCTGCATCCTGTCGGCGATGCCGGGGAACATGGTGGAGCCACCAGACAACACGATGCTGGCGAACAGATCCCTACGGATGTCCAAGGCGCACTTCATGATGCTGTTGTATATGGTCCCGTCGATGCCAGGGAACTCCTCGCCAAGGAGGGCGGGCTGGAACAGGGCTTCCGGCGTGCGGAACCGCTCGTTGCCGATGGTGATGACCTGTCCGTCAGGGAGCTTATGGCTCTGCTCCAGAGATGAACTGGAAGCAGCGGTCTGCATCTCCTGCTCAAAATCCACTGCAACATAGCACAGCTTCTCCTTGATTTCACGAACAATTTCCCGTTCGGCTGCAAGAAAAAAAATAAGAATCCCAAAACAGTAATTTCAAACAGACTGCTTTTTTTGTACTGAGTTTCCCCGTATTATGTCCTATTTGCCCTTAAAACAGAACTAACCAGTTGTGAAGAGACTATAGCTGCGCTCTGTGAGAATCTTCATCAGGTAGTCGGTCAATTCACCACCAGCAAAGTCCAGACGGAAGATGGCGTGGGGCAGGGCATAGCCCTCGTAGATGGGCACAGTGTGGGACACACCGTCACCAGAGTCGAACACGATTCCGGTGGTACGGCCAGAGGCGTACAGAGACAGCACGGCCTGGATGGCAACGTACATGGCGGGTGTGTTGAAGGTCTCAAACATGGTCTGTTGAGACAGGAGGAGAGTTAGGCCGTGTCCGAAACGGGCTTCCAGAGCTACGGCTAGGTCTATTGTCTGCGCGTCTCCACGCATTTCCAATGGAGCGAAGACCTAGACCTAGCTCTAGACAACATATTCGGATGCAGCCATATATCCATTTAAACTAATGGAGGCATGATATGTTCGTTTTGGGGTTCTGGCAAAAATATTTCCTCCCTGCAGTTTTCAGAAAATTACCTGTGTCATCTTTTCCCTGTTGGCCTTGGGGTTCAGGGGAGCTTCAGTCAGCAGCACGGGGTACTCGTCTGGTCCCACACGCAGCTCGTTGTAGAAGGTGTGATGCCAGATCTTCTCCATATCGTCCCAGTTAGTGACAATACCGTGCTCAATGGGGTATTTGATGGACAGGATACCTCTCTTGCTCTGGGCTTCATCTCCAACGTATCTGTCCTTTAGTCCCATGCCAACCATGACAGGCTTATTATCAACGAAAAGGGTAAAATCTATAAAAGAAACTTAACTAAACCAAAGCTGCTACGTTTTCGTGCTGTTAAGAAAAATAGTCATTTTCTTGAACCATGAAGACTATTTAAAGCTGTCTTTGTATGGCACCCTTAACCGTCCCTCTTCCTTTTTAGACGACAACCCTAACCCTAAATATCCCTGTATCTCTTTTTCAGGGAAGAGAAAACGTCCTGTGGGCGTGGGTAAGTCTTCAGAACATCTTCCCTTCCTGCATCGCGTGGACATCTTTTGTTCACGAGTCCACACTCGTATGTATGCGTGTGTCTCATTTTTAGAGGCATCTTACTTTTGATGAGAATAGTTAACGTGATATTTGCCTGGTGCAGTGGTCTTCCCACGATGGAGGGGAACACGGCTCTCGGGGCATCGTCTCCGGCGAACCCGGCCTTGCACATACCGGAGCCGTTGTCGATTATAAGGGCAGCAACGTCGTCGTCGCACATGTCGGTCTGGGATGTCTGTTGTTGCTGCTGCCGCTGTAGTTATTGTTTTTGTATGCTGACTGCAAGTGTATCTACACAACATTTACCGAGCACGTGAAACTGGAATGGTTACGGCCCGTCGCAAAGCCTGTCTGTTTCAGAACCATAGCGGAAAGAAACGTCCGTTATGCTGGTTCGAATGTCAGCCGCCATACTTGTGCCAAGTACCTGTGGAATATTGGCCCACCTTTTCGACCCAAACAGGTCGAAGACTCTGGATAATTTTGCTAGAATGAATTGCAAAGTCCAATGATCAATTTGATAAAATCACGATTAAGTATTGTGAGAATTTATAGCACCGCAAAAAGACCAATTTCAGAGTGTAATGATTTCATTGCCACGATCATCTTGTTTACACAAACTAGATCACGATGCTTCAGAAAGGTTCCAGGCAATACTTGTTAATGGTTGATTCAAGAAACGTCCATAGTTTACAAGGTAATCGTTCCAAAACGGCTTTGATTTCACTTCCCTCTGATCAGCGAAACTCTTTTTTTTTACACAACGCGCTGAGGAAGCTCGACTTGAATAAAGACTATGATAGTGGCTCTGAAAGATTTTCTTGCAAATGGAGGGCTGACATGTCAACAGGTTAATCGTTATGAGGCTTGAAGACTAGTCGCCTCTCAAGACTGGCTATCCTAGACAGGTTATACAAACGTCTCTGGTCAAAGGGTAAAGTGGGTATTAGACGCTCTTCGTCGGAGCTAATAAGTACATCAGGAATTTCCTGAACACAAAAAGAAGCCGAATTATATAGCTCAATGTCTGGGGCTCAAAGTTGGCAAACATTTGATGTTGTAGAGGTGTCTTAGATGGTTTAAACTATTCGGGGGTAAATAAAACACTATTCTCTTAGGAAAACTTCTCTTTCTCAGTGTGACCAGTTCCCAGCGTCCACAAAACCGACACACACACCAAGACCTTTCTTTATGACTTTCGTACATTTATAGAAGTTTAAAACACATGTAATATGGTATAATGTACTTGTGAATACGTAAGTGTTGTAGGAATCAATTTGTCGTTTCAAACAAAGGAAGTAGTGTAATACTCACCCAATCGCAAGAAAACGTTACCATGGAATAGGAAATTATCTTTACCCAAAGAAACAAGTTTTACTTTCTATCCACCCAAGTATTTCACCCATGTTGGCATAAACCCAGCAGCACTCAACACATTCGTCCGTGAATACAATATATGATTTGAATATGGCCTCAGATATTGACGTTATGCTTTTACTCAATCATTCGTTGAGTTCATTCTGCTGAATAACAGAGCAAATTACAGATACCCTGGACCAAAAGGTAAAATCGTGATGAATTTGTTCTTTTGTTGATTAAGCTGTCAAAAAGGACACGTGTTGTCTCCACAGTCATACAGTTTTTCACAGTCTCATAGGTTTTGAAAGAAAGCCAGACTGAAGGCCAATGTGATATTTCGAGTTCAAAGTTCGCCTCCTAGAAGCATTTGCGGTGCACGATGCTGGGGCCAGACTCGTCATACTCCTGCTTGCTGATCCACATCTGTTGGAAGGTGGACAGAGAGGCAAGGATGGAGCCACCGATCCATACAGAGTACTTCCTCTCTGGGGGAGCGATGATCTTGATCTTCATGGTGGGCGGAGCCAGTGCCGTCACCTCCTTCTGCATCCTGTCGGCGATGCCGGGGAACATGGTGGAGCCACCAGACAGCACGGTGTTGGCGTAGAGATCCTTACGGATGTCCACGTCGCACTTCATGATGCTGTTGTACGTGGTCTCGTGGATGCCAGAGCTCTCCATGCCCAGAAAGGCGGGCTGGAACATGGCTTCTGGAGAACGGAACCGCTCGTTGCCGATGGTGATGACCTGACCGTCGGGGAGCTCGTAGCTCTTCTCCAGGGAGGAACTAGAGGCAGCCGTGTGCATCTCCTGCTCGAAGTCCAGGGCAACGTAGCACAGCTTCTCCTTGATGTCACGAACGATTTCACGCTCGGCTGCAAGAACCAGAAATATATATCAACATATACTATAGAGTTTTGACAATCACTTCAGACAAACGCCTAGTGCTGACTTAATGGACTTATGCCTCAAACATAGAGACGAAATGACAGTAACTTACCAGTGGTGGTGAAAGAGTAGCCACGCTCTGTGAGGATCTTCATCAGGTAGTCAGTCAAGTCACGGCCGGCCAAGTCCAGGCGGAGGATGGCGTGGGGCAGGGCATAGCCCTCGTAGATGGGCACAGTGTGGGACACACCGTCACCAGAGTCGAACACGATTCCGGTGGTACGGCCAGAGGCGTACAGAGACAGCACGGCCTGGATGGCAACGTACATGGCGGGTGTGTTGAAGGTCTCGAACATAATCTGGAGTTAAAAGAGGCAAATAAACTGCAGTTAAAACTGACATTTCAAAAGACTGGCATAATTCGAGAAACACTTGACGTTACCATTAAATACAGATACTTAAATGATGTGTAGTTATTCACCTGTGTCATCTTTTCCCTGTTGGCCTTGGGGTTCAGGGGAGCTTCAGTCAGCAGCACAGGGTGCTCTTCTGGTGCCACACGCAGCTCGTTGTAGAAGGTGTGATGCCAGATCTTTTCCATATCGTCCCAGTTAGTGACAATACCGTGCTCAATGGGGTACTTGAGGGTCAGGATACCTCTCTTGCTCTGGGCTTCATCTCCAACGTAGCTGTCTTTCTGTCCCATGCCAACCATAACACCCTGAACAATAAAAAAATAAAATAAAATGCCACAGATTTGCTTTAGCGACATTTCAAGACAACACACCCAACAGACGCATATTCTTATTGATGTGATATGATTTGACCAGGAAATTTACCTGGTGGCGTGGTCTTCCCACGATGGAGGGGAACACGGCTCTCGGAGCATCGTCTCCGGCGAAGCCAGCCTTGCACATACCGGAGCCATTGTCGATCACAAGGGCTGCAACGTCGTCGTCGCACATGACGTTTTTCGTTGTTTGTTCTGGCTGTGAAGGTTATCTGCAAGAAACATAACAAGCGGAAGAAATGAAATTGTGGAGGGACTATCACTGGAAACGATGCAGTACAGTTAGTCCGTGAAACGAGGAATCGCAGAGAGTTTAATGTACACACACAGTCACGAATTTAATTTAAAAGTGGCTTCTCGTCATTCTGTTAAAACACGAAAACGTGGCTTTTACAAGACTCCCAACTATTATTTATCTTCAGGAAAAATTGTTTAAAAGATTTGGTAAGAAATGGGATTCATGGTACTATGAAGCCGCTTCATTTCGGGGTTGTGATTTTTTGTAGTTGCTCGTTTTTTTTTCTTTCAGGAAGATAATGTTTTGAAAAAAAATCACTCTTTTAAAATGTACAAAATACTGGCCAACCGTACTTTCCCTCTTTTTTTTCATTTAGGCTTTTCCCTTTATTGAACTTCCTCCCCCGAGACATACAGAGTATCAACGTGAAGAAGCTGTCGGCTTTGAGGTCGATGATTTATTGGTTGTTTTTGAAACAGGAAGGAAAATGGATTACTGATGGGAAGGAGACTAAAACAAAGACTGGTCTGAAGGTAATTCAAGGAAATTGGAAAGCAGAATACGCGCAGGACGATTTTAACACAACAGCGCTGGCAGCCTTGACCGGACACAAAATCGAGTTAATCGCCCGCTTGTCTCAATCTCATTGTCCAAAATTTTTCTGTTCCGCTGTTCATCTCCACAACCAGACCTGCGGTAATTACCCATTTCAATTCAGGAAAACTACTATTTCCTCGGCGGTGCCTCAGAACAGGAGGAAAATAATACCGCTTTGTCTAAACCAGTTCTGGAAAATTGAAGATGTCACAACACCGGCAGGTGGTATAAAAAATATATATTTATAAGCATTTCACATTTCACGAGATTGATAATCTTTGTGAATGCAATGCGCAGTTTCTTAATTACCGCGCAAAAATGTCCTGACTTTTTTTCTGAACAAAACCTTCTCTCGCGGGCTGCACGCATAATTATATGCTGTACCCGCAACATTTTCAATCGTTCCGTTATTCCAGTCAAGCTGAAAGAATGTTATGTCTGTAGCGCTACGATGAATGATTTATAGCTCTAGTTGTTTTTTTTTTCCCCTCAATAATTTGCGATGTCGCCCGAGGTCGGACTGAAACCTCAAGAAAACTGATAATGTTCGAAGTTACGGCCCGACTCATTTTACCACCTGCTTATTTATTAATTCATTCATTCATGTCTGTATGTTTTTAGAGATGATTTTTCATATTTGGGATAGTTTTACCAGGTTAGTTTTGTTCATGACAGGCTAGCACTGAAAAAAGGGAGGGGAATATGTCAGTTTTAACGTTTAGCTAGACGCACTTCAATTTTAGCTTTTATTTGGGCCAAACATTATTTCACAAATAAAACAAGTCTATTTTTTTGTCTCATGTAGGTATAGGTGCTGGCTAGGTTTGCTTTTGTCTCGAATTTCTTTACATCGACCCCATTGTAAACATTTAGTTCTTTTTATGAGTCAGTATCGGGACAGATCCCTGGAAACCATCTGTCATCTTGTAGGGGCTTCTCGGATGCTCTGTGAGTCATATTTTAGGCTCCCCGGGGGGACGTACATTCGCCAACGGGCAATGCGCTGCTCCTATGCCGTCCACGAACACAAGCGTATTCCTTCAAGTTGCTGGTTTTTAAACCATGGCATGTTTATGTACAGCGTCATTACGCCGACAGAGGCTGGTCTGATTTTGTGAAATGAGCGTGGCATGGCACGCGATCTTTAATCATTAAGCAGGTTTTTGCTGTTATCTCGGAGCGCAATAACGGAAGCATAGATCAGGCGGCCATTTGGGCGAATGCCACTGCTCGTGGGTGGCGATGTTTCTATGTGAATCGAAAAGAATTGTTTCAATGTCAAACAGCGGTATTCAGCTGTGGACATGGGGGTCCTCTTTTATTAATATTGGGCCCAAGAAACACAACAGACAAAACTGACGCAAATGCTCGTATTTCGATGTGTGCTTCATTTTCATCGTCACAAGCGTTATGTAAAATGAATTCATTTCATCTTAACTTCAAGATACGGCCAAGACATTTCAGCGGGGGGGTCGACAAGCTGATTTCAATCCAATTTAACTGACGAAAGTGGCCGGCCCTGCAGTTTGGCAACTCAGCCTGAGCACAAAATACAGTTCGAGAATTTCCTATTTTAGTTCATGGGAGAAGTTTCGGTTTTGCCCGTCTCGATCTATTTTATTGTGCACGGCATTGCACAATGCATTAAATTTAACATCGTCTCGCGTGACAACAGAGACCTCAAAGAACCTTATTTGTTCCAAACTTTGTTGACTTTGTACAAACCTATACTTGACATTCTCTCGAAAAGCAAATACCTAAATTAAGGCAAATTTCAAAAGAAAAATCAACAAAACACCTACTCACCCGAAACTGCCTTTTGTGGGCAGGAACAACCACCTGTTTACTCGCTGGAGTCCCGCTGCGGTGTGCGAGGCGCAGCCGCAAAACTAGAGCTCATATTGGCTGGCCTCCCTAGCGACCGCTCTGCTTTCGTATAGCCAAATATGGAAATCGTCGCAGTGCTGATTTGCATATGTTGCCTGGGTGACGCCCACTCGTGTCAGCGATAAGGCCATTTTTTTCTAATCTCGAAGACGGAAAGAATATATGATTACACCTTGGCCTCGGAAAACGCAGTGCCATCAAAACAGGTCGAGGACTGTCAATCATTTACAGCAGTGAACTTTAAAGTCCAACACTCACGCGATAGTGAAATCTAAAATAATTATCCTGAATTAATTGCTGTATTAAGTACAGTTAAAAGACATTTAATTCCGAGGAAATTAATATGATAGATCGCACGCCAAGGTTGTTTTAATTTAACAGGTTCGATGTTTCAGAAAGGCTTTAGAACTAGCTGCAAAATGTTGCAACTGGTTTCAATCAAATTCCCACACCAACAAGGGGTGAAGTGAACTCGTTTTCATTTCTGAACAGTATTTTGAGAAAAGCTACAAACTAGCCTTTCCTCCTACGGAATGGCGTAGCTGAAATGCGAGTCTGCTGGATTGGGCTGGGTCAGATTGCCGAAAATGTGGTTAACCCTCCTCCCTCCTCAAAGAAATTATTTGAAACCTGCTTCGGAAGTCGGCACGCACGGCTTTAGGCCCATCGTTGGTTCCGTCTTCGGATATTTGTACTTTCCTCAACCATGACTGTATTTCAGTGAAACCAACAGAATACGGCCTAGAGAAGGATTGAACATGTTTGGGAATTTTTCTCAGGTTTTGTTTCAAAACACAGGTCCAATTTTCTTGAAAATGGCAGCATATTTACGGAACCCCTGTAGTAAACGGTGCACTGATATTCTTCGCATGTTTGTCTCAGTTTCGTGTCTGCCATGCTTGGTGCAAAATGATAGGTTTTCATAACATTACTGTTGGTCATGGTGGATTGAGAAATTATCTTGTCAATTTGTGCCACCCAATCAGTCCAATGCCCCCATGGAAAGACTTGTCTTTTTCCAAGCGCCACGGTACTACGCTGACGTTCGCACTTTGCTTATTTTCATGAGTAAATAAGTAATTTCTGGTCCGTTGCCAAACACCCAGGGTAGGGAAAGAGTCCCAAGGTGCATTGAACGACCCTCCTCGTAAATTGAATCGGTCGTGCACGCAAGCATGTCCAAAATTGGTCATGATTTCAAACCGTGGGCGGAGCTTAGGTAGGTAAATATTTGGGTGTGGTTATTCAAAAATATGATCTCAATAGATTGTTTCGGTGGGGCTTTGATGCCTTATTAGGGCAGGATATTCCGAGGTCACGCATAACCAGGAAAACCAAACAGCTGGCTCTGATCGAAGAAGGCTTGCGCAATGATTTGACTATCATGCGCCCGTCTCTTAATGAATTGAAAACGTGCTCATCAACCTTCACAATGTGCAAACTGCCCCGCCCCAATACCGGCCAAGCCCAACAGAGGGCGTTATCATGCCCGATGGCGGGTGGTCAAAAGAACCAAACATACTGTGACGAGCAAAATGGGTTGCCAAAAGAATGTTCTTACGACATGGAATCATATAGGCAAAAACGCAGTTATTTTACGAGTGCCAAATTCAAAAGCTTTCAAATAAAAGAAGAACACTTTCCTCAATCAAGGTAACATGCCGAAAATAATATGACAACTTCTTGCTTTCAAATCACTTTTTTATATTTACAATGTACATTTTAAACACGCTATACGTTTTTCATATTGACTTTTAAAATTGTTTGAAGCAGAGAAACACATGCAGAGGGAGAAGTCATGTCCAGCTTGTAAAGTAACTGGATCGAATTCGTGCACAAATGATTGAATAAATAATCACAAACCAAAACAAGTTCCGATTGCTTTTGACGAATAATTTATAAAAATGGTGGAAAAAACTTATTATGCTTACCTAAACGACATTAAAACCACCCTGAACTGACTTTTTCAAAAAACAAAGGACAATACGGGCTAGTCACAATACAGTGTCTATCAGCGTCTAGTTGGTGAAAACTGTTACCTTTACACCCAAGTGAGCAGTAGCACCTTAAAACCACCTATCTCCTCTCCAATAATATATTATTTATTCATAAACGGTCATGGATGGCCGACTAATAATTCTTTTGGGACAATGGGACAAAAATGGGCTTGGAACCAAGTCCTAGACACTGCAATAACCGTGGCATCTTTATAGAAACTAACTTGACAACAATGAATGACTAATCACAACTTAACATTGCTTTCTTCAGGATATCTTTCTGCAGGGCTAGAACCTGTAATAAGCACATTAATGCAACACACATTTGATCCAGAGATTATGAAATGACTCGCCTGTCTGAACATTTCATAAATGAGATGGAGAATTGAGAGAATTTATGCTGGTGTAACTAAACTGAAACTTGGTCCCAAGCCCATTCTGTCCCATTGTCCAAGAAGAATGATTAGTCGGCCATCCAATTTTCACCAACTTGAACAGAAATCTTGTTGCCTTTTTTTCATACTCACTGTAGAGCGCCTCCAAGAGTTTGCAGCGCGTTGGCCAATTACAACGTGCGAAATCTGTCACCTCTTTCCAAACGCGCATTGGGTCGACAGATTTTGGGCATCGTGATAGACCAACGCGTCGCAAACTCTTGGAGGGAAACTATTGTGAATTGCACGTATTAGCCAAAATAAGCAAAGAAATAAATATACAATTTACTTACATCATAAGCAGGCAAATAACTTCTGGAGAAATTATTTTGAAAGATTACATACTGTTTTAATAGTTGGTTTTCCCTGTCCACGTAATTTAATTATCACCGTAACTCTGTGATTTTGAAGATTTCTTCTTCTCTTGTAGACCCAAGACAAGTTGTAGGAAAATGAAGGACAAAAAACAAAATTTAGGAAATTTACATTTCACCCTCCGAAAATTCCAACAGTGAAGCAGGTTAAGCTATTAAATAAAAATGGTGTTAATATAGTTTCCAATTTCAATATTTACGTCTACCTACAAATCTCGGCATCATGATTGGTTGAGATCTCCCTTTGGCGTGAGATTATTCCTCGGGTCGGATCAGAATAATCAAGAGATTTGTGGTAACTGGAATCAACCACGTTGAAACTAAAGACCAACTCCGACAGGTAGCTACTACACACGGGTTACATATCTTTCCCGATTTGACCACTGTACAATTTGTCTCATCCAACATGACCACACTCACACTAGGAAAGTCCAAAATGTGTACAGTTCAATTAAACAATGACTACCTTACCACCAGCATTTCACCACACTGATAAAACATTTGGGATCGACACATTGTCCAAATCATTATCGACCCAACGATTTTTAATTTCATGCAAATAATTGCTTTTTGAGATCTTTCTATGTACATTTGCGTGCTTTAACACTGAAAGATCCGGGGGAGGGGCCTCAACATCTGTCTGATATTGCCGCAGTGCATGTTTATAGGAGTTGAGCCTCAAAGCCTTTTTAAGAGTAACTCTCTGGGGTTATTTAGACACCAACTTTGTGAAAATCGATCATACTATTCTTGCGCAGTGCATATTTTTCCGAAACAGGTCCACCAAAAATGTATACTTTTTCTACATGTGTAGCCTTGTGCTTCAAATGACCACAACAAAACCGTATCTGGTGAGATGGGACAAAACAGCCCGGTTCTTTTAGGGTTAAAGCCGTGTTCAATTTCTGCTGGACCACAAAATGACTTTAGCAATACTCTTTTATGAAATGGCGTTGTGTAAACCCGACTCCAATTACTACATGTCCTAACTGTTCCCCTATCATAATGTCCATTTCCCCCCGCCCCCTACAAATCAAGCACATCTGTAACTTCAATGATCCAACTTCAATGATCCAACTGAAGCTACATGTACTTCGTTTAGCAATAAAAACACTGATGCAAGCCTCATCGTGGAGTAAATCTTTTTAAATCCAACAGCATAGGTGTTGAAAAGAATTATTCTACATTTGCACGGATGTTAACACATACTTTGATTTGATCCATGCCTTCGACAACAAAGTATTTTTTAAAGAATTCTGCCCCCCCTAAACAAAAATTTCAAGGATCTTCATATTTTTCCATGATATCAAGCCATGGCATTTGAGAATCTCCAAAGCACTTCACACCGCTTGTCCGGGATAACAAACAATCTTATTTCTCCGATTTGACGCAGCTTCCAGAATTTGCCCGGCAGACACTGCTGCAAATACTTGTTCAGGAATTTCCATGACTGCGGAAGACGAATCCAGGTGATAGCATGGTCTCTGATTCCGTGATTTGGTTCCAATGTGGAGATCTGATGCCCAATGCACAGTCTTGTGAAGGCGTGGACAGCGTCTCATATGACGCTGCAGTAGCCACTGCAGCCCTGCCCTGCCGCCCCTCCTTGGCCCCCTAGCGACACCCCTCTGGACTTGCTGTCGTTCTCCCACAGACCTGGCGTTTGAATAATCTAGGGTCAGAAAACAGAACAGGAATTGGGGTAAGAACTCAGACTTGACGCACTCAAAGATTTGTTCTTACATTTTTGCCCAAGATGAAATCTATGAAGGTATGTTTGGATACAACCAATGAGTTCTGCAGATGAAAGGACGTGTCTGGACTTCGAGTCAAAGACCCAGAGTTTGGACCATTTATGATCAGGAAATAACCCCAATCAGGCCAAACGCAGCCAGATTCCCTGTGATTCAAAGAGCACCTAGAGGGTTTTAGGGTTAAACCACTTGCAGAAAACCCAAATACATCAAACAATCGTAAATGGTAACGACATGCTAAGTGCAGTGAACAAAGGGCATTCGAAAAGACGAGCGTTTCGAAGCTTCTGAGGTGGATCAAGTGAAGTGGATACACGAAACTGAAGAATAACCAAGAGCCGACATGATGATAGGATCATATTCCACTCGCCTTTTCTACGAGTTCTTCGAAGGCACACTGGACACCGTCTTTTGTCTTGGCACTGCATTCGATGAATAGCATGGCGTGTTTCCTGGCAAACCTCAAGCCTTGGTCCCGCGTCACCTCCCTCCTTTCCTGTAGGGGGAAAATTCATAAGACACAAACGACATCAGGCTCTTCATACGCGTACGTATACTGGCTTTTTTTTAGAACAAAATCCTGATTTTTCTGAAGCCATATGGTTAATGATACCTGTCATAAACCCCTGCAAACATTCTGTATTAGTGTGGAGACCGTCGCAATAATAGCTACGGACACATAGATGAAGGAATCTACCCAATCATAGAATACAGACGATGTCCCGGTCTCTCAACCATATGATGCAAGATATGGGGTGGAGAGAACCCCCCCCCCGCCTTTGTGTTGGTCATGGTTTGATCGGAATCTTGGGAATTCTTTACAGACTTCTAGGGGGGGATGTGTTAGGTAACAATAGTCTAGAGTGTGTATAGGGTTTGAACATGTGAGGGGGGGTACCCATCGGCCCCATATCGTGCACGGTATCCTCTCAACAGGTGACGGTTAACCGGGATGAAGACTAAACTAATACTTTCTTCAGTTACTGTCTGTGTTACGTCCGAAATTCAAATACGTTGTGGTGCATTCAACTCATACTGCACACCTCTGAGCGCTAAATTGCCATAGTTGATTCCGTGCACAGTGACGGGTTGTGAACTAACTTTTGGCTCAGCACAAGAATTTGACAAGCAATGTTTCCCGCTTAGCGGGACTATCGTGGAATTGGATCCAGCAAAGTCCTCGCCCCCCCCCCACGGAGCCGGGTGGGAGCCTGACCTTGTCGATCTTGTTGCCCACCAGCATCTTGATGATGTCCCCCTTTGTGGAGTAGGTGTCCAGCTCATTCAGCCACTGGTCCAGCCGCTGGAAGCTGGTCTGGTTGCTGACGTCGTACACTGACAAAACAAAGCACGGCCAAATTTGTCACCTTGGAGAAGACTTCTCCATTGATTGTTATCAAAAGCTCAATGAGGATCTACTGGGAAATTGTAAATTCTTTCTAAGACAAAGAAAACCCACATAATCCTGCAGCTTTCTCCATACCAGACTCGCTGTTATCATTATCCTGATGAAAGCCTCACTTAATAAACCATGGACAAGTTTTAATGACCATCACACCAGCAGATCCATCAGTTCAACAGACTATCAGATCTAAAACATGAAGTCTGGCATTGCCTTGTTATACGTATTTATAAACAAAATTCATTCATGTATACCTCACTTTCATATGACATAATGCTATACCAAACTTTCATATGACATAATGTGATATCACACTTTCATATGACATGCTATACCACACTTTTCCTACCATAGTTTAATATACATGTATTTGACGGAAAGTGTTCCATATACAGACATCACTTGACACCCTGTGCACAAACCCTATGAGCCTGGTCTGAAAAATTGTGTTTTCTAAGTAAATGATTCAACATTTTCACTGCTAAATTTGATTTTTGGGGATATGTTATGATGTTGTTATCACTTTCTGATGCCTTTTAAATCACTGCAAGGGGGAATATTGCGATGTCCGTATATGGAACTCTTACCTACTTGATATACAATAATAATATACCTAATATGACACCCTGTGCTCCTCTGTAGTAACTTGGCGTTAATGTTCTAAACCTCTCCTGGCCTGCTGTGTCCTGTGAGGAAGATAGTTTCGTAGAATCAATTATACATGATATAAGTTTGTATATAGGATTTAATAGTAAGAATCCAGTGAATAGGATACTATGCTTTCACGTCTCAAGTGACATTGGTCAGGTCTGGAATAGTTTGATGTTTCTTTAGCAATGCTCGACGTTTGGTTGAGCTAGACACTCCAAAGTTTGGTGGTGCCAGGGATGCGAGAAATCAGGCACATCTGGAGACAGACTAAGCCTAGACTTGGAAACACTCCAGCCAAAAGCTTCCATTTAGCAGGTGCTTTCAATGTGGCTACTCAGGAGAAAAATGTGAGCATGGGGGAGGACTCAAATCACAAACTTACCCATATCGCTAGTTTGGCCGTGTTTCCATCTACCGACAGCGTCTTCACTTTGAAGTCGACACCTACGATAAAGAGGAGTGTGATTTTTTTAGATGTTCACATTTCACAATCATAAATTTCCATGGCAAAGTTATCCACTTTTTTTCCAGTGTTTTCCGATAAATGCTTACAGATCAACACAGATAAATTACAGTTTAGGTTTTTTCCTTTACGATGCCATCGGCAGGAAAAATAATTTCTATCAGAAGAAACAGTAAAAGAAAATGACGTGGTTGAAGTTGACAAAGCCAGCGATAAAATGATCATTTTCTACAAAATCTACAATAACAGGTACAGGGACATCATCATTATCCCAGTCCTCCATGATCCAACATTATCAACAAGGCCATTTTCGGGGAATATTGTAGGATTAAGGATGGCAGGGCTTACCGAAACCACTGACATTCTACAAAGGACTTCATTCCCAATCAGTACAAAGAATGTGCCATTGGTTTCCTGCACAGCAGAGGAGTGTGCAGGAGTTGGCAATGGTTTCGTCCTTACCAATGGTCGCCGCTTGTTCTGGATCAAATGTGTCATCTGTGAACCTCAGCAGAAGGCTGTGTGAAGGCAAGGAAACAAACACAATTTACAGCAATTCCTTTTTTTATTGCTCAAACTAAAATACATCTGTCATGTTTGTATGAAGGTCTTAACGCTAACCCCCTTGGCCCTTTTTTGCCAGGGACCCTCCTCAATCCTCCAGAATCCTCCAATTGGGGGGGGGTGGTGTGAAAAAAATTGGACTCTTCCTCAATCCTCTGAAATCCTCCAAAATTTCTTGAAAATGTTACTTGGTGGTGTGGCTACTGCCTCAATCCTTCAAAATCCTCTGGCAATTTCTGTCATTGTGTTGAGGCAGTGTGAATGGCATTCTTGAGCAGTGTGGTTGATTCAAAAGAAATATCGAACTGAAGTTATGTACGACTGAGCAAGAACAACACATGGTCTAACCCACAACCTTCACTCGTGGCATCCTTCGCGATAAGCCATGCACTTTTGCCATTCACCCTCAATCCTCCAAAATCCTCCAAAACCGCCCGAAGAATTTTGGAGTATTGAGGAGGGTTAGGGTTAAACAGTTCGTTTGAATATTGCAAAACATGATGACGCATTAACAGGGTGCATTAACGGGGATGACACCATTAGTTGATTTTGTCGTGGGACCTGGACGCGGACCTGGACGCGCACATGTGCTGCGCCGTGTGTGATGTTATCCTCCGCCACTGAAAATGGTCAAGCCAAGACGCGCAGCAGGCTCGCGGTCATTGGTGGGCTCAACGCATGTGCAGTCTGATAAACACGAACAGCATGAATGGAGCGACAGTCAACAGGTGGAAGCGAAAAATTAATAAGCAAAAATCTCATTTTTTTTTCAAAAATACTGTCTCGTGCTCTGAAATTTTTGTTATCCCCTTTTTAGGAGGTAAAGATTAAGCAGGTATGCATGCTGACAGGGGAAATTTGATTTAATAGCTTTCTTACAGCTGTGAACCATTTCACCATAAAAACTCGCTTCCAAAACCCCATAGCATTATGACGCCATGTAAACCTTGTCTCTTCGAAGTCACACGGAGTATCACAGAGTTAGTGACTAGAGTTCTCGAAAGTAGGGAACAGGGTGCTAGGCCTAACATGTAAATTAGACACCCTTTTTGCACATGGTCAACACCCCTAAGCCGGACACATCACTGGTTTGTCAGTATGACCATCAACCATGGTGTGGCCAACAATAAATCTTATCGATCCAGTTTCCTGAAGGTGCGTACGCACTATACCGTACGTTTGGCAAGCTACTGCAGTACTTGATTACAGACGTACGTAGGCCTACACCGACAGAAAAATATTGCAACACATCAGCTGGTCAGAGACAGAGTCTCGATCATGTCGATCGAAACCTGGCCTACCTCGATTTTCCCACACCACTTTCTCCAATAATAAGAATCTTGAGTGTTGTCAATATGTCGTCTTCGTCCATTCTCCTCGAAAATTACTGATTTCTATTTACAAAAGGTACTATAATTTACACGTATGTCCGCCTTCTTCACCTGGCACATTCAGATCTTCAGAAACTTTTTGTTGATTTCTCAAATCTCAATTAGTGATGACGTTATCAGTTCAACTGGATTTGACCTTGGCCTCTTTCACAACTCCTAAAAGAAAATGTTTATCAGTAATTTTATCCTATACGACGATGTCTTTCCTGTATTAAAATATTTGTAAGTTTACAAATTATATTTTTGGATTATTTAATTGATAATATGTATTTATTTCTGCGGACAAATTATCTATTTAACAATCATTATTCGGTGTCAACTTTAACCTCAAATTTCCGCCATTTTCAAACTGTTGAGACAGTCGGAATTTTGTAGGTTCGCATTCTTGTTTGTCTGCCATAGATGTATGCAGGTAAAATACTCAGAGTTCATAATTAATTGGGTAAAATTGTAACGTATAAAACAAAACTTTGCAGGCAGGGGTTTTTGATTAAGTAAACAGAGGCAAACCAAAGCAACTTAACCCTCCTAATGCTGAAGTGACTCTTTCAAGTCTTTGGGTCACTTGCTTGGTAAACATCTCAAAGAAGCACAGCTAGCTAGCTGTGTCGTGTTGTGCACTGCACCAACATGCAAGAGAGTGACCTTGGGCACGTGTGCATATTTGTGCTGTAAAGCCAAAGAAGGGTTAATGATATCTATCCATAGGCATGATAGGCCTAACCAACCAACCATATGTCATCATCTAGCCCCACTAGTGTGGCACAGAGTCTCACTCCCGATCCATCCTTAGCCATGTCAAGACATCCTGCTGCCAAAGTTTTGGAAGAGCCCATTGGTACATGTACTATCTTATCGCTCAGTCCGTTTATTACATATGTCTTGACATGGACATGATGGAACAGCCGTCGAGACGATGAGGGGTCAAGTGACGTATTGTTCAACGATCTTATTTTAAAGATGGCGACTGAGAGATGGAGCCCGTTAGATTGAATGGATAAAGGCGAAAAGACTGGAAAATACCTGAATAACGAGAGGGAAATCATTCAATAAATGGTTTTTAGAAAACGGAAAGCTCAAGGATCATGTTCATGTGCAAAAAAATTGCGCCCACGATGATAAGTGGGTGCGCCGAAAATGTTCAGTACGCCGACACGAAATTGCGCATACGGATGTGTGGCTAAGGATGGATCAGGAGTGAGAGTCCATGCCACAGTAGTGGGGCTAAGCCTAGGCCTAAACCTTATCGCAAATAGGCCAAGGCCCTACTGCATGGGTGATTTTGCACAGTGGTAGAATAACTAGAAAGGTATTGTGGGAAGGAAAAAGGGGCAAATGCCTTTCTACCATTGTGCAAAATCACCCATGCAGTATTTGCGATAGGCTTGTATTAACATCGTGTGGTCCATGAGACCGTGGAGCTAGCCTATAGCTCCATGATGAGACAATTTCATTATGGTCATGTTGTGGTGGACTCTGCCAGTGCCACACAAGTGACACGAGAGGGCAGTATTCAAGGGTTACGGAAACTTTAAATGCTCACAGACAAAATCTAAACTGAAGCCTACTCCTACTTTCATTTCATAAAAGTAAAAGTGAAGCCTGTCATGCCTGTTTATTTGTCATGTTTTTGGTGTTCAGTCCTTCGGCCTGAGGTACACTTGCCTTCAGCCATTGCCACACGGCAGTCATGCACGGCAGTGCTCTCAATTTTTGATGCATTTAAACCATATGCATATCATTTCATGACCATGTGCATGTTAATACGTTCCTTGTAACGTCTATGACGGTATAGTCACCGGGCCCCTTATTTCACCACTTACTGTGAAAACCAATTTGACTTAACAGTAGGTGCCGAAATTAGGGACCTCGTGACTATGCAGTCATGGAAAGAGTTTGCTACAAAACTGCTGTCTAGTGCTTGGTTCAGTCGTAAACAGTATGGAAAGAATTCCTGATTGGACCATCACAACCTTCGAAGTTTGAAGTTTTTCTTCCGTCCCTTATCCCCAGCACTAACTCCCTCAGCATGATGGCGGTAACAGCAAACCACGGCTGTCCTGGCATAGGCGAGCCCTCCGAACTGGACAAGTTAACCAATAACCTCCTGCAGGTCCAGGACACCTTCCTCAACCACTGGACGGGGGACCGGCTGCAGGAGTCCCTCCAGGAACACTGGCAAGAGCACCAGCTGGCCGTCCAGCAAGGCAGAGGTTGCTGTTATTTGCACGATTTTATTTTAGACATCAGAGAGCTTGCACGGTTGACCCTCACTGAGGGCGGGGCCAGAGTCGAAAAACTAGGGGTCCGCATTTGCCTTGAAGTGAAAAACAGGGCGTCTATGTCACAAAGATGTCTAGACTCGTTTGGCTCGAAAATTTGGTGGGTCTTTGTTCCTCAGTGATCTGCATGAGTAGATCCTTTGTACTTCGTTGTTGAATTCGAAATAAAAAGATTCACCCGAAGATGCTCTACAGAAAGCCTCCCTTCAGTTAACACGGATACTGGATAAGTCCTTAGAGGGTTTGTTTGGGGGGTGGGGCAAGAAGAAGGGAGTTGTAGCTTTGCCTATCTACTCCGCTTTCATTTCGTCACACGAGCCAGATTTTTCCCTGAAGAATTTTCTGAATGGGTGCAGATCATTTTCCTGATTCCACCCCCCCCCCTTCTCATCAAATTTCTAATAAATGCCTTATTGGAGAAATCACTTTTTGGGGGTCGCAAATTTAGTCTGATCTTTCCGTGAAGCAGTGTAGAACTAGGCTTCAAAAGAAGACAGGTACTCATCTGAAAATACATAAAGTCTGACTAGTTAACCTACAAATTCCTATAAGATCTGAAGGTTTTCATTTTGGGTATACTTACGGCAAGTGGTAAAAGGAGCCAGACGTGCCCACGAAGAGATCGATCTTTCAAGCTAAGCGGTGTCACCGCAAACCACTTTCCGTAGTATAAGTTCCTATCTTGCCCCAACTGCATATATTGTTATTTCAACCTACCGCAGCAGTGGATGTGAAAACTGTTGCCTTGAAGAAAAAACTGAACAGCACTTGAGTTTGGTTCCGTCATTTTTTCCCCCCTTTGCAGACAAAATTGCATCACTTCAAAAGGAACTGAAGGATTTGGAGCAACAAGAGCTGAGCAATAAACAAGGTGAGTGGATGGAAGCGTTAGGAACACTGCAAACAATCTCTCCCTGCTGGGATAGTACGTTGCTGGGGCGTGGTGGTTAGCGGACAAGGAGCGGGCCCCCTGGGTAAAGG